>NW_013533657.1:3047269-3176800 GCF_000836235.2 Papilio xuthus
CTCATCAGACGAAACGCGGAATTTCTTCCACTTCACGCCTGTTTTCTGTGTGGTGGTGGTATTTCACCGGGCGAACCTGGCCAATTCGTGCGAAGATGTTAAAGCGGGTTCTACCACTCTTAAAACTTATAGGTTATAAGAGAGTTTTCTAACTGGTTGCTACGTAAGACTTATTGACTTATATGTTCGTATTTAATAAATAAAAATTGTTATTGATATGGAATTCTGGTTTTATAATATTATAAACTTTACATGAAAAGTTTTAAATCTAAATTAAGGACGTATCCAAAAAATTAATCGACATCACAGAGGATCGAAGAGCTGGCAGCTACCTCGGGCAAAGAATTAGTTTAGCTATCCAAAGGGGAACGCTGCCAGTTCGGGACCTTGTCTAAAGGGACTCCTTTTAATAATATATTTCAGTAAATTATTCGTTTTTAATATTTTATTTCATATCATAGATTTAAGACTTTTCATATAAGGTTTATAATATTACTAGCGGACCCGACAGACGTTGTCCTATCTACACGTCTTTAATTTGAAAATTCGAATATTATTTAAAATTTGAGACTGCGATGGTAGCGCCGTCTGTCGGATCCAATGTAAAACATTCCAAAAATTAAAAATTAATTAAAAAAACATTGTCCAGCGGACAAAATTGTGAATCTAAACCATTTCCAGATCCCCTTGAACACACACAAAAAATTTCATCAAAATCGGTCCAGTCGTTTGAGAGAAGTTCAGTGACATACACACTCACAGAAGAATTATATATATAAAGATAAATCAAAATTTTATGTTGATAATTTTTAGTCGCGTAAGCTTACGTTTAATCTACTGTAATTACTAATTTAAACTACGTTTATGCCACAGATACTTTTAATGCAAAGTTACAAAAGCATTCAAAAGCTTGTTGATAAACGTGTTTTATATTGATTTCAAATACAATCAATGATATAAAATAATAATTAATTTTATGAAAACATTGTAATATTGATATACGAGACGATTGTGACTCTGAATACATTAACCTTCTCCGATTAACCAATAGAAAAATAATATAATAAATATTTTATCAACCCTGTTAATCTTTTAATAAGTACAATAATTACTGAATACAATAGAAAATTGAAGGTTGACTTTTGAACAGACGTTGAAGCAAAATGATCAGCATCTAAGCGTCAAAACAGCTTTCGAGTTAATTTTTTAAAGTTGACTCGAAGAGCCAGAGGTCAAGTGCTTTAAATAATAGTTCTTGTACAAGTAATTGATTGGTTTAATTTGTTCTTTGTTTGATTTAGTGAGCTCTCTGACATTGTTTCGACAGACGATGTGTCATTGTGCGGCCTTCACTTGTTTAATATGTGTTAAATGTTACTCTCTTAAATTAAATGACCATACATATTTGTTTATGGTTTTTATCGTAGCTTAATGTGATTGACCAATGCGGTTATATCTGTATATCACTATCTTTGTTTTTTTTTTTAATAGAATGAAACAAGTGGCAATATGTCGTGTACATGTGTCACCAGTGGTAACCCACGCTTGTAACACTCCGTGTATAATAGTTTTCAGATATTTTGACTGCACTAAATTTCGCATGAGTCACAACAGAGCACAGTTTTGGATTGTTGGGATTCTTTGGAAAGTTGGGCTGGCTGGAGTCCGGATCCTGCTCACACGTAAAATACGCGCAAGTCGTGGAATTGCGAAAATAGAGTCCTTTCAACTTACTTAGATAGCCAAACTTTTTCACTTTGAGCCGCCAAGATATTTGAAAAGAAGTATACTGCTTTGTAACCATAGTAAATAACTTTAAATACAAAGATAAGAAAGAATTAGAACCGGCTTTTCATTATTTTGGGAATTTTATTTTAAACCAATATAAATTTTCTTTACTGTTTCCACTAAAGGTATTGCGTTCCACCACTTCTCCTAAAAATAACAGTTTCGTAAATATAAATATATTGAGAGACAAAAGACAAAAGTTTGAACAAAAATATAATTACATACCCTCATTTAAAATTTGCAAAATCTTATGAAAGTTACCACTTTTTGATGAAGTTACCGATCGTAAGTCACTTGTATTCTCTGTGGCACTGTCGTCGCATTCTAAATAAAAATATATTTATCTATTTATCACAAACTGTTGGATATTTATAATTCAATGTCAATTTTAATTGATTATAAATAATTGTTCGCACTTACTGAGACCATATTTCATTCCTGTTATCGATAGGCAATTCACACTATTAATACTATTATCATAAAGACACTAACACAAATTAAATAATACGTTTTAAATTATAATTTGAAAATTGGGTTTTAAATTCTGTAATTTTAAAGTTAAAGTTAGTTAAGTGATTTATATTATATGCGAATTTCGTTACGTAAATATATTTTATATTTCTACGCAAGGGGGATAGGGCCCAAATGTTTTGTTACTCTTTGGGTATTAATTTTAACTTGTGAAGTTTTAAAAAAAAGTAATTACCTAATGCTAAACAAAGGTCTTTCTTAAGCGACGGATGCCTGTCCTCACCATTTCTTTTAACTGGTAAAAATTTAATATAATTAATGAAATCCAAATTGAATAAAGACATAATTTGTGCTTTACCACACTTCTCTACTTTGAGAAAGCTTTTGTTTTATTTTTACCAACTTACCCTCTCTGTCATATTCTTCTAATATTTTTTTCAATTCACCCAAAGATATTAGCTTTTGATCTGGATCTGTAACTTTGTTTTGAATACAATTTAGTTTTTGCTCTTTGTGTCCTAGATGGCGTTGGTCTGATAAATTTATTGATGCTTGCTTTACTCACCACCAACGTTATTATTATTAATGTAACTATTCCCGACTTTATAGATAAAATCTGTAAGAAATATCGGTATTGACTTATTTACGCTGTGAGTTTATTAATACAAAGCTTTTGCCCGCGTTTCCGTCTGCGCGAAATTAAAAAAAACTTTATTATATAGCCAAGCAATCTTCGAGACTGAGTTCTAAATCTTTTCTAAAATACATCGAGATCCATTGATCCGTTCAGGAGATACCTTCTAATATCCATCCATCCATCCATCCATCCATCCATAATATTACTATGAGAGTAAAAAGTAAAATTTTATTGGGTAAAAGTGCACTTTTTTATCGAAATAGTTCTTTACACTTTTCTTACTAACTTTTAGAAATAAATGAAACTATAACATTTTTTTAATTCAAACCAATCATGTTGGTAACACAATATGATTTAAGCAAATAACTTCTTGATGCCTTATTTTGAAGCAAGCTAATAAATTCTTAATTTTTGTTTTTTTTTGACCTCAAGCCTGTAGTTAGTTTATTAGTTAAAGTCCTTTTTAAAAATACCTTTTATTGTTGTCATACTGGCAACTGAGTTCGTTGTTAGCCAAGATGTAGTTAATGCCATGACGTTAGGCGTGCTTACATCTGTTCAAATGTAAAACTGATATAATTTTGACAAATAAGATATCAAAGTAGTATCATGCTATCGTGCATACATCCACTTAAAAATAATAAATAAAAAGGTAAAAGATTACCAGAAACTGTATTTAACTCCGCTGTAAATAAAACAGTTAACTAAAAATATATACAGAGAAATGCATAGTAACGTAATGAAAACATTAGAGATGCTAGATGTCTTGAAATTATATTATTAAATCTCTGCCTATCCCATGTGGGTCGTAGGCTTGAATATTAATATATAAACTAAAAAAACTTACGAATTAAAGCAGCTGGTACCCGAACATATTTTGTTTTAGGCGAAGCTACAATATGACCTTTGTTCCCATCTATTTCAAATTGCAGTTCGATCTCGCGATTCGGAAACTGTTCTAAAACATTTTTTTTATTTGTTATAAGTAAATAATATAACTGTATTTTAATACATTTTTCAGTTACCTGATAATTTTTTAATTGGTTTCATGTACTTTTGAAGTAAACTTTCTAGTTTCTGTCTATTGAAAACTTTATCACCTGTGTAATGAACACGAAATAATTATCAATTGTCTGCTTCATTTAGTTGGGTATATGTTTTTTTTTATAAGAGAAAGAGGCAAACGAGTGGCGGGAGTTAGTTGATCAACGACACCCATGGACATCTGCAACACCAGAGGAATTGCAGATGCGTTGCCGGCCTTTAAGGAAAACGTATGCTCGCTTCTTGAAGGTCCCTAAGTCGTATTGGTTTGGAAATTTGGGTATATCTACAATATTATAACTTACCATTCAAGTAATCATGTGCTTTACAAGAACAGATTACTAAGAAAATAACGTAGCAAATAGGCATATTTTTATAGCAATGAACTAATATTTTCCTACATTTTGTTATATAAAACAAATAGAAAATAAAGCAGTAGCAATGATTTGATTTTGAAATTATTTGCAATAAACCCTGATAAAAATAATATTTCTGCGAGTGAAATGTTTATATGTAAAATTTTAGTATATAAGAAAAATAGCAGTGTAGCAGTTGCCGCGAATTCGTCCGCGCGTAGTCGAAAAACTCTAGTAATAAATGTAATCTATATCAACCAGAGATAGTGTAGCTTCCGAACAGTGAAAGAATTTTTCAAACCTTTTCACTTTTCAGAAGTTTTGGAGTCTATTCAAACAAACAAATCTTTCCCTTTTGTAATATAAGCATAGAAATATGTAGACATTGGCTTAGAATAATGTTACTGTTATTTTTAAAACATCAAGATTTTGTAAGCATCTAACTTAAATACAATATCAAAATCAACACGTAAATAAATTCAATAAATACGATAGGACAGTCTGTTCTACACATCGTTTTTTTTGTGACTGAGTAGTCACTGTTTGCCTTGAAGAGACATTTACAGCTTCACCGGGCTTGAGGTGGCCGAGCGCAGATGGCGGTTAGCCTGAACTTCGTTTAAGAGTAACAAGACTTCAGGGCTCCCTCAGGAACCTCGGCTCGGGATGTTACTTCGTTATAGTTACCGAATTGGGATATTCGACATCTCTTCTTTATTTGGAAACATATAAGATTAGTTAAACTGTTATAGATAGAGAAGTAAAGTTTTACTTGTATAAATTTATGACCTAATTACTAATTAATCAGCTATTAGAATTATAGACGCTATAAACTATTTACGTTTCAAAATAACTGGTAAATGAATTAAATGAGATCTGATCCGGTTTTACGTAATAACAAGACTGTTCCAATAGTTACGCGGAGAGTAATAAAACACAAATCACTTCATTAGAGAGAATCTAATCATAGCCATTCCATTTAGGCATTTTGTTAATCATCTAAATTGTAATTAACTACGAAATATTACAGATAAAGTAATATTATTTTACGAGTTGTTGATACAATGTTATACATTGTAAAATATGGTTGAAGACCGAGTTCTCAATATTTTTGTTGTTAAATATTTACTATGCATTGAAATTCTACCAAATGTACATATATTAGAGATTTTAATGACGAAAAAAAATATTATATCATATTGAACATTACTAACGTATTATACTTAGTTCAGTTTCCAGGATTGTACTGAAAGTTGGCGGCAAAAGATTGATTTTCGATAACCCGTGAGCCCTAGATCCCACAGATTATTATGAGTTAATAGTAATGATATTTTAAGTTTTAATTTTACGTATAACATTGTTTGTACAGAATAGTTTTAAATCGAAGAGAAATGGAGGGAAGTTCTGCAACAGTACCTTAAACAGAGGCTTAAATATCTGATAACAATACCAAGATGTAGAATACGATTGTTAGATATTCACGAGGCTTGACCTCGGAAAGATGATGGCGCTGATGTCACCTTGATTATCTGTACGTTGTAGATCGCCTACAGTCTAATGTAAATCGATAACCTTTTAATGCTTAAGATAACAAAACATGGGAACATATTTTGAACTCTATTCGGAGACGCCTACGGGATACCATTACAAGCAATTGTTAATGTGTAAGTAGACTAGACAAGCTAGAGTTAGTATTCTATCTCCCTGTATAATTTAATATCATCTGTTTACATAAATATAAGACAGAAACCGCTACAAATCCAATGCATTGAACATAACGGCTGTAGCTGTTAGGGCAGTATACTCTGCAAAATATTTATCTTCTTCTGAAAAATTAATTTAGTTTATGATAGTAACAAAAATAAAGATATCAATAATTTAAATATCTTTCCTGAACAAGCCGAAGCAAACAGTGTTGATATTTTATATCAATAGTTTTGTGACCGATAATTTATCTATCAATTAGGTGTTTAGATATTGTACTAAGTAGCATAATTAAAATTAAACTGGTAACAATTATAAAGAAATAAATTGTTTTTATTTAACCAATTCTTTCAGTTCGATAAATAAGAAAAACAAATTATTTATCGACGTACGATAAACAATGTGTAAATATTTACACAAAAATTATAGGGTGGTATATACTGTACCTACCCTTTGTAGGAAAAAGGATTATAATGACTCCAATTATTAGGCGCGGACCACCTCAATGTTTTGAGTAAAATATTAGCATTTCTAGCTTTCGATATACTCACTCTGTTAAACTTAGTTCTGAAATTCTACTTTTCCTATCACACATTGCCAGCATTTTGTACATATGAAATCTTTACATGGAAATGTGTCAAGAGCGAGGTCGTGTACTACGTAATATTAAATTTAATAAGGAGTTCGATAAACTTTATTGCGGAACAGAAATTATTGTTCTCGTGAATCGCGATAGTTGTTCTTAGTACAGAACGTATACCTAATATTATTCTTATCGCTGCACACGGGGGACAATCGTGAGATTGCCACCATGTGCAAACCATTCAGAGCTAATTTGGATTAATTTAGACCAGTTATATGTTACAATTCTTCTGATATCTGATTACTTTGGAAGATCTCTTCGATATCAGTGGGTTAAAATAAATCAAAGGACATCATTTACTCGGTTTATATAAATTTGTCCAACTATGGTACATTTTTGGTAATTGTTCCTCTGATATTAAAGCAGATCTTTTCATAATGTTTATGATAAAAATTATACCGAACAATAAAAGGCAAGGTAATTTTCTTTTAGTAAATTTCTATATCTTAAACAACTATTGAAATTCAACGCATCGTCGTGAACTAATTTAGTTAGATTTCTATGCAAATTTAATGACACTAGTTACGGTACGTTCGGGACCACTAACGAAGTGCGCTATTAATGTTAAAATGAACTGATACGTGAAATATACGATGTAGACACGACCATTATTCGCACATTTTTTCTTCTTATTGAGCTGGGTATTGGCCTACGATACATTACACCTTGTAACGTCGTATAGTATTCAGCTTTACAATAGTTAGTGAAATTATAAATAAATTTAAAAAGGTTTTCCAAAATTCAAGGTGCTGTCTGGAGTCCAAATGCTAACTATTTTTAGTAGGAAGTTGTAGGATGAACATATTTTTACACACGAGTATCACGTGGTTATTCAAGTTAAAGTAACTTTACACTATTTTCTTCGCGCTTTATTTGTTAATTGAAAATTTTGCTACAATAAAATCGAAAACAAAAGTATGTAACTTGTAATCTACATATAAATGTGTTAGTTTCGCTTTTAATATAAATAATGTCAACAAAGTCATCTCGAGCGAGTTTACATACGCAAATTGAGAGCACGATCAACAATCTCGGAGCCTAATTATATGTATCTAAGCCGTACTGTAATGTTTTTATGAGAAAATTATACCGGAATACTAAATTTTCCGCGTTAAATCGCTACCCGTCAACACGTATTATGAGACATAAGATAGCACCTAGATATAAAGACGTAAACACTTCTTTAATACTCACTTAGACTTCGAAAATATTCACAGATATCTATAGTATAGTAGTTTAGCCTTTTATACGAAATTCAAATTGGTCCTTCGGAGTCAACGGTCGAGTATTAAGTAGGCAATAGGCAGTCCGTTTTGGTACCAACGGTGCATAGCAATCGACACCATGTAAGTCTAGCCAGTGGCTACACTCGCCCCATTAGACACTACTTCCTTAACAAAAGAGGCTCCGAGCCTCCCATTCTAACAATTGTATGAGCTATTTACCTTATCTGTAGTAAGCCGCAATCACACTCGCTCCTAGTGAATACAACGCCTTCTGCTCTTTGATACTTTATAATCAAACCTAAATCCTATTTACTTTTGACGTGAGGCAAGTTTGAATTTTTTTATACACGTTAGGCGTAAATCTCGTTATGATAACTTTTCAATACAGAGTTTATGGTCGTCGACGTATAGAGTTACTACAACTATGATAATAAGAGGCTAAAAAATCTTCAGCTGTATAAATAGTTTTTTTTTTATAAAAGCAGGGTACAAACGAGCAGCGGCAACACCGAGGTGTACATCGACGCCTATGGACATCACCAATACCAGAGGAACCACAGATGCATTGCCAACCTTTGAGACGGAAGAGTTTTCAATCAACATGAAACTTTATAAGACATTTTACGTGACATTGCAGTGTATCTTGTATACGTCTAGTTTATAATATATCTTAAGTACGAAGCTGTTACGGTCGGCGTATAGAGCAGTATCAGCAGTGTCGGTAGGAGCGGCGCACCCGCGGGTAACTGCGTTATAACAGTGATAGCCGGCGCGTGATGTGACCATAGCGGGGGACCATCGCCGCACGCTCGATGCCCGGACCCGCACCAAACCCTACCCGACGATCCTCAATCTTATCTGCTAGCCTAGTCACGATGCATTGCATTTCATTACCACTATGTAATGATGAAACATCTCGTAATAAGTATGTTGTATGTTCAATCCTCTGTATTGCTCATCTTTTATACTTAGATCTTCTTTTGGAATTAATGTGTATAAAGCAGGTTTAGTGCCGTTTTCCCAGAACGTATTTTAAGCTATAAAAGTATCACAATCCTTGACAAAGTGACAAAGTGTTTGACAAGCTAAACACAGGCAAAACGCGCATATACCGCGTAATTATTTATCATTGTTTACTGAAACATTTGCGCATTTTGAAATGGTTATAAAAGCACAAATTGCGATTACGTAACATCTCCGGCGCGTGCTGGTAATCCCGGTTTTGTGAACAGAAGTGTCCGCGCGACTCGTAAGCGAGTCGTGACATAAGGACTGCAGGCGGCCGTAATCTCGAATAAATTGCGTACACTTAGCGACTCTTTATAGACCTTTTAAGGTAGAAAATTTAAGATGATAATCGACACGTTCATAATTAAGATCCCTCGATTGTAGACTCGTGACGTAGTGTGGGTGTGGACGGTTCCGCTTCCGAGGTCACGGGTGGTCTCCATCCCCAATTTTGGTAGCCTACTGACTCTTTCTAGAAACAGTCCACATAACTAAATCGCCTCACTCGTTGTGACTTTTTGTTCTTCTAACCAATTTCTGATTTTACTTTAAAAGACATCGGTGATAAAGTGCGACGAATAGAGGCTAAGTTTGTGTAAATGTTTAACAAAAAGAGACGCAAATATTCGCCAGATGAAGAAAAAGGTATGGTGCTAATTTTATAATGAGATGGTCAAGAAGAATTCACTGTATAAAGAACTAGGAATGTTTAGCTGGATACCGTACGGTGCTTGCACGATAGCGTCGTGTGTGGCTTACGATACTTTAAATAATATACTAGCTCTGGACGATCCTCATATCTCAACGGGAAGTATTTTGCATGCGGCCACTACCTATCTTTTGGAATGATCTCAAAACGGGAGCAAACTGTTATTGAAAAGCTTTTGTTTCTACTATGAACGAACAAAATTGATTCCAATTTTGCGAGTATCAAAGTCTAAAATTCAATAAATATACAAGTAGATAAGTTATTTTATAATGTACGAAAGCGTACCAAACGCATAATTTATCGTAAATGCATAATTGCGGATCGGTAGTACGGAAGAACATCTTTGAAGAGCGTAGGTAATGTCATATATTACGCGGTGCACACATGTTGATTTTGGCCGAAACATCGTCTTAAAGCCAAGACCGTTAATGCGTTTTTAACTGCACGTTACATACGAAAAACATCGATCGATGAAGTCACTTTTTATTCACAACAACATGTTTTAAAAAATCGATTTTTGATCATCTTTTCTTGCTTATTTTGGCAGATTGAATCGTTCATTTTGTAAGTAAAGCCTTTTTTAGATCCAATGAAATTTAAACAACATTAACAGCAAACTGTATATGGGAGTTTTGTCTTTATTTTGACCACTTAATTCATATAAAAACTTTACCATTACAATCACAACTAATAATTGTCTGGTTTTCATTAATCGTTGAATTAGTTTTACAAAACTGATTCGACTTTTTAGTTATTAAAACAATTTGTCTTAAAGTTTCTATTTTAATTAGGCAAACTCCTATATACATAAATTGAAGAGATTTTACTATAAATACGGGCTAAAAATTTAAGAAATTGGGTATAAAATAACTAAATGTCGCCTGCAACTCGGTCTGCGCTGAATTAAAAAAAACTTTATTAGTAGCCTATACGTTCTTCCAGGCTATGTTCTACATCTATACCAAATTTCAGCAAGATCAACGCAACTGTTCTGGTGATACCTTCAAACATCCATCCATCTATTCAAATATTCGCATTTATAATATTAGTAAGAAGTAACATATGCTAAAAAACCAACCAATAGCAATAATAGTAACATTAATATACAGATGCACAAATATACCTTTACGTATATAAATAACCTATATAGTAAATTATTAATTAAATAACTATCCAATGCTGATTTTTGGTAGGATATTTGAAGCATCGTCTTTTATCACTTCATTAGCGAACCTTAAGACAAGTGGTCGAGGTCGGTGCAACACCTTTCGTGCTAATGTGACTGATGTGCTCTGCAGATTGCCAAGTGCTGGGCCACAGAGCATGCAAGGTCGATTCAAACACCTATTTAAACCTTTAATAAATCTACACTAACATTAAGAAAAGAATTTACTATAGATTGTTTGTTTGTGTTCATTGAATAGGCACCGAAATTGCTAAACCGAATTGAATAAAAAATTTTACTGTTGGAAAGTTATAATATCTCTGGTTTCTGGGTTATTAAGTCTGGTATATTACTAAATTATAATTAATTCTGCGAGGACGAAGTCGCGTACAATTGCTAGTTACTTATAATAATGAGATTTCACTACGAAAACACATGATGGATACTTAGTATTTTAACATTTTCAAAAGTTAGTTTGTAATATATCGTTGGACATATTGAGGCAGTCAAAACATGGTATGAAAAAGTATGTAGACCAACCA
This sequence comes from Papilio xuthus, assembly GCF_000836235.2. Lineage (NCBI taxonomy): Eukaryota > Metazoa > Arthropoda > Insecta > Lepidoptera > Papilionidae > Papilio > Papilio xuthus. The sequence continues at coordinate 3,058,563 of NW_013533657.1, forward strand.
AAGATTATCATAAGTAAGCACATCAAAAAGTAACTTACCTCAAAGTACAGAGTTATATTAAATGTGTTCATAATTTAGAAATTATAAATGTCTACAAGAAGCTTTCACATAGAAGCACGTGTCTATCATTTAACAAATTAAAGATGTCTCGGAACAGTGGAGTCGCGGATCTCGTGCGCATTGCTACGCCGGGATCACGTATTCTGCCTCTCTCCTCTAATTAGCATTTCGACGAGGCGTCAGTGAAGTAATTTTTGCACACCAGTCGCACGAGCTAAGGCAATTATTAAAACATGCTTTTAATCCTTTTAGTACACCCTAGTGGAGCAAATCTCTTAATTTTATAGTTCCACTTTTACATACATATTTATAACCATTAACTTAATGTAATTTGCTAGTACTAAGATCTTAATTCGTTTGAACATATCTGCCTTTACCTTTAATCTTTGGCGTCACCTTTATAGGTACTACTTAAGTGACCTCAGTTTCAAAGATTAAATTTGATATATAGTAAGAAAATACCACAAGCATACTTCATTGGAATCTAAATTTAATTTTCCCAATGTGAAAAAGTTAACGAGGATTTGCTTTTGGTCGAATTCAATGGTAGTAAGAAATTAATAAAGTTACCTGTATAAGCCACAGATAAATTAAAACAGTTTATTTTTTTTATATAATAAAAAAAAGACAACATGACATTGTCAGCCAGTTTTATATGCAATATGTTTTTAATTTATATCTAATTTCTATTATATAACACCTTTAACCATTTATGATGATTATAAAGATTTGCTATTACCTTTATTGCATGTCTATTTAAAAAAAACCGTTACGAATTATGTATTAAACGTCAACCCTGGCATACAGAAGTATAAAACTTAAGTATTGCTTTTCCGCATTTTAATTAGAAAACGGAGGTACCAATAATGTGTTTTATTGATACATTTGATTGCGGATACAGGTCTTAAAACAAGTTGCTATCTCTAATTGAACCGGCTTCAAAAGATGCTGTTTCGTTGAATTACACAAGTGCGCACTAATCGCCAACAAGAACGACCTTGCGAAATAATCGAGATTATAATTACGTTACTCTACAATTTGCAGGAATTTGATCGAATTTATAGATAACAATGAAATCAATGCTAAAGGCGCTATAATTGTTAAGTTTTATTTTTTATTTTTTTACTACTATGTTAAATTTTATGACCTTATTCTTGTTATTACGTAGATAAGAATACATTTTTAATATTGATGCAGTGAACAAAACATTATAATCGAATCGAAATGAAGTTATTAATGCTTAGAGGCAGGTGCACTGTGACGTAATACGCCCCTCGCATGTTGTTTAAAGCTGACTAGTTCCTTTTTCTTCTAGAAATGTTTATTTCATGTATATCTGTTGAAGAATAAAATAATTAAAGATATTTTATATCAATGCACATAGCAAAATCTTTTTTTTTTACGTTTTATAAGCTAGCGCTCGACCACGATCCCACCTGGTGAAGTGGAGATTTGGTCGAAAGATGGTACGCGCTAGCTTAGTAAGTGCCTATTCACTCTACATAGCAAAATCTTTTTTAAAAATCTATCGTAGATCCTGGATCTCGTAAGCCCCCATTCACACAAGCACTTTTGTGTCACGCGTTAAAGAAACGTTCACAAAAAACAATTTCATCCCTATATATCTGTCTATATGACAGCGCTTTTGAAAGCGTAAAGTTAAATCTACATTTTTACGAAAACATATTTCTGGTAACGAAGTATATATATTTTTTCCAAATACTTATTTAAAATAGTTAACGTAACTTCTACTGTGATTAAGTTAGACAAACGAAGCGGAATCATCAGGCACTTTGAAGCAAATCTATTTTAATTTATGCTCCATTTCCCGCCATTAAATACGTCCGCAGAGACGGTATAGGCGCGCTCGAAATACTTTTACAGTTAATGTTTATATTATTTTATATCTTATTTTCTCAAAGTGTCAATTAAAAACTCAATTTTTATAATTTTAAGTTACATAGTCCAAGAAATGTCGATTTGAATTTCCTTAACAACCTATTTGATTAGAAGTTTTACCGTCGTCGAGTTTATTTATTACAGTAAAGCTAACATACTTCGCCTGTACAATCAAGATTGAATTATTATTTAAAAATTTGAATTATAAAAAAATATCAATTTTCATACAGATAACCTTTTGTACGTGGTTGTACCGCACCTGCCGATAGACGTTGCGCTCCCGTTAACGGACCACACTGTCAATACTTCTTCGTAAACTGTGTTTCCTGTAATAGTTGATGTTAAAGTTGCTCCGGAGAAAGTAAATAGCATCGCAATACGCCATGATTGTTTATAGCGATCAAAATTAATATACAGATTGCAATATGCAACGTAGAATTGATTAGAAATTATAATTGCTAATTTGTCGTTCTTTAATTTATTTCAAAGATCTAGTTTTAGTTAAAAACTTAAGTATTCTGTGTTCTTCCAGACTATATTCTACATTTATGCCAAATTTCAGCGTGATCAGTTAAGCCGTTCCGGAGATACCTTCAAACAAATCTCCATCTATCCAAACATTTAAAATATTAGTAAGATATAAAAAAAAGAAATAAATAGCCCAAAACAATAATACTCACTAACTCTTGTCATAAAGGCCTATTACATATACAAGTTATTATAACAGAACCATGCGTTCATTAATTTGATTGATTTGGTACAACTTTTAGCGAGCTGCCTACCAATTCTTTATGCTAGTCGATAAGATAGCAATTGATTTTCCATCTGCAATAATGGACCGAAGTATAATTGTCATCAGTTATCTGTGGATAGCCTGTCATAAATGTCATTTTTTATGTCAGTTTCCATCGGTATACGTAATTGGACCTCCGGGGCTCTCATCAAGGCGTTAGCGGCAAACTTCCGTAAGTCATGTGTCAGTTGTGAAGGAAGAATATCATAAACACATATATTACGAAGGTTTTTTTTATATTGCAATACTAAAAACGAATCAAAATTGTTTAAATTTATCATATCGAATATGTAATGTAACTTGAAATTAATCGATTTTTTATAATTATATCTCGTTTAAAGGAGTTCATTTGTTTCTCTATAATAATACGCATGTACTGAAGAGTTATTATATCTGTTAGGTGATTATAGATTTAAGAAGATCATAAAATAATTATATCTTATGTTTTTATTGAAATTATAAACATCGATTGCTACACTTGACTTGATTGCTGGCTATTTTATGTTCTAGGTAATATGCTAATGCGTAATTTTATCACTAAAGTAAAAGACAATTTTCACTTGTTCCGTGTTTGAAGATACACTGGAAAGCATTAGGCTTACAAAATGTTAGCGTAGCGGCTGCGATAAATTAAACCGTGGAAAGTTTCGATGGGCCGTTTGTGGTATAAACATGGACACGGCGAACCGTCAATGTTTATTTCAACCTAATGTCAAACATGACTTGGGGCGTCACAAGATCAGGTTCCTCTACAATGGTACCAAAGTTAAAATATTTCAAACTTGGTTGAAATATTTACAGTTTTACAAAGACGTATTTCATCACCGTTCTCTTTGTTCTTGAAAAATTAAACGACAGTGTATTTCAGCTTTATCAATTTAAAGAAGAATGTGTACAATGTGAAAATAATAATTTACAAGTTAAATAAAATAGTAGTTCCATTTAGGAACAGCCATGCGATTGGGAGCGAGCGATTTAACCCCGGTGCGGGCATTAGCACAGCCTCGAGCGAGAAGATACGACTGCGCGCGGACATTTGCGTCCGGCTTAATTATCATTGCCCAGTGCCCAGAGCCTAGAGCCCAACGCCGTTACGTCAGGCCCACGACACCTACCAATGAGCTTTCTCAATTGTCCACTGTGTACACCGAGAATATATTGATATAGCACTACCGCCGTTATCGATGCCAAAGTTTATCGCTGCTTTAGGGAATAGGTTTTGTGGCTCATATTTAACGGTTTCAATGTAATGATACAATGTCCGTTTTATTTTCTGACCATTTTACTTTACCCTTAAAAATAAGACTTTTTGTAATGAAAATATCTTTTCAAGTACAATAAGACTCTTCCAGACTATGTTCTATATATTTGCCAAATTTCGTCGAGATCCAGGCATAATATTAGTAAGAATTAAGATGTGAATGTCACTCGATTCTTCGATTGTTTTTATTAGTCTTTTGTTTTATATTAGAGAAACTTCATTTCAAAATAATTTGACCTCACGAGTTCCTAACAGAAGAATTAAGCAAAATATTGAATAGTAAAACTGAACAATATGTACACAAATCAAACAGGATATCCAGCACAAGGAGCGTAGCTGTATAGTGGAGATCATTTGCATGGTGCGCCGAACTGTTGTTGCGTGTTGACGCCCACGGTCCGTGCCCCGTGTCTGTGCAGTACCGTGCAATGTGCAATCGTTCGACGTATCGGCATCGCATTAAACCTTGTAAGCCCGCTACAATGCGGATTTCTACACGCTTCGTAAAAAAATCACCTTTTTTCGTTGAATGCTCGCCGTCATGCGAATATTCTTGTCGCAATATATTTCTAAACGATGATTTTTCTCAATCTGCTCCATATAGTGTCGCAGATAGTTCACACGATACCAGATTTCAATTAAATAAAGACCAGCATACGTTTGTCTTTTAACAGACAAAATAAAGGGAATATTTAATCTCATTATTATCTGTGTTCAGTTCTTTAATCAGCAAGAATTTGTTAATAAACAGTCCTTCTGTTGCTGGCGCAATACCATTGATTTTCTTGCGTAACAAAAGAACTTAGAGTTAACTGGCTATCAACTTATATAAACTGTGGAAAACAATGGTCTGAAAACAAACATCCTAATTCCGAATTACTTCAAGTATCCTAATGAAACTTTTGCTATGTTAAAATTGAACTCGGGAGAATTTTGGATTTCTTAGCATCAATTAACTATATTAATTACTTAATCTCGATCTAATTTGTTTGCAACTAATTAAGTGTATGGAAGTGCGTTGACATTCTCGGCTCGTGATCGGTCGATGGGTAAGTCGATCGCAACGTCTATCGACACCCGATACCGCGGATCGCCTGTCGCACGTCGACGGCGACGATACTGCACGGGGCCTTGGAATCGCGCTTACGGAATACGCGTCTCATGCGTATCAGGTTAACACATTCTTCACAAATCTGTAGTCGTCTTGAAGCACTATGCGATTCTAAAACAAAACATTTATAATACTGACATCGAGTAGCGAAGTGAAGATTAGAATGGGAAATCTACACTTAGTAATGGAGAGATCAATAGTAGCCTATGATCGTTCGTCGATGGATCAAACACTTATAAAATGTATCATCAAGGAAAACAAGGACATATTTTGTAGAAATTCGGAAGAATTTTCTGCCACCACATGAGCCTGACGGCTTTTATTAGACGAAGATATATTTTTTGAATATATGTATATGTATTCTTTGTATTTCCCAGAAGTCGTACTAATATTAAAAAAGCGAATGTTTGAATGGACGGATGTTTGTTAGAAGGTATCTCCAGAACGGCAGCATGGATCTCGTAGACAATTGGCATAGATGTAGAACATAATCTGGAAGAGCACATAGGCTAAGAATAAACATTGATTTTAATTCCGTGTGGATTAAGTCGCATGCGACAGTTAGTTTACTATAAAACAAAAATAGTTTTATTTATAAAGATCAAATTTTTAATAACATTTCCACGTGTAATTATTTTTGTTTTGATCAACTAAGATAACACGTCAATATCAAATGCAAATACCTTCCTAGTATGTAAAACAAGTTCTCGGTGTCGTCCCTTATAATTACGTTGTATGGACCACGCCTAATCAATATGATACACGTAATTGGTCTATCTAATAGCAATCGCGGAAGCTTGATATCGGCGCAGTATGACATCAGATGTAACAACCTACCTACACGAGACACCGAGCTGTATAAATAATGAAATAAACAAATCAAACGACTATCAATAATGTCGATATAATTATATACTCTACACATTTTTAATCAAACATCCTCGGACATACTTCTTTTTTTACAACAAGACAACTATTACAAAATAACTATTATCTGTACATTGATTAAGAAGTAAACATTATAAAGAAAAACTAAATTGGTTTGAAGTAAATTTTCAAACGAACCTTTACTAATCTGTTTTTCAATGTTTGATTTACATATTTTTTTTATTTACATTTATCTGCCGTCGTGATGCATCCTGCACATATCTGCGAAGACCGTCAAAGATATGTGTGAAGTTAACTAGCCTACACTCGGCCAGCGTGTTTGACTACGGCCTACTCATACCTAACTTAGGGTAGGCTTCGAGAACCTAAGTGGTCACGTATAGTGAGCTGTTGATGATGAAAGTCGTTATTTCAAAATGCGTTACAATAGTTTTTACATTGGTCTAGATAATGTGATTATAACATATCTGTGATTTTAAAAATGATCTTAGAAATTATACTTTAATTTGTTGGCTCTCAATTTAGTCATACCCGACAAATATGTGTAATAAAACTGCATAATTGCGATGTATGTATGCCATAACACTGCGGAATGGAAATCCGCTATTACATCCTACCCTTCTGGGTCAAGGGCGTGAGAGATATTCACATTTATAATACAGTAATATGCACAAATTTATCATTTAATTTAGATATCTAGATGAGAATATTAAAGAAATGGAGTCCGTACTTATAACTATAATCATAGCATTTTAAACATAATATTTTAAGAATTATCTCTTACTTATTTATCGATAACTCCATTTGCCCTAGTTTTTTTAATGTTCTATTAAAAAAACTCTGATTCAGATGCTCTTAATGAAGGAAAGTAATCTTACTATTTTTATAAATGCGATGGTTTAAATGGATGGATGTTCGTTTGAAAGTATCTCCGGAATAACTAAACGGACCTTGAAAAAATTTGGCACGGATATAGAACAGATATGGAAGAATGGGCTAAGTATTCAGTTTCTTTTTTGATTCCGCACAGATGAAGTAGCGGGCGAGAGCAAGTATAAAAATAATCATACAGATACGAGAATACGCGACGAAGACGACTCAGATTCAAAGTCAGCTGTGAAACTGCTTTTTGAATTACGCGAATCAAACGGATGTAGTGATGTTATGTATCAATCATTGTAACGGATGGAGGAAGGTGAAATGAGGCAGTACATCTGGAGCTACGGATGCTTACGACACTGTTTTAACGTCCGGTGCAGATAGTGTCTATTAGTACTGCTTATGAGAAAATATATTCTTCAAAGCAAACTTATGGGTTGCAAATTTTGTTACTCAATAAGCAAAATAATCAACATCAAATATAATAAACCTAACACCTACCTACCTACCTAACACTCCCAAATACATATATGTACGTTGCGAGAAGTTCAACAATTTTCTCTATCACTGTACACTAAGGACTTCCTCATTGACTATTAAATGCGTGGTGTGGCCTTGGGGATATTAGAGATTAACCGAAATTAATCAAAACTGTTTATGTTATTTCTATATGGTAGAAATCAAAATCCATTAGCGCAAAAAACGTAAAGTCATTTTAAGTGTCATGATGTGATTACAAAAGTGGCAAAGTGGCACAGTAAATGCAGCAGTACGCGGACAAAGGGCCGGTTGCACGAAGGTTCGGGCGGCGGCATTAGCCGGTGTGATAACGGCGAGGCTTATCACCGCGCCCGCGTCCACCGCGCAGTCGCCACATTCACTCTGAATATAGTCTCACCGCCATCTCTTAGTACTTGGCCCGTTTTTCGAAGCTAATTCAAAAATTAACTCGACTAAAGTAAATCGCACAGTAGAGTTTAAAGTAGGAAAAGCAATTTTGTATAAGTATATAAGAATTATTAATAATAATTTCCTCCGCTCGATTTATTATTATTAATAATTCTTATTATTTTTGATTAAACTTAAGTTTTTAAGTTATGTATAAGTTTTATGTTTTCACTTAAATTTAAAAAGTTTTTGTTACTAATAATCCTTTATTTACTTATAGTATTGGAAAAAGACTTTCGAAATAAGTTCATTCAGAACTACTGGATATGGTAAATTTAATAAAAGTATCAAGAAAGATTCGGTGAGCTACACAGGCAGAGATCATGCGATGCTTGACGCTGGAGTCAAGGAGAGCGGCCGGCGCCGGCCACGCCCGCACCCCTCCCGCGCCCCTTACCCCCGCCCGCGCACGCCATGCCGGCTGCACCAACACATCGATATACTCAATTGTTATTCGCTCTATATCCTGCTTTTGCTATGCCATTATCGGTCATAAATGCTGTATTTAATAGCATCACTCGTCCGCTAATCATACACACTTCAAAGCAGAATCTTGTTCCAATGAATGTACTATACAATTTTTATTTGTAATTTGAAATTATAAAAACTAGTCATGTGTGAAAAATAAATGCTAATCAATTGTATCACTTGGAATTTTTAATAGATCATAAATAAATGAGTAAGTGATAAACGGGTAACGAATCACTCAGAGACAAGCAGATATCCGCGATTGTTTCGCGGTAATTTACACATTAATTATTAAATCAGATCACATTCTGATTATTACGGATCTATTTTGTGCTCGATCACAACGATAGATACCTTTCCGGCTGTTCAAAGCGGATATTTATTAAAATTAATTAATACACTAATTAATATAAGGTTATTTCTAAACCACTAAGAAGGAAAATCTATTATTTTGAATACAAATTGAAATTGTCAACAATTATTTGTCGAACAATAAGTCTTCATAACTTTTATGGTGGTTATTATACACTGCCTTTAAAGACAACACATGACCTTAATTACACCATAAATCTTCGTCGGTGTAGTCATCGGTACGACATGAGCTTTCCCAAATTTGTTCTGCCCTAACAAAAACAAGCGGAATCTTTTTCATCTTCACCAGTTCAACAAACAATTAGTATAAAATAACCATAATTTTTGCGGACGGTGGCGATACATTTCGGTTCGCCGTATAAAAATTAAGCCGTAAAAGTTAACGATACGATCTCACCAAAAAATTTAAGGTCCACTGAACATAATTTATAATATTATATTTATTTGTTGCAAAAGAAAAGCCGTCGAAAGGGGCGCGAGGCATGGTGAGTCGTGAATCGACATTCGAGCTGTCAAAATACTGAGCCTCGGACCCGTTGGAGTCTTTGTGACGGTAATGATTATTATTTTTCAAGTTTAATTTCGGCGCAGCGGCGGCCGGCTGACCTTTTCACTCAAACGTTATTTTATTTTATTTCAGAGTCGGTTATCATCAAACGTCGATCTGGAATGGTGGCAGTGTCGGCGGGGAAAACGAGGCTGTTACATCCGTTCTCTAAGGTCTTTGGCGACCACGCCTAGCTAAAATGGTTGCAATGCCTACAACTCGACTATAATAAACGCTACTGCGCATTTGAAGCCGTTCATTTGGAGCTACTAATCTGCGAATATCGAACGCTCGCTCTAAATATAGCGCGACCACTTGTTTTTTTCTAAAGCAACATTCTCAATATAAGATTATTTCGTAAAAACGTTGGTGAATGAAAAAGGAAAGATTATGAACAAAGTTGATATTGTAGTAACATCTGGTATACCTTTTTCCATTAGAGGTACAAAAATATTTGTAACGAGTTTGAAATATGTATCAAATTAAATACTGGCAAGAAATTATTTCAGGCATGCGTTCTAATAATATTTGTATGGGCTGATTTTCTTTTTATAGCATCACAAAAATATGGCGTTTCTGTTAGTTTTTTGCAATAAAACTTTTTGGTGTGAACTAATAAACTTTATCGATTAAAAAATACTAATTGCCTTAACAAACACAACAAAACAAAAAATCTCTTAACAATGTGAGGAAAAATTTATGTGAATAAATATTTTTAAAGATGTTTTTAACGCCATATAAGTTAATATCAAATATAATTTTGCAGTTGAAAATGTCATATCCAATTTTAAACGCTTCGTAACTTTGCGGAGATGTGAGCCAGATATTGCCTCGGGTGGACTTGATTGACGGGTTTTAATGATTTCGATGAGTTACTGTAATTCATATGACTAAGAAAAAAGTAAAAAAGCTCTTGTTTTACTATCCAATGCTAACTACTGTTTAAATAGTTTTATGTAATCGCATTAATTGATAAATAAAAAAAAATCATTAATTGATTTTTTTATAGAATGAAACTAAAACTAAGTTACAATTTAATTTTGTGCTAAAAAAAACTTTAAATGCAACAATATAAAAAACACTATGTTCCTAATAGTGTAAAATGCTCATGTTAGGCGGATGGAGGGATCGATGTATATTAGAAGGTATCTCCAGAACGGCTCAACGGATATTGATGAAATTTGACACAAATGTAGAACATAGTCTGGAAGAACGTATTAGCTGCTTATTTACTTTATATAACTAGCGCTGGGAGTTGCGGTCTATAGCTACTTATATCATAAATTTAAGCAACAATCGACTGACTAAAAGACGTTAAGTTTATCCAAATTAAGATCGTTTCACCTCACGCTTTAACAGGCTATTCACAAACGCGGACGTGTGTACGTAAACCACGAAACATACAAGGCCTTTTAATTTATTTCAAAGAAAATATACGAATACCCAACTTTTATTATACAGGAAATTTATGATCGCAACCGCCAATGTCATGGAAGTAACCCAATTTTACACATAGTAAAAAAACTAAAATAAGGCTTGTTTTCATGTTAAATACACTTTAAAGTTGAACATTATATTGATATAAAAATTATGTTTGTTGGGAAAAATGTGTATTAATTAGTGTACATATAAGTTATGTATTATATTAAGAATAATGCTCGAACGAAATAACCCAAGACTGTCGTTAAATTATAAAATTTTATAATATATGAATAGAAAATTTAAAAAAAATGTTACATTTTCTTTTTAAAGGTGCAAGTTGTTTTATGTTAAATCGTAAGTAATTGTTTCATACTGTAATCTAGCTTCGTAAAATATTTTATTTTCTTCGTTTGTTTCCGTTTGCGCATAAATAACTGAGGAAAATGGAAAAAATTGTGTTATAAACGGTGAGACACTTAACAAAAAAAAACTAACTGTCGCCCGCGACTCCGTCCACTCTGTATTAAAATAAAAACTTAATTAGTAGCTATGTTTAGCTAGGCTATGTTCTATGTCTATACCAAATTTCAATGAGATCCGTTCTGGAGATACCTTTTAACAAACATCCATCCATTCAAACATACGAATTTATAATATTAGTAACAAATAAGAAGTAAGACATAAAGCATATTTAATCGGAGCTTATAATTTACGATAGATATCTGACGCTGTAAAAACAAATTAATATTTTTATTAATTTTATTTTAGGATGGTGACACATACGGAGTACATGTCACTTGCACAATATTTACTTTCAATCAACTACAAATCCCTATAACTTTTTAATTTGCATTTTTATTCTCTTTTAAGTATCTCAGTTTCGATTTTTAATTAAATATTTATTTATATCTCATTTGACAAGTATCGGGTCAAGGTAGTCTATTAATATAAGATGTAAAGTTTATATTTTAATATGTTTATTGGATGATAATATTTTATTACGTTTAAAAAAGATTTAAGATATCTTAAATTACTGTAGTTGCAGTGTTTAAATCGATGACACAAACATGTCTGCTATTAATAAGTCTGTGAACACAGTGTTATTAAAGGTAAAATTGTTTTATTTTCATTTATTATATTTTTTCATTTCTATTGAAATCGACTTAACTTCCTCTATTTGTTAATACTCTCACAAATACAGAGGTTTCCATTTAAATTAATATTTCCTTTTTAATAACTCAATACCTATATGTTGCCGAAATTGAAAGAAAACACACACTCAAAATTTTCGAAACCTTTAACTACTTCAAATACCTGATACACATTTAAAGTTACACTTATAAAGCAATGAAATTATACAAGCAAATTTTACACTTACCGTGTAATATGTGTGAACCTACCACTTAAACTCGACTGAGTTAATAACAAACTCGATACAAACTCGAAAGGGTTCAAAGATTAAAACGATATTATTTTCTCGGTGTATTTTTTTTCAACGAATTTTCTCGGTCACCGCAATAAAGAAGAGTTACGACAATGTTGATTTTAACATAATGAGCTCAGTAATTTCACAACGGCACCTTATATTTTACGATACGCACTTATTACGTGATCTGCACTCAAGTCAAGACTCGATCACGCTTTTTTCTGGAATTATGTGTTTCGAGTTCTATCTCCATCAAGTTGGGGCACGAAAAGAACTGTATAATAAATTACACGCCCACACAAGAACAAATATTTTGTTAACTTAATAAAGTTATATCTTTTAATATGCATTTTCTGTTATTACTTTTAAGCTCAAATTAAAGTATCTTTATAAATTTAAAAGTACGGTAAATTAACATTGCAGAACAAAATAGTACGTAAAAGTGAAAATATAAAATTAAGTTGAGTTGTAAAATGTAGAATCTTAACGAGTATACTTAAATTTTTCAGGGTTGAGTACATTGCTACTTTAAAGATTTAAGCCATCTATGTTATTATATTAATAGAAAAAGTATATAAATATAAAATAACTAAGTAAATGTTACACCTGTTCTAATTATCTATTAGATATATCCTATTTAACGGCCGGTCCAGTACTTAGATAGTGCAATAATGAGCAGAACAGAACGTCCAATGTAATTTAAATTATTTCATAGTATTTAGAATTTAAATTGTGCTATTACTCAGACTGAGATATTCAAACTAGGCATCTAAGTGTTTTAACATTCCTTAATTGTAATATACAGCAACAGCGATCTCTTTTGTATCTCTATTTACTTTATTATTTTTTATTTGAATGATAAATTATAAACATAAATTCGAATAAATATTTCAAAACTTTTAAAATATCACAATGTTTATTTTCCCATATATTAGACTTCAACGAGTAATGTGCGATTGCAAATTAAATGCTGAGACTTTTCCGAAAAAAAAATACTCAAAACAATTCAACGAAAATAAAAATTGATAACATAACTAAAACGACAGTAGATATAGAGTAAAACCCGATCAACGTTCGCAATGTTATAGCGATGTCGAAGACGCAAAACGGCGGGAAAAATAAAAATTGGCGTAGTAACCTCTGTGTGCAGACAAGCGTACGGGGCGGCGTCGCTTTTGCGACTAGCGCTATCGTTCAAGTCGTAGCCTGTACCGTTAGACAGAGAGAGCGAAACGGAGGCATGTATTAAAAAGGGACGACCAAAGGCCCGCGCCCCGTCCGCGAGCCATCCGGAAGCCTCTGAAACTGGACCGTTTTCTTTTCTTGTTATTATTGAGATCGAGTCTCAAGTTGTGTTGTTGTCGCGCGGCGCGCAGCTCGCGGTGATAACGCGATGGCACGGCGACCTGCGCACGCGCACCACACGTCGCTCCGCAGCTTTAAGCTCCCGCGCCCTCGCCGCTACCACCCCTAGTGTTGGAATGGATTTACAAGTGATAGTGCTCACTGAAAAAAACTTTGTATGAAAAGTACTGTGCATACAATATTCGGAATTGAACATAGTGTACTAAAGAAAGTGAAACTTATTCTGTGAAAAATTCAAATATAGTAAAGGGATAATTTACATTAACTTTTTAATTAAAGTGTAACAAACGAAAACTGAAAAACTAAATCGGTGGTTGTATGGACATTTTTGATAAAAACAGGTAGGTGTCTGTATTCTTTAATAGTTTGACTGCGGATTTTAATTTTAGCAAATTACTTCCTTTTTATTTTTATGAATCATTTTCTACATAACAGATAAAATAAAAAAAACATATCAACTTAGGACCTAAACGCATATTTTTTGAATTAGTAATAAATATCTCGCACATTTTCGTTACGAATTACATTTACTCGCAGTTCATTAATCTTGTTAAAGACGATAACTAAACTCATTATCACGATAATAAGTTAACTGCAATGTTAAAATGTTTTGAAATCAATCTGTAATTTATAATATTACAAAATATTCTAAATTACGAATTTCAAATTAAAAAGAACATTAAAATGTACATTGCCGCGCTTAATTATTTTCATGGTTTAAACTACTTTTTACTTAAATATTTCAATTATTTAACAAATAAATAGGAAAATAGAATAATATAATAAATCATATTGACAAATAGTGTTTATTTCAATAATAATAAAATGAATTATTTTTAAAAGCGCAATTAATGCGGTATACGGTATTCGGTAACGAGTTAAAATATTTAAACAGATTTTCTTTAATTTTCCTATTAACCTTGATTAAAGTCCCATAACAGCCGAAAAACAAAAGTGAAGGGTACAGTTTCACCGTAATTTTCACTTGCTGTAACAATCAAATAAATAAAAAATAAAATAAACAAGATTATTCGACCTAGTAAACCAGAAAGTGAGTTACGCTGTGTCGCCCGTGCCTGCCGCACGCCGCACCGCACGCCGCACTCCGCCGGCCGTCGGATAAACCTTTTTTTGCTCGACTTTTATCCATTGTGCTCTAGCTTACTATAAACTTGCCATAGTATGAAAACATTCAATACATAAAGACTGTAATAATGCGTATTTTAGGAAACATCAACCGTTATTTTCTTCAATATATAATTGTATTTATTTCTTAAAGTTTGTAACGTTATTTGAATAACTTAGGAAAAAATAAAATGATCAATATACTTGATGATTCCTCAACTGTCAAACAAATGAATTTTGCAAATTAAAATTCTTCAAAAACACAAATACGCACAAACTGGACCGACGTCATTACAACGTGATCCGTGTTTCCCACATGTATCAACTCCTTATACGGCAATCGTAATATCGCGGACAAATAAAAATTAAAGCGAGCGGTATCCATTTACACCGCATTTATTTCTTTATCATTTTGTTAAATTTTGTACTAAACTATCTGCCTGTCGCCCGCGAATCCGTTCGAGCGGTATAAAAAAACCTTCATTAGTAGCCTATGTGTTATTCCAGACTATTCTTATTATTGGGTATTTCTATATGTATGCCAAATTTCAGCGACATCCGTTCGGCTGTTCTGGAAATACCTTCAAACATCCCACCCATACATCAAAACATTCGCATTTATAATATTAGTAAGAATAAAAGTACAGTGTGCAAAACTGTAATAGTATTAGAAAGTTTATTACTAAAATTTTATAACAACCGCGATACATATAATTCAAATAATTACCCGTCTAATAAGAGTACGTTTATCAGAGATCTGAAATAGAAGTCAATTAAGATCTGGCATTTTTTTTATACTGCTACCGACACTTACACTTTTGATTTGGTAGCAACGCATCGATTGCGATCGTTGTCCGTCAGAAGTCAATCAAGTTCGTTTTCTTGTTATAGTCTCCATTTCATAGATCGCAGATGAAGATTGCGTATTCAAATGGAAAAAAAAGTATCCCTACTCCGAAATGCTATGTCATCTCTGTTATTATAAAATAAAAAAAATAATTAGACATTTCGCTTTCACTGCTATTGCAGAATAGGTGCGTAGAGTTAGGTAACTGACAGAACTGTCTGTTCTTATATCGATCAGGTGCCAAGAGACATTCCGGTTTCTTACTTCGTTTATTTATAATTAAATGACGTCTAGAATTTTTATTTAGTTTTTTTAAGCTATTAATTAATAATCATTAAGTTGTGATGCAATAGCAATTAAAATGCGATTTAATTTTAATTTAACACAAAGTTACTCATAAATGAAAACGCTTTAGATAATATTAATTTTCAAAATGCATTTAAAAAAATCTACAACAAGAACAATATTTCAGTAATGTTATGTTCCGTATGTTTTAAAAGATTGATATGTTATATATATTTTTCTTAAGCTATAAATTTTAAAAATAATTCTTTTTAAAATTTATAGCTATTATTTTTTCTAATTATTTCTTCACAAGTTATTTCTATGAAATGTTAAAAAATTAAGAAGCTATGAAATTAATGATTTTACAGACGCATACTAACATATTAGTGTGACAAAATTATCAAGGGTAGGTGTGACGACAAATGAATGCTTGCAAAACGAGCACATTTGGCATGCGTCAAATTTACATATAATTGCAGCTCACTACTAATTACCTACGAGGGCCCTCACGATGCAGGCGTTTATTGCTTTTCTAGTTCTGGCGACACGCTATTAAAATGCTTACAATCTACTTAATAAGTAAAAATCTATTACTTACATACTTGTATACAAAAGTGAAATATCTTCAACCTGAGAATTTGTTTTTTTTTTATTATTTACAGTTCCTTTTTGTAAAATCATTTAAAAATAAATCAATAGATTACGTTTTAATGAATCTCTTGTGAATAATTCGTAAGCATTACTCGCTACCTTAATCTGCATTCAAATATTTCAATGTATAATTACAAACAGCAAGGTATAAAAAGAAGTTAGTGATCACTGGTTAACATTTAATCACCCTACAAAATATATCTAGTTAATGCATCACAGCTGCAACGTAAGTTGTAATACAAAATAACAAAACAATCCGTAAAAAGTGTAAATCGTCTGTCGCTATGAGACCGTTATAAATGTATTTCGTCTGCTGCATCAAACACATATTGCGATGCAATAAATAAATTCGACACTACAAGGGGTGTATTTACAATTCTCACACAGAATCCAAGCTATTTTCAATCTAAATATAGACCTGTTTCATTACAACATAGTCTAAAATCGCCTGCACCGTAAATAGACAAAGCAATAGTTTTCAAACAGCATTTGAGACAGAGACTGAGATCACTAATAAAAATTCAAGGAAATTTGAAATAGTCTGCATTCAAGTACATCACTGATGAAATTCAGATTGTAAAAAAATGCACAGACGGCGATGTAGACGGTGTCGCATAATTTTTAGATTCATTATCATAATGTGCAGTCGTATTGTTGAGGTCAACATCGGAAATAACAAAATACCTAAATCACATCACTATTACGTCACAACTAACAATCACAACTCTATTGTTAACAATCACAGGTAATTCTACAAATCTAACAAGTATTTTGCATTACTTTCATATCACTTTACCTCCAGGAAAGATTAGTCTCTATTAAAAATAAAATTACGTATAAAAATCTCATTTACAGCGTATAACTTTACATATTTTCAAAGTTTTGGCTCTTATAGAAACTCTTCTTAAAATTAACAAAACAAATTGCCGTAAAATAACGATATTAAAATTCTGTTGAGGCAGGTCGTCTTTGATGCCAGTATCAATCTTCTCATCGATTAAAATGTCTCTAGTATTTTAGCTGTTAAATCTGTGTTCACTTTAAGCTGATGTAGATATTTACATCAGATTATAACAACGAACGCAGTACATCCTCTCCGGAAACTGTAGATCAAACGATAAGCGATCACTTTCGAATATTCTACTATGTATTTACATTTACAATTTCACTAGGTGTCGACCTCGTCCCTGTCCGCGCGGAATTAAAAAAAAAACAAAATTAGAAGCCTATGTGTTCTTCCAGACTATATTCTATATGTATTCCAAATTCCATCGCGAACCGTTCAGGCGTTCTTTAGATACCTGCAAACAAACATCCATCCATCCATCTAATCATACAAATTTATATTATTTGTAAGATTTTATAGAGCATCGGATTATGCAAAACTAACGATTTCTTGTATTAAATTTCCTACTAATTTTCCAAAAAAAAAACGTTAGAGCTAGATAGTTTATGTTCTCCAAAAAATGTCATCGAAATAAGTTAATTTTAATGTGGCAAAACTAGCGGCAGTTAGCATGTATCATTTGAGAGCGACAAATTCAAGTCACAAAAAGAAAAGTGAATATTTGAAATTTATAACTTACTAAACGCTCGCATTGCGATATCATTCAATCATAATACGCATTAAACTCGTGAGAACGTCGGAAGAATTCCTAAAAAACGGCCTAGTAAAGGCTCGATTAAGTTGACAGTTGACTTGAGATGCTTATCCGTAATGCTGGATGAATCTTAAATCATATTAACTACGTACGTGACGTCATCGTCCGCTACAAAAATCACCGGCTGCTGCATATCTTAGATACGATCGAAGCTATATTACCCAGAGACCTAGTTTACTAGGAGTCATATAGTTCGCTCACACGTGTTTTAACTGCTTAAAAAATATGGCTTTCATTATCTCAATATATGTCTTCAACGGAGGGCAGTTGCGTAAGTAACTTAAGTTTACCGCCGAGATGGCAATCGAGTGCATGGGAAGTCGATTGTTCTTCACACAAAACTCGTTCACACACATGAATGCCAACATTTGCGCCTATATTGTTGCGAGCCTTTCGATACCAGCTAATTCGATGCACTAGGAAAAGGGAACGAGGTTGATATACAAAATGATCGAGTCAATTTAATGCTGCGTTGTCACTGATCGGCGAATCAATAGTTAGTAGTCATTAATCGAATTGAACATAAGTAAACTTATGCCTTAACAGAAAGGAGATAGCATTTTGAAATTGCCGAAATCAATCACCCATATATTGAATAAATTACGAATTAAAAACACCTATACAAGTAGAGACAGCTATATTCTCTAAATGAGTATTACTGCTACGTCTATTTAAATCACCAAAACTACCATAGATTTCGGAGCTAGAAATACCTAGCTTCTTATAATTTAAAATGTTAGCAGCAGTCCATTAAACGACTGTGTATAAAAATCTCTTTTTGCCCTTAAATTTATGCAAATTTCAATTTACACGAACAAGAGAATATTAAGTTTAATTAAGTAAAAGTATTGTTAAACTTACGAATTATCGATACAGAAAAATCAACCCAATGTTCCTTATTATATAGATCCTTTTTCCTTATACACGTAAATCATACGTAACAAAATTTATGGAAAACGATACGTAAGAGTAATCTCAATAAATAACCTTGATTAAAAAGAAACATCACTTGCGCTTTCATTTATATGAAATCGAGCAGCATTGCCGTGATATCGGACAATAAAATTCAGGTCTCCCACCGTCGCCGTACGAAATCGACAAAAATTACTATTGCATAATAAACAATCGTCTAATTGGCGTAACCAACTATTTTAAACCAATCAATTACGTAGTTAATAAATGATGAAATAACTTCATCACATTTAGAACAGTTAAAAATACCTTTTAACTGTGTCTATTGCACTACTGTCATATATCTTTACTAATATTATTAATACGAATGCTTAGAAGGATGGATGGATGTTTGTCGGAAGGTATCACCAAAAAGCCCAACGAATCTTGATGAAATATGTCATAAATGTAGAGCATACTCTAGAAGAAGACATAGGCTACTAAAGCGTGGACGTTGTCGCGGGCGACATCTAGTACCATGATATATTAAAATAACTGACTTTAAATCAAATTATTAAAAGTCATTGTAATCTTGGCTTCAAATCAAGGCTTGAATTGCGTTTCTTTGGAAATTTATCAGCCACCAAATCTATCTGACTGTTAAAAAACATTTATTTGTATACTAGATTTGGCTATCCAGTAGTTAGCTGTGATCTTTATTTGTAGAAACAACTGTATCTTACTGCGGTATCAATGTCGAAGATATCAATGTCAACGAGGATATCGTCTAGGCTCGTGATGTAATATATTTAACATACAGCCGTAACCACTTTATTTTCAATTCGGATGTGAGAACCGTTAGATTTAATTAATTGGTGCTTAAGCAAATTTAATTAACCGCATGACAAAATCACGATGTGTATGTTTTTTATATGCATACGAATTTAATGGTTCATGTTTGATTACATTCCTAAAGTTATAAAATATTTAATATTATTAATTATACACTGATTTAATCATTTTGATTGTGTGTACGATTGTGGAGTGAGGAGGGTGGTTTTAACACTCGTAAAAATTTAGTTTTATTGGAAAAAGCTATACCACCGTAGACCACCACTTAGACCATCAGCTGGAAGAGGCCCATGTGTGACAAGACACGCTGACAACTAACTCACGACAAATGTGAATAAATCAATAAATATATTTCATTTTCGATACAATCTTAACTTATGCATTATTTAGGTAATTACCGCCTATTTTTTTAAACTTAAATTTTTAAACTACGTTATATATTCTATGAATTCTTCAATAAAAATTGTATAATTTATTCAGTCCTCATATCATATTAAATTTTACAACCATAAAATTCTTCTTACTACATTGTAAGTACCGTAAGCAATGAAAACGCCTTAGTATAAATCAAGTGCGGATTTAATGCAGCCTTTTAATTGGTAGGAATGTCGTTTACGTATTTTATTGTGTATCCGTTGTTATTGAATTCGATCCATTTAGAGTTAATGTAGGTCATTAGAGAGTTTTGTGTTTTTTTTACGACATACAATAATCCATATAGATCTTTATTAACGCTTTTGTCGATCGGCGAACTGTAGAATTAAAAGCAAAAAACTAAACCTAGAAGCGTCAATAACCTAATGGTTAAGGATACGGATTTCCGATCACGAGGTCGGGGGTTCGAATCCCGCCATTCGACTATTGTCGTAAACAATATCCTAGCACAAGCCTAGAGCTTAATTGGAATGGTAAAAAAAATGTTAGTAAATTTCCAAAAAAATCTGCTAATATTTAAAAAAAGAGAGTAATTTAACTATAGCTTTAGGTTGACTAAACGTGGTTTTCTGAGACCAAAATATCCGTTTATAACATATTGTTATTTCTGTAGTGTCAAATACAACGGTAGGGTTTTTCGGTCTTAGAAACTAACAGTAAATCTACATTTAAAATGTTAATGTGTTTTATTTATTTTAATTTAAAAATTGCAAGTTATAAAGTGCTAATATTTTCTTATTAGTTAGCACTTGTAGTATGTATATAATTATCAAGTTGATGCCATAAAAAAATAACATTACCAACAAAATCATACGTTATGTATGCGTGATAAATTTAAGGAATTTTAATTCGAGGATCTAGTTTCAATAAGTGGCCGCGAGAGTGCGTTGATGTCCGAAAAAAATTTGCATACAGCCTTCGCACGAAACTGGAGCAATATAAACAACGTTTCACGTGTCCGTTCTGTATATCAAATATGATGACAGGTGACAGCTCGGTTGGCGACTTATTTTTTGTAATCATCTTTACGTGACAGGTTGTTTTTCAAGTTTCCTTTAGTTATCTAATGAATTTCTTATAAATAAAAAAATACCCTAATTAAATCAAAAATACGTGAATCCTGTTTACATTAAAAACAAAATTAATAAATTAACTGTGGATACTTCGTCTGATTTTATGTTAAACATTTCTTTTTCGGTTCACCTAAAAGTTGACCTTAAATCGTAGATTAAATAATGGCTGTATAAAAAGAAACAAAGAATTGCTCAGTCGACGGTACACATATCGAATAGTTCGACCGCCAAGTCCAGAGGAATGCTTCTATCGGCGCCACAACAATGCATACTATAAAAAAATATCCCACGGCACATAATAATGAATAGCTAACGACGAAAACTAGGTGAATCTTTGTGCAATAGTCTAGTGTCTTTTATAAGAAATACGATCATTTTCAATTTCATAACGTTTCCCACACACGGGGGCTATGAATGGACCGACCATTGTCAAGATGACGAGGGACGGTTGACGGACAAATTAGTGTAATCTCAAACTGATTTTGTTATCGACACGTGCCAATGTCGTGCAACAATATTTTTTACTTTAAACATGCTATATTAATAGTGACATGTTTAACTGATGTTTGAAATTATTACAATATGACAACTCTTAATTTGGTTAAACAGATTTTTATAAAATAAACATTTGATTTTAGTATGGATTATATAAGCCCAAATATTTATAAAAAGAATTTAAATATTTAGATAGCAACTGGAAGACATCGTTATGAAGGTAACCAAGGTAACATAATTATTACAGTATTTCCTATTTCTCGAATTTGATTCTACTCGCCTCAGGGTTACCTATTGCTAAAGCATCGGTGTAATTAAAACTTCAATTAAGCACTCATTATGGATATCGTTTACGCGTTACGTCTATTTGACAGGTATGTAGATAAGTAATATAAACATGATATCTTAATTATAATCTAAATCAGTTACATTATGTTACGGAAACATGTCGGTAATAAAGCACAGAGGGCGCAGGACGCAGGGTCGTATATCCTCGACATTTAGTTGTACTAATTACACATTTAATTAATACATTTAAATAAAATTATAAAGTTCAACAGATGAAACGTACGAAATTGAATGTCGCAACATTTTATATCACTGCTTTAGGTATACATACGAAAAAAATGCGTACTAAATTCAAGTTAGAATGGCACCAAGTGCCATCGCAGAATGAAATTTAATTGAACATATGTACAATTATAAAGCCGGATTAATTTAAGGCGGACAATGAATGTTACTCTACATTGTATGTCTTAGCTTTTAACTTGATTTGAATAAGATTTTTAATAGGCTATTGATGCCAATCAAAGATAGAAATCGATGTTTTTTGCGCGCTTAACAATGAGTGGAACGGAATGTTAATTTCGCGCACAAACTCCTCAAGAACACAAATTCAATGCAAAATGACCGAATGTCATAGCGGAGCGAAATAACAGTATAACAACGTTACACAACATACATCTTGACATTCCTTTTTGTTCTTCAAACATTCTCAGTTGACCGTGTGAATAGCTCCCACGTCACGGTGATACTACCCGAGATACTTGGCGAGTCGAACAAACAGCGATTTACGATTACAAGAGATTGCCGCATCCGACAGGATTATAGTGACGTGATTCATCCCGGCACCGTATCGAAACTGAATTTTAAGACGTTTCACACGCGCGGTAATTTATTGCAATCGGAGCGGACACCGGTCCGGGCTTCCGACGCGACATCCACCTAATTTCGCAAACAGTCAATTTGTAGAAGAGATATTTCGCCGGCGCTCGTTCTTGTTGATTATCGATTACTTTATAGAGGATGTTAATGCTTCACAATCGAAGACAAGTGGCATTTGAAATGTATACAGCTATTTAGATTCGGCATCTACAGTCTAATTGTATCATAACACGTAACAGCTCTTAATTCGTTTGAATAAATTTACAATCAGTAATCATCTTATTAACAATAACATATTCGCGAGTCATTTGAATTCTAAAATGTGTCCGCATTGAGCAACTACGCCCATCGCCTTATTATTTCCAACGATATACACGTGTAAAGCGAACTTGTATCAAAGTAAGATTTATTATCGCTTACGAAAAGCAATCAGGGGAGGCGTGACCGATGGTAATTAATTCTTAACACCATCTTCTGAATATGGCTACCGAACGCTCTCCATTAGATATTTCCTTTGCTTTAATAGTTTCGATTGAGATGCGGTTAACGACTGAAGAGTTAATTAGATCGCTTAGTATAATCGAGTTCACTTAACGCTTCCTTAAAAATAATTCCATTTTTTATAATATACATACATATAAATGAAAAATTATAGGTTTATAAATTTATTGACTTCACGTATCATTGTAGATGTGGGTATTGAGCGGTTTAATAACCTTAAAAAAGATTTATTACAAAACATGAATGGATAAACCGGTGGAAGATGTTTAGTAAGATCTAATAAATCAAATCTTAAACTTGTTGGTTCATTCATTCGACGTATTAGATCGAATTGATATTGAAAATATTAACATACTAACATTTGGCTACGAGTTAGTTTAATATAAAATGAAATTTAGTACTTTGGTTCTAGTACTAAGATTCTTTTAGAGTTACATGAAAACAAGGAACACACTACTAAGAAAACTTAAGTGAAAAATTATTCATAGAATTTTCTTTTAATGTGTCATAATGCATTAGGTAAAGTGGCTTATTTAGAAGGTCACAAAGACAACGTTCCGTTTATGATTAAACTTTCCGCGTACGTTTTCTTTTAAATAAAAGCGGAGATAAGGAAAACCGTATGCGTCAACTGCGTACAACGTAAATGTTTTGAAATTATAATAAAGAATACATCGTAATGTTGAATGTATGGATGAGATTTCCTAGTATAAATATGTTGACTTTAATCGTCTATTTAAAACACATGAATTCATCTTACATAGGTATGTTACGTAATCAAAATTACTTGTCATTAGCAAGGCTAAAATGTCACAGAACAATGCGAGTGGCTCATGTCTGGTATTGGTGCGGTCGAAGGCCGTACGTGATCGCATTTCCTTCGATATTAAAGTTTAAACGGTCACGCAACAACAAACGTAATGTGTATTCTAATAGCACTAAATCATTCAAATGTTCAACACAGAAGGTTGAACAACGCCTTTATACAAACCGCAATACCCTTCTTTCGTCTATGAAATAGCTTCCTAGAATTAAGTGTTCATAAAAATTAGAACGCAATTTTTTTCATCTGACTCAGCCGTGGAACCGACAATTATTTAGAAATTTTTTATAAATTGCTTCCTACATTTTTTCTTTTTATATCAATTAATTATTTATATAATGTACTATTGCATTATGTACTCATTTAAAATATTTCATTCAATTATATTAAAATTACAACATATTTTTTTTAGTTTTTGTAACAACTGTATTATTAGCGTAATCGAAATGTAATTTTCATAGAAAGAAACGATTTCCTTATCTCCTCTTTCTCCAATACTTTATTTATTCTTTCAACACATATAAGTTCAAACACACAGTCACAAAATCACACCAAACTACCACTCACAAACCAATGAACATTGAACTAAAGAGGTGTAGTTAAGGTTTGAGCTCGACATTCCAGCGGCGATGGAACAATGTGGCTGTGTTTAGCTTGGAAGCTGGCTCCTAAAGCAGCGTATTACAAAACGATGAGTTCGCTTTAGATCGGACAATCAGGGGCAGCACGTGTTGAGTGCACGGGTCAGAGGTGTCTTGCGCCTCGGGCCTGACACACGGCCCGCGCGCATCTATTGTTGTAACGAACCAGTGAAAGATTTCTTTTCTTACATCGGTAATAAATTGTTTTATAATTTGTATCTGTTACTTCATTATGTAAAAATTCTTATTAAAGGTCGCTAGAGATTACAGATTTCTATTCATCCAAAATCTGACCAATTATTAATTATTACGTCTTAAATTCATATTTCTAACGAGATTGAATACCCATATATATAATTTTATTAACTAGACAATTTATTTTTACTATGTAGTTCTCG
This sequence comes from Papilio xuthus, assembly GCF_000836235.2. Classification (NCBI taxonomy): domain Eukaryota; kingdom Metazoa; phylum Arthropoda; class Insecta; order Lepidoptera; family Papilionidae; genus Papilio; species Papilio xuthus. The sequence continues at coordinate 3,083,844 of NW_013533657.1, forward strand.
AATGTAAAAATTACTGTAGTTCTACAATGCGATAAAATTATTCAACATAACCGTAAGGTGTATAAATAAACAATAACAATTGTCATAGGCATTTCAATGAACCATATAACCCGGCGTTAGTTTGCGAGGCGTTGTCACATGGGGGCGTGTCCGCTAATAAATCGGCAACGGTGCAAACTCTAGCGTGAAAGATGAAGTGCTCGTTTAACATACAATAAGTCTGCACTCTGGCGCAATATCTGCTTGGGACAGTGTTAGATACAAACAACAAATGTGTTCAAATTAGAGACAGTACTCACGCCAGTACTGTCCTATAAATATTGGTCATACATTGTTAAGCATTTAGTTTCATATTGTATAATTCAGAAATGTATATTATTATAATAAAGGATTAGAACTTAAAGTATAAAATGAAAGACTGACCTGAAATAATTAATTGTAAAATCATCTATGTAGAAATGATATTAGAAGACATATGACTTATTTCTTAAACAAGGACAAAATAAACTGTAGAGTTAAAAATTTAGCGTTCAATTAGATTAAATTGACATAAAGAAGCACTCTTCGTAAAATCAAGCTGTTCTAATAGTTAAGCAGGCAGAGCATTTTTATCACTAGCTGCTCCTAAAACAAACAATCCAAACGCAGCACAAGATTAGTCGCTAACGAGTCTGGGTGTGTCTTCTGCACCAAATAACGCGGCCAATCATAATTGTAGGTGCAGTTAGATGCAATAACATTGAATTGGGCAATGCATAGATCAAATAATACGCCTTGCTCTGTGCTCGCAATATTTTTAAACGATATGAGAATCTATTAAGACGCGATTTCATTTATAATTTGTAATATTAATCGTACTTATTTTAAACGCAATAATTTTTTGTAAAAAAATATTACAAGTTTGCAAAAATTCTTATGACTAATTAATTTTACCGTGGAATAAAACATGAATACAATTAGTTCATCAAAACATAACAGACGTAAATAATACAATTCAGTTACGAGTTAAAATATTGCGCACGTGAATAATTTTTGAATTAAGTAAAATTGTAACCTTTGTTATTACGGTTTTTATGATAATAATACGGTTTTTATAAGCTAATAAAAAGCGCGTCTGTGCCTCAGGGGTCAAGCACTTGACATGCAATCTGCAGGTCCTGGGTTCGAATCCCGCAAAGTACCAATGTGTTTTTCGATTTCCGATTTACATATGTACATTTATCCGACATTCTTACGGTGAAGGAAAACATCGTGATGTAACCTGCACATAGCTGAGAAGAAATTCAAAGATAAGCGTGTAGTCTACCAACCCGCAATTAGCCAGCGTGGTTGATTAAGGCCTAATCACCCTTAACGTAGGGTACGCTCCGTGCCCCTCGGTGGGGACATATAGCTGATGATGATGATATAGCTTTTGCCTGCGACTTCGACCGCATGTAATAGGAAAAAAAATAGTGCGTAATTTATCCCAGTGCTATGACTATGCCAAACATCGAGATTCGTTAAGCCGTCTTGGAGTTGTCGTCTAACAAATTTCCATCCATTTTATCTTTTGCATTTATATTAGTAAAAAGCTGGAAGCACTGTCTTATTCGCTCTCCTTCAATAAAGTTAAAGGGAAATGTTTGATACATTTAATTTTAAATGTATTTGTTATTCAAACCTTGCCGATGTTTACTTATATAGTGATACTTAATGGTATGATATCATTTTCACAGAAAATGTGGGTAGATTTGTTTACGAGCAAACATAAAAAAGTATATTTAAACAATAGTACTTTCCATTGTAGTTATAATATAAATTAAATTTTACAATTGTATTGTTCCATAATAATAATAGGCAAATAAACTAAATAGGTGTGATTATATGGTTTTATTAGCGTTAAGGTAAATTACGAAGTAAATTAGCAATAAAATTATTATATCGGAATGCTACACAATAGCTGGCGCATACGCTCATAATTCTTATAACGTGTTATACAAATAATAATTTATGCGAAAATGAATTATTTGCTATAAATTAGTAGCAGTGTGTTACAGTCAATCTTACGTCAATCACTAAAAAGAACAGCTCATTTAGCTAAAACGTTACTGACGCTAAATATCCCGCGCTGTTATTTATAATTTATAGCTTCTTTGAATTGTGCAGTCGGAGTAATTTATTTTTGTGCAAAGATTACTAGAGATGTTATCGGACGTAGCATAATGGATGTGCATTAAAAAGACAATGTGCACGTCAGATTGATAGATCAACTTTTTATTCTACAAACTGTAACCGAGGAGTAGTATCGGAATACATTAAAAATGAAATATAGAATTACACTCATAATTTGAATACGTAGTAGCCAAAATAATAAGTATGCTTCAGTGATGGCATCCGATAGGTAAGTGGTTTTCGTAACGCCCCTCGAGCGCTCACGATATCATCGGAGGCTGCGCGTGCGCAAGCCGACCGCGCACTGTTCACTAGGCCACTCTTTTTTTTGTTCGAGCTTTACGAACGAAATATCTGGATGATTGTTATCGAGATCACCACACGTACCGGAGCATCTTCCATTATTACTAATTTCACTAATGACATAGATGGATTGCTCGTTCCGAATGATGGGGATAAATCGTCCTAATGGATCGATATAATCACCATCGATCATCATCATATATATCAAGGACAACCATTAACCTCGATCCCTAAAGGACTTTATTGACCTTCGAACGACAAATGATAAAATCATTCGTTACTTTCGATTCGGTGATCACTCGTACATATCGATCGCGTCTTCGATTGTGTCAATTTTGACAAGTAACGCTTAAAAGGAACGAGGTTGTTTCATTACGAATTAAATCTTCGTTGGTATGTTTCTTTCATTACGGTGTACAATACCAGCTGTGAGTATTTCAATTTGTCGGCGTCCAGATGACGAGTCTTAATTATAAATGAGATCAGCAAAATCTTGCAAGACCTCGGAGACAGTTGAGGAAATATGTCATCAATTTTAATTGGTTTTTATAAAGCGGTGCGTTCCTCGAGAGCAATCTTTCGATCAAGTGAGCGGAAAGCAAGGTTACTGGGAGCGGTCAAGGGATACTCGGATGAACTGAAAGACTTGATGAGTCATAGACATCGATCTGAGGTATTGTTCAATTTTGATAGTGGCGCCTAGGGGCTTGCAACACGCTTGCTAATTATTGCTTTATACATGTTAGCCAACAATCCTAAGGCGCGGGTGCCTCGATTTGACGTCGGCGCTGGGAGCCGCTTGCGGACAGACATCTGCTACCCGATATCTGGTCGTAATGTTTCGTAATTCCGAGCTCCGCAAGGCACGCATCTCGACCGATCAAAAATTCTTTGTGCGGGTGGCCTTGTTGAAATCGATTTCTTTATTATCTGACTCACCGATAAATCAATGACTTTAAAAAATTTCATTAGATAAAAGAAACTTCATGACAACCAATTCGATTGCGATTATTATAAAAACATTTTATAATTATTAAAAAGTAGTAAAATAAACAAAATTTAAATAAAAATATAATAAACAATATCGTTAAGTTTTGACGGAACTAAAGTTATGAAGAAACATTTTAAACAAAAAGCCAAATGAAGAACAAAATATGAGAAAGTTCATTTATCAAAAAATAACTAGGTTTGCAAAACAATAACATGGTGTAGTATGTCTACGATTCGTTAGTAGTTCAGATGCCTCGCGGACGTTTGTATCGTCAGTCTTAAGACATGAGTATGCAGAGTTGTCGTCAGCAACAGAACATTAATTATCATCAATATAATATCTGAATCAGATTCGGCGACAATTGAACAAAGAGCTTAAAGTCGATTATTCAGAGAGACTATACAAATGTTTAACTGATGATTTAGGATACGTATCGAACAGAAAACTATGAAAAAACTATTAATGTAACTCAAGATAACCAATTGTAATTTTAGTGTTATGAAAAAAGTCAGATTTCTGTCTTCGTAGAATGAGTTCCATTATTTATTACATATCTTCAATTTAATATCTACGGCTGATATTAGTTGTAAAAAAATGTTACAATTATTTTAGTATTTCTACAACTTAAAAAGGATTTCCCATCAATACAACATTTCTATTGGACTTAAGCACTTTAAAAGGCGTGTCAGTGAAAAGCGGACTGGCTTATGTACGTGTTTTTGTTTTAATAATAGCGTATAGAGAGGTGCCATAATAGGCCGTGACTGTTCAACTTTCTTATATTATAGAGTTGTAACTATACTGAAAATGATCTATATATTTATTGGGTCGTTTAAATAACTAACTTTCTATATGATTGCTCAATGAATAGATGTAACATCCAACTAGATTACTTTTTACCTATTTTATAAAACATATTAAAAACTCGTGTTAGTAGAAAAAAAAAACTAAAAGCATTAATTACGAAAAATAATATTAAGAAATACTTTGCGAACCTTCGATTATTAAATTCTTATGCAAAGCAATTAGCCGTAACAAAGATCAAACTAACGTATAATAAAACCATGAAAGCAATGAACTATAAACTAATGGGAATCTTTATCGCATTGTTAATCTAACTAAGCTTATATTTATGATGAAATCTAACCACATACGTAACGTAGCCAGTGAACTCGTTAATTATTAAAGGATTGTCGAAACGGTCCGCATGCGACCACCCGAGCGCCATTTCTTACCTCTAACGTATCCAGTTACAATCACCATAGTAATTGACTTTTTGCTCAGATTTTATATATAAGTATCGTAGGATGATACGTCTAAGGTCCTTCGTACACAAGGCAATGTAAATTTTTGAAACTAGGCGATTTTAGTCGTAGATGTTCACACACAACGCGAGTCGCGGACATTTTGTTATTGATTTTTTTTTATTATTTGTTTAAAATTAATATTAACAATTAATGAATAAATTAACTTATAATCAAGCTGAATGGATCTTTGAACATCAAAACTAAAGTTTTTTATAAAATTATGTAAATAAGCATTGCCTGCTAGAATAACTAGATAACAAAATATAGAAGAAATAAATTAAAAATGTCTCAATTAGTCGTTTCTTCTTGATAAATTCAATCATAATAAGGTCCGGCTGGCACAAATGTGTCGCATTTTGTCGCATCGATCTCGCAGATTATATGAAGGTCAATGTACCTCCAAATTAATTCTCACGAATCACGCAATTAAGATGCTTGCGACAGAGATGAGACCTGTTATTATTCTAATTATATAAAAATATTATTCAAATTTCAACTTTAACTACGTGTGTTTATAATTGATATTTCAGTTGACATGATACTGTTAGTGCGAGGATTTACTATAAATTATCTCAATTTGATCGGATCAGCTGTCACTTCTGTCGAGAACTTAAGTAGTGTGATCTCAAATGTCGCCATGTACGTCTGCTCATTGAATTGTTCACGAGAATAAGTTGCATTTACAGTTATTTTAATTACTAGAGTTATGTTAATACTATAGCTTCAAACCTGGATAAGAGCGAGTAATCCTAAAGATTCCTTTGTAAGCGAGAGTCCTTGTCCTGTACCGAAAGACAAGTAAGAGAGAAAAATGTCGTGGTACCTTGAACTCTCGCTTATCCTGGTTCAACTGTATTAAATTAAACTAGTACAGTTTGTTCAAACTCTAGTTTTGCGAAACTAGATGGCGCTACTTTACTACAATTGAACTGAAAAATATGAAAATTCCTTTAATTGCATAATAAAAATTGCTTAGTAAGTAAATAACTTTACCTTTAAATATCAGCATCATAGTAAATTGATACTTAAATGTTAACCTTTAAATTAATTTCATTTTACCGACATCAGGAACAGCTCGTTAAAGTCATCGTAAAAATAAACTTTTTAAAACAACATTTATGTCAAAACAGACCATTTACTTCACTGTAACAGACAGATAGCAGAAGATACCTTAAAGATAATGTTCCAAAAGAGACATTAAATACTATTTGCTTATGGATCTGGACACATACATAAATATTGTATATAGCAGTTATACTATCCATCGGAGATTTACTGCAAATGTAACAATAATACGTTTAACACTTACGATATAAAATTTTATTACTTGTGCGATTTCCAGTAAGCATATTACCACCCACGAGCATTACAATATGTTTATGATTCTGTCCTTTATTATATCGGAATTTACGTTAATGTTCAACAAGTTTTCAGTAGTGAATGTAGCAGAATGTCATATTGAATAACTTGGGCTTGATACTAAATGGAAAAATATTAACTAAGTACGAAGAGCTAGGAGACAAGCAAACATACAAACTTACAAGACGCGTAGTATGCATCATTATCACACAAATGTAATAAGTTATAATCCTGTAAAATATGTTAAATCATACGTAAATCAATAAGAGAAGTTTAATTTTGTATTTGTTTACATAACAATGAGGTTTTCATAATGTAATGTTATTATAAAATAAGTGACGTTAAACAAATATTTATTAAGAGGAAAAAACAAGCACGATCATATCATGGCTAAGGAAAAACAGCAGAATAATGAGTGAACAATTTTGATGAGCCCTTAACTAAAGTGAAGTTTGCGAAGACCGCGATATTTTTCGCGCTTAATTGGCCTCCCAAATGACCGGAGCCTTAATTTAAAACGAGGCGGCACATCAAAGTGCCGGCTTAATTTATTGTGCGGTCTCTGCCTCACTACAGACCAGATTAGACTTGACGTCTGGTCTTTATTTTCATTACTAAATGACATCACGAATTAGTTCAATGACACAATTCATCTAATAACTTAAAAATTGAAACTCTGGATAATTTGAAATCTTCTGTATTTATCACTTTACCTCCCAGTTAGAGTTGGCTTCAAATTAAACCCAACATTTAGGTTTATTAAACCATGTAAACCGCCCACGTGATTGGGATAAGGCCAAGGAGATGATGAATTTTCAACATTTTTGTCCTCATGTTAATAAAATAAATGGTAAGTGACAAATGTTACTAATATTATAAAAGCGAAAGTTTAGATGGATGGATGGATATTTGCTAGAAGGTATCCCCAGAACTGCTTAATCGGATCTCGATGAAATAGATATTTAGAACATAGTCTGGAAGAACTTACTCTGCTTTTGTTATTCTGCGAAGACGGAGTCGCGGGCAAAAGCTAGCTAGTAATACTCATTGAACTCTAGAATAGTGTGAAATTTTAAGCAAAAATACTGAGTTAATTATAAGCTCTCTTGATACATTCAATGAGGAAAGTTGTTTTAAAATGATAGTCGACTAATGCAGTCGGTATGTGGAGGTACACATCTGGTTTCAACATTCGGCCCCATCTGACGGCACGCTAATATCTCATTCACGCATGCGTCACTCTCGTTACAATCTTCTATATCAGTTTTCAATCACGCTTGATCTCGATGACCCTAGATTTCGGCTACCGTAAGCACGATTTTTTAATTCATCTTAATTAAATTTATATTTTATGCTACCGATTTAAAGTTGGAATTCGAATCTCTATATTAATAAAAAATCGGCACACCTTTGAAGCTTCGCATGTTAACAATCCGAGATTAGTATGTTTAACAGCCGTATCCAGTTGGTAAAATTAGTATTTTATTATTCATAAAACAAATAGCTATTTAAAACTTTTTATTGTGATTAAATCGTGTTAAATTAAATATTGTTTAATTTATTAACATATTCTTAATGAGTGTAGAATTTAAATTATAAAACTAGTTTTAGAAATGTTACAATGTTTCTCACATAAATTTTATTACGTATGGATGAGTCGTCGTATTTTTCTCGTGTTTCCTATGGAGATGTACATTTTGCAACGCAACGGTGCCGGTGCTTAGCCATTAAGTAAATGAATGGTGAATATGGAGCAACATCCTGCGCTCGTAGGAAGTGAGACCTGTTTGTGAGTAATGCGGAGAGGAGCCGGCCGATGCGTGCGCGCTTTAAATTGTACAAAATGATGGCGTAAAGTGCAAGGACGACTTTAATGCACTCCTGCACTTAAGTGCATCCTGAGGTCAATATTTTACCTTTAAACTGACTCTAAATACTATTTTTTTATTCCAATTTCATATTAAGATAACAGAGCATGCCTGCTGATAAGTAATGTGATGATTATAAAAATAACCTAAATATAACTTAACCCTTATGTTCATTTTGTATAGTATACCATACATACAACTCTATAGAAATATACGATCACTATGAAATAATTTTTAACTTACTTTTATTAAACTTATTTTTGCTTTTGAGTATTTTTTGCTTTTCTTTAAAAAAGAAATCTTGCCACAATAAGGGTTAATAATATTTTGGGACTCATTATCACGTTTGCCCTGAGACAAGCTGAAGACAGGACGGCGTGTAGGCAGTTGGTCGACGCAGCCGTAAAAGCATATCAAGACGAGCACGACCTTCATTAATGAAGTATGCGAAGAAGAAGAACTTAATAATAATTAGACAAAATATTTCAGAATGGAAGCATAACACACAATAACCGTCAGGCACAACCATTGAAGTTTAAAATAAAATAAAATTTAGATAGAACCTAACCACAAAATTAATTACATTAAATGTCAATATAATTATTAAACAAATTACACTGAAAATAAAATAAATAATATATAAACCAATGGAACATAAGTACTATGTTTAAATCGATTCTATAACGCAACATATTTTTTTATTTATTAACCATTCAATAGAAAACAAAGACATCACTAAGCAATGTTTAGCTGAGCATATGCCATCTTGGAATCCACATGGATACTTTATGATAAATAAATCACTAATAGCAACAAATTATTCATGCGCATAATAAAGAGGCAAGGATCGTGAGTAGGACCCATGCATTTCTTAAACAGTTATCGTATTTATAATATTTTAGATTTCCTGGTTTAATATCGCGATTGATTTTTCCTTTTAGGGTTAGGGTGTTGTAACAAATATTACATTTTCTCAATATTAAGTCCAAAGATATACGTATGTATATTATAAGGAGTTAAGAAAAGGATAATAAAGCTTATTCAAAATTTAAAAATATTAAAAAAAGCTTATCAAAAATATTATGTCACCCGAGGATAGTGTGAAATTTTTCATATTGGTTCACTATTTTCGGAGACTAATAATGTAAATGAACAAACAAACATTTGAATTTGTCTCAGTATTGATACCGCTTTCTGCTCAAATTTAATGTACCAATACGTTATTCATGTAGTAACTAAAAAGTTTTAAGTAATCATATAGATCTCCAGTGACTGACTCTTGGGACTCGCAAAACTGTTTGAAAATGTTTCATAAACAAAACTGCTCGTGCCCTTCATCAATACTAAACCATTGTGAACAACAATAATGACTCATAGTGATCGAAATATTTGCGCATTTCTCAGATTTCTTTTGACAAAAAAGGGATGTTTGAAGGTTAAACACATTCTCTTGTTAGCGTCATTCAACATACAGAGTGTAGAATATCATGTTTTTATTATCATGTAATAATTTTTGTATAAAATGGGGTCAACAGTTAAACCTTTGAACGTGTACAGTGTATGCAAAGATCTCAGGAATTAATTCGACCGAGCCACGTTATATGATGCCCATTAAATTTGTCACACGGGCAGCAAGAACAAAAATTACACCGGGCAGACGACGAACTACTTTTTTTACATCGTCGCTTAATGCTACTGTGTAATAATCACGTATTTACGTACCAGCTGGTACCCGCAAATGTCAACTTCGTACTGTTCTTTTTTCTGTGTCACAAAAAAGACGGTTATTCTTCAAGATTATGCAAGCGTGATTTGTTAAAAGTCCTAATTTTAACGTCAAAGTTTACATAAAATTTCTCGCTAGCCTTGCAGTTATTGCTGCGATATTTTACGAAGATCTAGATATAAATTAAAAGCTATTCAGTCTTAAATAAATTGTACATTTAAAATGAAAAATGTTGTTGACACCTGTAACGACGTTCGCAAGACGCCTTTTAACACTTCCTTATACCGAACGCATACGGAAAAGCGTTTTAATTGGACTGACTAATGCAGTTTCCATGAAATGTGACGTGCGGGACTTTTTCTGACGAATTAAGACATTTTGTTCATTTAAAATTACTGAGCTAGGCTTGAATCTTCTCGCAAATTTCAATTGTAACTAGCAGTTTAAAACCTAATCTGGATGATGATGATGATGATGGATGGATGGATTGATCGATGGATATGTGAAGGTATCTCCTGAACGGCTGAACGGATCCCGCTGAAATTTAACGTTGTAGAACATAATTTGGAAGTACACATACGTTACTAACTTTCTTTTAAATTTAAATCCGTGTTAACTGGCGTAAATTTAAAATCGCGGTTAATAGACGCTCAGTTTTCTTGAAACATATATTGTATTGAAATATATATTCTGCCTTCTGTATAAAACAAAAATGAATAAGACACTTTTAACGTTATAGTGTCAACGATTCGAAATGAAGAAAATTATCAAAATAGTATTCATTATAAAATTGACATTCGTTGGATGCAATGTTTAAAATATTTTCACAGTAATAGTATGTCAAGTCTTATTATACTTTCTCTAAGTAAATTATCGTATCATTGCTCTTATTAAATCTGTATTAGTGTGTTTTGTTTGTCATTAATGTCAAAGCACACTGTTAGAACAGTTTTTATTGAATAACCAGTTTTTTCCCACACCAGTTACGTTTATTTCGGTACCTAATTCTCATACATAAATAATCATACACAACACAAATAGCCACGATTTGCTTTGAAATTATTTAAATTCGATCTTGTTATAATTAATATAAATTTTGCATGTGTTATTTTCTAAAGAAGATATTTATCAGCACCATATCATATGTTTTTCTATAGATACATAATTGTTAAAACAGGTACAAAATACCATTAAAAAAAATCTCTAATTCTAGAATTTTCTATCCAATAATCGATAACGGCGACTTAGCTTCTTCATCTCCAAAGGAGTTAAAAAACATTGTATATTATTTTTAGATAATATTATATTTCTCCTAAACTCCGAAACAATTTGAAATTTAAAATCCTTAGTTTTTTGTCTCTCTGCGCAAAGCAAGACAATTTTGACTATTAATAATATAAAAATGTTGAAAAATAAAAAAGGTATTAAGATACTAACAACAACTTAAATCGATTTACCAAATTTAAAAGTTGTTTAAAAATCATGTAGTTTTCAATTAATACTGATTAGTGTTTTCGTGCGATACATCAATCAAACACATGTTTAGTAAAAAGCTGTCAAATACCAAGCTACCTAACTAGTACGGTGAAGTAGGCAAAGGCTCGCGCGTTTACCATGTTTACGCAAATTAATGTATTTATTAGTACTTAGTTAACTGATTTCTTAACTTTAATAAGGGTGACCCGTGAATATGACTAAATTATATTTATACTAGAGCTTCAGTGGCTAAGGGGTACTTGACTTGAAATCTGCAGGTCCTGGGTTCTAATCCCGAATTCCGCTATGTACCAATGCTTTTTACGAATTTCGATTCACGTGTGTACATATAACGACCATCGTTATTCAACCTGCACATATCTGCAAAGAAATATAAAGATGCCAGAACTGAGCCAGCGTGGTTGACTATGACTAGAGGTAGGCTCTGAGACCCTCAGTCGAGGGGATATATAGTGGGCTGATGAGATTATATCAAATAATTTACATCAGCAAATTTATTTAAGAAAGAAGTTTTGAAGCTTTGGTAAAAGTTTGAAGTAGTACAACAAATAATACATCATACGTAGTTATGGCCGGACGGGCGCCGCATTTACGACGAACGAGTCCGAACCAAGGGTCCTTATTCTCAAATTGCAGGCCGTAACATTTTTTATTACATTCGAAAGTGATTTTCGCTTGTTACGTAATGCATGACATTTATGTTGTTGTAAATAGATATTGATATCGAATAAAAAAAAAAGTCTTATAACAATCAAGTAGAGATGAACTTATTTTGTTAAAAAAATTATTACGTATGAAATTTTGCGAACAAAATTCTCTGATGCGATCAAATTATATATTTTTCATTATGTATTATTAATAAAGAACGCAATCGTAAACAAAATAAAGCGCGTTTGGATCGGTATTGGAGGCGGCCAAGACGGCAATGACTTAATTATTGTTATTTCGTCCCGACCACTGTACGGAGCGCTGTAATTGCGCCCCCTATCGTCTATAATCTGACCACTATAATATTATGTTTAAACGAGCCACTCGTTTCCAATGGCCTTGCTTACAATTTTTAATATATTACTTAATTTTGCCAACATGTTTTAATCATGATTTTTACTATATCGATAATTATTATTTGCGCCTACATTCAATATGTAGAGTTGTGTTAAAGTGCTACTATGTATTCTTATGTAAATCAATATCAACCTTAAATAAATAAATCTTACTAATATTATAAATGACAATGTTTGGATAGGTCGATGAATGGATGTATGTTTGTTTGAAGGTATCTCCAGAACGACTCAACAGATCTTGATGAAATTAGACACAGTTGTACAACATACTCTCGAAGAATACATAGACTACTTACTTAAATACTTTTTTTTAAATTATGCGCGGGCGCAATCGCGGGCGACAACTAGTATTCGGATAAAGCAAACCATTACGATTCGCGGGGACGGACCATAGCTAAGAGCAGAGCAGTTTTGCTGTCGCAAATATTGACCTTTACACGATTGACACAAAGTTTAATTTTACTTACTACGTCTTTTTATTCAAGAGCAAACGTTAAAAAAACGAAACTCAAAATTAAACCTTGTTACAATAGTATGAAGTTCATTTTTTTTTTGTTATAAAAATCTGCGCTTTACTTCGTGGACAGACTAAGTCGCCTCGAAACCGATATAAAGTACATATTTGTATGCTTTTCAATTTAAAATTAAGCTCATATTAATTCAATGAAATACTACAAGTCACTAATCTGATCGACTGTGAGTGTTTAATGGAATCGAACTATATTTAGAAGAGCGTAATTATAGCGGCTAGTTATCAGTGAAAGTTTTATCGAGACCGGTTAATGAGACCGCATGCAGAACCAGATTAAATACATAAGTATTTACCTTCTTTAAGCGAATAAATTGTTACAACTTTTTTCGCAAGTACCTTTTAATACAAAGTTAATAAAAAAACATCGAAAACATTGAGATAAGCTTTTTAGACGAATTCAGGGCGAGTTAACCAGACGATGTCAAATGTTGTGCAAATCTGGAATACATTTACAGGAGATTTATCGAGTACCTCTAACTTGGTAATAACTCATATGAGTTTATATCACACTAGGTTACTGTCTAAGCGACTGTCTTAAGTATGCGTCACAGCACTTGAGTAACTTGAATCAATAACATAAGAAACACTTTTGTTAAAGCAATTTTCCTTAAGTTTTTATTGTTAAATTAAAGCTACTAACTGTCTTAAAACATCCTTGTTCCTAATTAGGTTTACTGCTACAATTGTTCATTGGCACTAAGAGATCTAGATAGTTTAAATATGAAAAAGTTACACTAAGGCTTTATGTTATTAAGTTATGATTTATCTTTACTGTGTAGCAGTTAAACTATACATTAACTTAATTCAAAAGCTCCCTCGGAAGCGTTAATGTGGATACTTCGATATCCTTTACAATAGCTATTAATGCTTTATATAGTATCCATTGTCTTAATGCGTAAAACAACCTTAACCTACATCAAGGTGTTACACAATGTCGCATCAATCTTCGACGGCTAACAATCAAGGAGGCTCCCATAGTTTCGTATTGGAATCATCGCCTATTGTCCGCGATACGTAACGCCTGATACACACTGTCATAACGATTGAATAGCGGGAAATCCTACAAATATTTACTTAATATTAAAAGTTGTTTTTGTAGAAAAAAATAATGATTAAATCCGCTATTTATTTTTATATAAGAGGTACATGTTTAAAAAATCAAACTTTTTCATACTATCTCGAGATTCTAAAAAAAAAGTCAATAAGCCGTAATTTTCTCTCATACAACAGAGCGAATAAACAGTACTTGTCATGAAACCCCAAATTCTAATACATTGTCTTAAAAAAATATATTTTGACAATATTGTACAAACATATTGTCAGTACTTACATACACTCGTATAATCTTATATAATACGTTATAATGGATATTTTTTTCAATAACCAGACATCTAATCGAGCCCACAAATTGTCCGGACCTTTGTTTCGGAATCCGAGACAGATGCTCATTCACGTGCCATGAAAATATCAATCTTGTTAAGCAACAGTAGTATCATCATTTGTTATAAAACACAGACATCACAAGGCACCGAACTAATCTGTACACAACGTATATCATATTTTTTGGTCATACATTTACAACTTTATTTTAAGTGGAATTTTTCGAAGGTCGATTTATGCAGTTTTTTTATTTGTTTAATTTACTGTAGTATTTTTTTAATTTATTCAAATGGAACCGGAAAACTCATACATTTATTTAAATAGGTAGAATGCGTCTTTATTTTTGATATTAAAACATTAATAACATGATTACATCTATTAAAACTTGTACTCTTTTTAATTACGGTGTTAAATATCTCGATTAATTATTAAAAAAAAATAAGAAATATTCTTGCTCACTGACTTTCACTAGGTGAATTTAAATACTATTGCAACATAAAATTTACAAGCCCTTGTCAACATTAATCAATGATTCAATAATGAAATCAACAATGCATCTATGAACAGTGACAATAGATCGACAACATTTGGCAACAGTTCAAAGATCACGTAATTAATTTCAATGGTCGATATCTAGAAATGTACCCGCACAACTGTCACGATGCGACTTATTTAAGACGATTGTGTAATTTTATTATTAAATAATTGCCCCTTTGAGTATGCGCAACTATCGAAACATAAAAACATTTGGGGACGTCTGGAGCAACTGATTTTGCAATCTCAGATGAAATTAACATCTCGCAACGTTAACTTATTATTTGTTAACAACCGTTATTACGGCTTTCGTCAATCACACAGTTATAAGTCCAAACAAGTCCATTCATATGGATTTTTTTATATACAGCTTGTGACTTATGCAGTTAAGCTCGTTAAAATGTTTCCGAGACCTGTTTAAAATGTATTCTACTCTTTTGTTGCAGCGTACAAAAACCGCCGCCAAACTGTCTACCGCAAATGAGATTATTCCCAATTACCACGACCAAGCGCTAATAGGTAAGTCATTCGTTCAATTCCACGTTTTGTTAAAACATAAATAAAAAATGTACACGACAAACAGGAATGTCATAAAAAATACATAATAAATTATTTTCTCATTTTATATAAACTAAGCTAATGTATAAAGGGCGATGGATATATCTTATAATGGCTACTAAAGCTTATTATAATAAACGTGGTGGGACGACGGGCTCCTACACGGTTTGACCCCGGGGCTGCGATTAGGCGGCTACTACAGCTAAAGGTATCTTAGTTTAATACTACGTCCTATACTGAGCCATTAAAATACAACTAGTTCACGATTTTCCACACTACAATAATTCGAAATTTAAATTAAATTTAGCAATTGTTTTTACAACTTCTTGTTTTAAAAATTTAAGAAAAATTGATCACTAGCGAAGATGAATGGCAACTAATAAACTTCCTTTTAAATGAAATGAAAAAAAAAAATGCTCTTACAAAGTCAATATTATATGAATAATGAATAAAAATGTATTTTAATTTAAAACTATATCTCAGGTTGGTCATTATAATATTCTTTTTTCTAAATACTACAACTTATGTTTATGGTCTAAGGAAGAACTTGAAATATTTTGCGCTAATTTATAGCGTAGCAAATGACCGTTGCAGTGAAATTTTCCTCCGCCCCACCGACTATTTTCCGCCTTAAATCCATGCAAATTGAAATTATTTATACAGCAATACTTTATATCAATTCTTTTTAAGGTAAGAAGCTTTCCGAAATAGGAAGATGTTGCATACTTTTTAGGAGAACCTGGCTAAATCAAACGTTCTAATTCTCGGAAACGGCACTAAACTTCTGTGAAGTGGCGGGCGTTTTATGTGAAGCGATGACGTACCTACATAATTTCAACCAGCGCTAAATGGCTTGTAGATTAGATCTACTAAAATCAGAAGCAGAGTTGTTAAATAAGAGTATTAGATAAAAAGTTAAACGGTGATTGATATACTTTAATATGAGTTTGATTGCACTTAACTATTACAGAAATTGTTATGCTTTACTGGCTGTCACCCGCGATGACGTCCGCGTGGAATTAAAAAAAAACTTAATTAGTAGCCTGTGTTCTTCCAGACTATGTTTTACATCTATGACAAATTTAAGAAAATCCGTTAAGTCGTTTCAAAGACTCCAACATAGATAGAGAGATAGAGATACAAACGTTCGCATTTATAATATTAGTAATTAGTAGAGTAAGAAGTGAGATCATTTTTAGCGTGTAAACGTGGCAAGTAAAACTTCACGTAAATTCTACTATAGTAATACTGACTTATATTTTCCTCCTCCCTGATATAAAATAAAACTTATACTTATATATTGTGTGTATAAAAATATAATATAACATCGGACAATTTACTAAAACCTCATCACATTAATCTCAAAATAATACATATGTATGTGAACACGCGTCATGTAATCAACCATAGTCACGCGAACTGTGAGTCAAATTACGAAGGTAATACCATCTGGGTACAAAGAGATACTCCATATTTACGACATTGGAAATAATCGTTAAAAAAATGTTTATAACATAATAAAAACTTTTTAAAATTATGAAATAACTGAATACTGTTATAATAAACGGATATTAGTATCTGTTTCGTTTTTATTTATTTGCAGCAATTAACTCGTGTTATTTACGTTAACAACAATCCTTTTTACTGCCACTGCGACATCGGTTTATACACGTAATTCACAATATTATAGATTTCACAAAGGTATGAATTAAATTTTACTGTGCCCTAAAATTTTTTATTAACTCTTTCTCAATGTATCGCAATACCAATGTTACGATTCACACGAACAATAAAAACGAAGATCCTTCTTTAATTAATATGTCATATTTATATTTTTACGATTTGTACTTTCTCGCGTATTATTTAAAAAAAAATCCTGCCAAAATAACAATCTTATTGTAAGTGGTTTTGTATAGCAAGATGTAAAATTTATAAACTCTAAATTAAATTAAAATATTAATTACATTGAATACCAATATAAGATTTGTGTACATTTAATGCTTTTAAATCGATGAATGAAAAAACTACATAGATTAAGAGGTCATATATAGACAAATTCTCTTGAACAATTCCAAATAACTAAAACATAAGTAAAAATATCATTGATGCTGTTGTTCACTGGAAATATAGGCACATATATAAAACAAAAGAGTTGGGTACTTGAAATTAATTTTTAAAAATAAAAAAATTATTTTTATTATTAAAAAAATCTAAATAAAGTAAAAATACAATTACATCATATCTTTTAAACCAATAATAAGCGCTCATTAAATTTTCATAATTCAATTTTTAATCAGCTTCATTGAAAATCACTGCATCAAGGTTAACGAAAAAATGCTGCACGATGGCTGTAATCATCTTTATACCTATAATTTTGGTATCGACGTAGTATACTTTATATCTGACGACCGACAATCATTTGTTTATTTGACTCAATTATTACATTATTTTAACAATACTTCGCTGTCCATTATTATCGAAACCTTTAATAAACATCATTGAACTCTGACCTTTTTTTAAGTTGTATAAACTTTATTAAAAAACACTTTTAGAATTACGATTTTGTCTTTTATTGGACGAAATTGTGAAAAAAAATTTAATAACTATTACTTATAAGTCTTCCAATAATTGATAGCTTGCATCGCTGCAGGGGCACTGCTATGTCCCTATATTGTCTTCAAATTTCTTTCATTTTTATGATACGACTGTCGCTTGCGATTCCGTCAGTAGCCTATATGTCCTCCCAGACTATGTTTTACATCTATGCCAAATATCAGCGAAATCCATACAGCCTTTTAGAAGATACCTTCTAACAATCATCCATCCATCTAAACATTCGCATTTATAATATTGTAAGTAAGATTGAAAATGAAACCTTTACATTTAGAAATAAGTACCTATCCATCTACGTATCAAGTGGTTTCAAAGTTACGTTAAACACTTAAGTTAGTATTACCTTAATCGTGTAACTTAGATTTAATGTATTATTTTCTGATGCTACATAATGTTACCTCGTGGTTTGCATTGAACGATTGACAGTGAAATCGTTGGAGGTTTCACTTTGAACGGTCGTCTCAATGAAACGTTTTACAATAAACTATAATTTACTTCTATCAACACTTCTCTTTTTGATAAGCTTATTTCTTTTATTGATAAATTAATAGATTAGTGAAATAAAGAATAGTTGTTTTTTGTAACAATCAACGGCTAAGATAAAATCTTTTTAAAATAAAGATTGATACTGTAGCGTAGACTGATACGGTAGCTAAATTCTCTTATTATCAGGTAATAGCCAAAGAGATCAGTAATTAATATAATTTTTTTCACGATATAAAGACATATATATAAAGACATCGTTAAAGCGATTCTTTTTTTTAATTCCGCGCGGACGGAGTCACGGACGACAGCTAATAGTGCTATAAAAAGCTTAAACGTGATAATTTTATAATGCAACAAATATAGTTCTAGATAAATTTCCCTTTTAACTGTTGATAAAGGCGTAAAGTATCTGAAGCGCAGAAAGCACGAGCCGTGTTATCAGGCAGAATAGTGAATCACTAGCCTACTTTCTTAGCGTTGCGGCCCGATGTCGATATATCGAAAGCAACGGATCTAAGGTATTTGCGGTTTCCTACAATTGAATACCGCGCGGTTTGCCACGGCTCCTACCATACCATCCGTTCTTTTCAATTTCTCTATTAAAATGTTAAGAAAATAGCTATGGTATTTTATACATAGTATAAAAATGTAAGTTATTTAAAAGTCTTACCGTGGGTTTCTGAAGTCAAATTCCCCGTTTTAAATCATATGATCTGTGTCTTATCTATAAGTATTACAGAGATGACGATATATTTAGCACAGAAATTTTGATGTCAGAAACTAAGTGTTGTCGAATTATTACTATGGTAACAAGTCAAGTGAGATTCGAGTGAGTAGTTGATTCTTAGTAGCGCCATCCTTGATCTCGGGCAAACCGCATATCATATATGTGTACTTTCATCATACTATTAGCGAATACCTCAATGCTCGTGTAATTTCATACTCTTACATTACAAAGATCCATTTGTTATGAAAATGTTGGGAATTTAAATTTGATTGTCATTATTAAATTTGGAATACAATATTTCAAGTTGAGAGATGTCATCATAATTGTTATGAACCGTTATATAGTCACAAACATAGTATATCACTCAATTTGCACTTTTTCCAAATATATATTAATACTAGCTGTCACCCGCGACTCCGTCCGCGCGGAATAAAAAAAAACTTAATTAGTAGCCTATGTAGATCACATATCATGAGACTATGTTCTGCATTCATACCAAATTTCCGCTAGATCCATGCAGCCGTTCTGGTGATGACCTTCTACCAAACATCCATCCGTCTATACAAACATTCTTATTTATAATATTAATAAGTTGTTCATATATGTAGGTAATTCTACTTCAATTAATTTACCTACTTAGATGATGTGAATTCCCAAAGAAATACTTTACTAAATTTATTAATATCAAATAAACATTACATAACAAAAATGAACAGTCCTTGTTAAGACGCATAAACCATCGGAGCTAATTTGATTGCATAAAGCAAGCAAAAAACATACATTTTTTATTTATTGCTCATAGATTCATGATTGGATTCATAAACACCTCATAAAACGGCGTAAAGGCGGTATAAAATGTAGGCTAAAGATTTAGAAACGAGTCATAAAATCTCTACATATATAGCCGAGCGTCTTGATTAGGATATTTTCAATAAAACTGGCAATGATACAGTTAAAAGTGGCTACCGCGTTATTAAACAAGTTTATAACGCTCTCAGCGCGCGCCGATCGCGGTGTCGTTACGTTAACTAACTTATGATCCGCTTTTATCTATCTTATGTGAAATACCGCTTATTTATTTACACTTTTAATATGTAAATAATTTGCATTACGTTATTGTACTGATATACATATGTACTTAATTATGAAACGAGAAATAAGCAACTTGACGCATACTTTTATTCTAAAGCCACAGTATGTACTTTTTTATACGAAAGACAACAAAAATTGTAGAGGGCCTTTTCCTTTCTATAGTATACTAATACAGGATGATGATGACAATTTTTTTATATCATAAGGTGGCAAACTAGCGAGCGGCCACCTAAAATCGTTAAAATAGCAAAGTGAAAGAAAATATTTTCCCTTTCCATGCATCCTCTCATCTTATAAGAAAAACGGTAGGAAGGTAAAGAGGACTAAATTAGGCCTCCGGGACGCACACTCATCAGACGAAACGCTGAATTGCTTCCACTTCACGCCTGTCTTCTGCGTGATCGTGGTATTTCACTGGGCGAGCCGGGTCAATTTGTGCGAAGATGTTAAATCGGGCTCTACCACAGTTACAGTGCTGATATTGAACATTGTAAACAATTATAATAATTTATCTAAGTAACGCAGGAGAAGAACGACTTGTATATAAAACAGAGTATTGTTTGAATACATTTAGATTACATTCATAAAATATATGTTGATGTACATTTTCTAAAATTTCACTTTGCAGGTAAAGTTATTGGCTTTGAATATAGGCTCGGCCTTCCTCGAAAGGCTTATTTACTGCAGCTAGTCAACATAATGTCTATATTATAATTGCGATGCTGTCCAATGATAATAGCACTCGAATATACCAAGAATCTCATTATTGAAACTATGTTTTGTTTATTTTAGTTATTCTTCCTCTATTTATGATAAAGAAAGGAACAATTTTAGTTCATTTTTGGAGATAAATTTGCCTGAAAACTTAACAAAGTAATTGTAACATTCGTATTATTCTAATCATTATCATCAGCTCGCTATACATCCCCACCGAGGGGCTCGGAGCCTACCCTAAGTTAAAGGTGACTAGGTTATAGTCAACCACGCTGGCTAATTTATTATATATTATAAGGCCTTTTTTTATATACTATAAGGAGGCAAACGAGCGAGCGGCCACCTGAAATCGCTGAAATAGCGAAGTGACCGTTGCCCATAGACATACGCAATTGCATATGCGTTGCGTACCTTTAATCGACGGAGGAGAGGATGCACAGAAAGAAAATATCTTACCTTCCATGCATCCTTTCATCCGGAAATCCACTTCCACTTCCCATCCTTTCCTTAAGAAAAAGGGTGGGAAGTGAAAGGGGACTAAATTAGGACTCCGGGATCTCTAATACTAAAACAGATTTTACAGTGTATAGGTTTACGATGTTATTAACTTACATCATTACCATCATCTGATACAGCCGCGTAGCCTCCTGGACTCAGTCATATTAACTAACATAGCTTCATTTAGTTATTCATCTTGAAATAAATGACATTCTCTGCCGGATGTCGTATCTTTCTGTATCACTACAAACATAGATTTAATTATTCATAAGTACAGGTAAGATACGAGACAGCTTAACTTATTACGTACAGTTGAGGACGTTTATTCCATACCCATTTTGGAAAAATTGACATAAGCATTCACAACGCTATTAGGTCGAATATTTTCAAGTCAAAAGAAAATATGTACATGTGTGCTACATTATAGCGATTATGGTGATTGTTGTACGTCATTCGATTCTAAGTGGGCATGAAATTTGATTCTTTGACTATGTATTTCGCGAGACTATCCATCTTAAATCATAGATTTCTAAAGGAGAATTTATTGAATTGATCCGTTATTTAGTGCATCTCAAGAGTTGTTTTGAAATTTCTCTGTTATTATCTTACGAATAGTTAACAAGTAGATTATAAAGCAAGAGTTAGTCAATTCTGTGAGATATTTATGATCTGAAAGTGCTTTTATGCGATAATATAAACTCAGCGGATGCTTTTTCAATTATATAAAGGAAATATAACTGTTTGCAGTTAAATAACAAATAATACTGCCGCAATATAACAAATGCGTAATACAAATACATATAAATAATACCTTTATGGTTTTCACAAAACGATTTTTTCTTTTACAAAACACAATAGAGAACATTGGAAAGAAATCACATATTTAATTACCTAACTTTTTACGTATGTTAATTCAGGAACTTTTTGTAGACTAATACAAATAGGATTTGATGCTTGCAACATTAGATATGTAAAATTATTTATTAAATCATTATTATATTCATAATATATTTTATTGGCAAAATTATCATACACATTAAATTAACAACCTATACTACTATACTAAGATCTAATATTATCAAAATTAATGAACCCACAATACTAAAGAAATGCTACTAAAATTGCGATGCTACGAATCACGGAGCACTCACGCGTAAAGTGCTTACAAAAAGCGCTATCAATTTTTGTTTTTATTGATTTGATTCACTAAAATAGAGCAACACTTTTACTTCCATTTACGCGAAAGCCGAAGAAATGTCTCCTCAGATACGGCGCCTTTAAGCTCTTAAAGTGATTGGCGGCGATTCCAAACGCGTTTACTTTCATCAATTTAATGTAAATTGTATCAATTCGCATCTGTTCTTACGTAAGTTGGTATTTTTCTTAAGCCTTTTATCATCAGCAATCAACTCTTACTTAAAGCTTTGCAAGTTTCATATAAAATGTCCAATTAAGTATACCGACAAATCGTTTTTTCGTCTGAATTTTTTAATTTTTTTATGTGTCTCAAAAGAAAATAATAAAAATTAATGTATTTTTTATGAACTTTTTCGTTTTCTTAAAAAGTCACCGAATAAACTTTGTTCTTATTATAAATAAAAAACCTTTCGTATTTTTTAAAATAAAGCAACGACAAAATAATAAGAATCAAATATAAAGTACAGTCTTATGAAGCACAAAAAAATTATAATATTATAACCTAATTCATTCAAAAGTTACATCATCGTTAAAATTAGAACATTTTCAGACAACTTGTTATAAATTAACAATCATCAACGTTGCCTCAATACAATAAAAAACCATAAAACATTACGTATATGAAAAATCAATCAAATAAAAAACTGTGTCACTGAGTAACAAAAAAGAAATAACTAAAACATAATACGATAGAATGTTAGTGGTTTAATGGCGGCGCGTGCTTACTCAGTGTGTTAGAACACTTATAACGGGCCGAGTGTGCCGTGAGCCGCACCGCACCACGCCGCCGCCGCCCGGCGCACGGCACGCGCTCCTCAGAGCATCAATTACCGGGTCGTGATCGCTTCTGCACTACTACTACCAATATAAATAAAACTCGCCACCACACGCTACCATTCCGACAACTAGTCGCAACTCACGCCAAACTAAAATATATCAAAGGTCAAAAGTTCGAATTCGTCTCTACTTCAGAGTATTCCTGATGGATTCCCGCCATTAGGCGCACACGTTTGCACTGCAACTTACCTCTAATCTAATGCTTTTAGCGCCCGCGAAACGGTCCGCTCTTTTCATCCAATTACAAAGTAAAAGAGCAAACGGACGGTTGTATTTACGAAATGGGGTGGCCGTGCGATGGATAGTCGTGACTGCGCGGCATACAGCGGCACGCGACCGCGGACAAAGAAAAGAAGGCTCCAGCGAAGCGCGTTGCCGGCGTTATTATTCTATTTTTATAACGTCAGCTTGTCCTATTTTCGCTTTCCTAACAATGGCCTCGGTCACGCATAGTATTGATAAAAGAACCGATCGATTCGCTTTCGCGTCGTCGGCGTCTCGACAATGACGACACTTTTAGTCCTTGCGATCGCACCAGACACCGGAAAATTATATCACAATACAGTTATTAATTATTGCTTTTAAATTGATTAACACAAACTTTCACTATTGCATTGGAGTGATAAATGAAAATTATTTCACATAGTTTGTTCCTGGACCAACCTCTGTTTTAAATATTGTCATGTTTATATTTTAAGTAAGAAAAAAGCTCATAACTTAATTTTAACTTAATATAGTTTATTCTATAACAGTAACGATGGACTTTTCTATTTATACAAATAATATCTTCTTTTATAAATAATATTTGTATAAAAAACAAATCTTCGATTTAAATATTATATTAAGTTATAAATATTATACACGATAAAAAAGCGATATAATATTGCAGTGATACATTTAGAGGATCGGTTTCATAAAGCCGAAACCATTACGATAACACACTTCGATAATTTTGAAAGCAGTTATGTTGTAATAATTATTATTAAAAAACAGTTATAAAAACAATAACATATTTAAATCCCTTTACTTGAAAAAACATCCTTTTACTTTAAGGTAAGATTAATTTTATATATATAATATTATCATCCAATTTAATAAAAAGTCAAGAAAATTTAATTTCTAAAATGACATGGCATTTCCAAGCGCTATATCATTTCACAATTTTTTCCAACGCAATTTAAAAAAACAAATTCCCAAACCTATACAAAAATATTAATAATAATTTAATTATAATAATCACTTGTAAAAATCAAAGATAGATAATCAATGGGCAATGAAGAATTCAAAATAACAATACATCATTTTATGTTACTTTGATCTACGGCTCATTTTTATCTCTAAAACAAAAACTTATTTAATTGGTTATCGAGTTAACCTTCATTACTAACAGTCGGTAAAGGTAGTCTTTAAACAATTGAACATCGCGCAGCCTCGAGCTCCGTGTTGCGTTATCGCGGTCGCACTTGGAACAAACAAAATCAATTAGGATTAAGAAATTAAACGTTCGCTCAAAGAAGCCGCAACCACTTCCGATATCGACCGAATAAGGTCATTGACGCTCCCTATATCTGATTTCGCATAAAACGTTTCGCTTCGAGCGACTGTTCTCTTTTACGATTTCATCTTCAGTCATCGTTGTAAATTATAGCTATAAAAGTTACAATTTGTTGTAAGTCTCGTTTAACATAACTAGATATATTATTTTTACTGATATAAAAACTGGATGTTGAATTTCATTAAAACTTAATTAAGTAATAATCTCATATCGTAAGTGTGAGATTATATGAGAGTATTGATAATTTAAAAATATAACGAGATTGGTAAATGAACTGTTATTTTTGGTGAGACTCGTATGTAGTAATAATATTTTTACTGTCGAATGGACGGCGAAACAGTTAACACGAGTGACATTTTTGAACGTGATATAAACGCGCTGGACAATGATGACTTTAATCTGACGCTTCTTAGAAGCATTCGCGTGAGAAAGACCGGAGTTCAACCTTTGACTCGGCCTCACAACATAGCCACTTCAAAACGTTCTAGACTAATTAAAGTGACACTTCATTTTTGTACCCGACGTTCAAGTTACGTACAAAGTATGTGCAGTTACGTCCGCATTTCATTATCAACAATGTACGCTTTCGACCCAGTTATAGCAGGTCAAGCAATAACTCCGTTTTTCATAATTTTCGGACGAGTATAACTGCAACAGTTTTTGCCAAGCTAAGCCATGAAGACATACAAAGATCACGGAAACGTACAGTGGTGATATAATAAAACAAAAGCAAAAAATGAAATCGTCATAATATTTGACGAAAAATAATTTATTTTAAGCAATAAAACATTTAATAGTAAAATAAATTGCGTTGCAAGTATTGTAAATATAACGAACGACATTTTCAGGAGTGTCGTTGATGTCTAATATATTGAAACTGCAGCACTAGCTCAAATGGTTGGTAACAGACGACGAACAAGTGAAAATTAACATTTTTACTTTTGCTTTGCATTGTATGTTAGCAAATTAATGTAAACAACACATATGAAGCAAAATTGAATAATTGATACAAATTACTCTTATGATTTATTTTATTACCATTAATACGGTTATTTAACAAAGAACCGTTTCCATATTATTTGCAGATACAATGTAAACTGGATTCTTGACCTGCCTTTAAACACGCCGCAGACTGACATTAAGATATTTCAAAGCGATTTGCGTATCATTACAGGTCAGTCTAAACATATCACGACGTAAATAGGAATACGATTGAACGTAGAATTATCAAAAGAGGGTAGTCGGTCCGATCACTGCAAACTAGTCAGATTTTCCTTGTAGATCTAGTTTTCTTTCAGAGTGGTCGCATCACTCAACAGTTACTATCGTTTTCTTTTGGACAGCCGGGAATGATTCTTATCAAATTACTAGGTCTTGTTGGATAGTGAAAATTTTCCCACATTTTCTCGTGGGGCATCGACGCTCTGATGATAGGAATCAGGGTGAAATTGCTGGCTATTGCGCCCGCGCCGCCGGAGGCTCTTAATGGGCGGTTGTTTGTAAGTTTTCACTGAACGTTTGATACGCACCTGGAGCTACGGGTTTTATAATAAGACAGAGATGATATGTTTTCTATATCGATCATGTGATTAAACGTGACAGTGAAAACTGTTAACGCAATTATATTTTTATCACAGTTTCTTATTAACTAAAAGAAATTCTTTTAACGACGACTATTATAAGTCTCTAAACTTGGCTGAAATAGTACCTACAGTATGTTCTGCATTTCATTTTCTACTTTAAAAAATTGTTAATTTAATGAATAAATTAAATATTTCAACAACCTTTAACATCCTGATTAATGTTGTACTTTAAATGCATTATGGTGTGACTAAAAGCGTGCATTTATCAGCACAAAAACTGGCTTCAACGCCGCTACGTATCAACCATAAACCGAATTGCCTATGGGCGTGGACTGTGAGATAGTATTTGCACAAAGCGAAGCCGCGAAGCGCCTTTAGCAATTGGACGTCATTTCACGGTTCAACATTAGTTTCTCGACTCTTTGGCCCGACAGTATTTCACAACATAAAAACAAAACATTTCATATTTTACTGAGTATTTAAGTCTATTTCAAAGTTACAAATACTAACTTCAATAACTAAAACGATTAGTTTTTGAAGTATTTTTTAAAAATATAATTCTTGACTCCGCAACAAATTACCCCTACCCCTTCTAGGTAACTAATAAACGTAAAATCGTTATAAAATATGTTTTAAAAATATGTTTCTTCATTATTTAAAACTTGAAGCTTTTTGACCATTAGAATTATATTTATTACAGTCAATCGCTTAATATTTAAATTATATTAATAGTTATTTATTGATTAACAACGATTGTATAAGAAAACACAAGCAACACAGACGAAAATTATGGTGCCTTCATCGTAATATACAAAATAATTATAGCCCAAGTTGACGTATTTATCGCTGAGTAGACACTTATTCATAAATATTTGAGTACATTTCTTAACGTATAAATATTACCGTAGTGTAGTTTAAACACCACTAAATATAGCAAAGCGATTCTAACAGTCAATCTTAAATTGCTGTCAAATAGTTTACAGTCTTGAAATTCGATATGAGCTGTATACAGGAAATACTGCGCCACAAACGTGTATTCAATTATACAAACTGCGTATTTACAAATATTTTATACCAACTAATATTTTACATGCGCTATTTTAAATCTAAATGTAATATGGAATAAATTAAGCAGATGTAATTGGCGGTTAGATCTTTAAACATTGCTTTTAATATATTGAAATTAAACTAAATTTACTTTATATGACTTTTGTTTTACGTACGTATGTGTAGCTACGAGAAATGTTTGTAAAAAAACCTATTTTAATTTTAAAAAAAAATATGTATAGGAAAATTTAAGCAAAGGGAAATATCATTTTCATTATTAATCGTCGTCTTAAAGTATAGAAATATCAAAGTACAACATAACACTTTAAAGTTGTGCATTAAAGCAACGCGTGGGCAGATCCGTCCACATTTCTATGATGAATCGGTCTCCGGCGCCGCGCCTGAACTGGGTATGTTACGAAAATTCACCTCAATTTACATATTGATACAATCCCGACATACACCACACTCAACTATCGATATCCCAGCATTGTTTTATTGTTGCTAGAATAATTTATTGCCTTGTGAATAAATCCTGTTGTATTCAAAAACATTTGCACAGAGAATTGCATATACAAAATAATATAATAACAATTTATGAAATTATATATTCGTATGTATTAAAAAACTGTAATATGTTACTATTAATTTTAAAACGTGATTAAATATAACTTTAAACCTCCAACCGACATTACTCGATTGAATATATATTAAACTCATTAGCACCTTATCCAATCGTTTAATCATCATTTAACTTCAGGTGTCTTGACCTTGCCTTCAAGCACAATTGGATTAACGCATATTTTCTCATCTATCGTTAATCAAAACAATTCATAAACAAACATTAAGTACACGTAACGTTAAGATATAAAACAAAAGAATAACGATCATGACCTCATACGAAATATAATCTAAGACAATGCGTCCAGACGGTCAAATTGTTACCCTCTATTGTGCAATATTAGAGGCATTAGAATGTCATGTGGTGAGGAATGGCCCACTGAGTGATTGATGATTGTATGACGCGTGGGCGGATCAGGCGCGTTCGCTGAAAACACTCGCTAAATTACACGGCCGTGTCAATTGTGATTGGATAATTTTAGCTCAGTCAGATGTGAGCCGCGGATCATCTGTTATCACTGTTACGTTATTAAGTCTTATGTTATCATTAACTCGAAATAATATAAGGGAGATTAGAATTGTTTAAATTGTTTGTTCTTTGCAATCTACATTTTCATCAAAAAAAGTACTAAATGATATTTTTCTTTTTTTTCTCAACATACCTAACTAAACTTTGACATGTTCGCCGTATCCACTAAGTACGTACTCAAAACAGGGGAGGTGTTAAACTCCCAATATGACATTTTTCCAAGCTGAGTTTAAAAAATTAAGAAAATTGTATTTAACAAATATCGATTACGTGCAAATATTAAAATAGCGTAAGAAGTATTATATAAGTAGTTATAGAGTAACGTGCACTGTTTCAAATATAATAGCGCATCGGCGCACGCGCACCGCACGCGCCGCTAATGATCTGACGGTCCATTCTGCTATTTGAATATTCATATAATTTAAATTTATGCCATTTAAATTTACTAATTAGATTCCCATTTTTACTTTATTTTCCTTAAGACAGCAAATATGTTTTAGAAACACTAAATGATTTATTTAATATGTATGTTATTTACCAACATTAACTAGTATTTGGCACTTTTTCATAAATAAAGCTATAAGTTCTAAAGAAGTTTAATTATTAATATTGTATTTGAGTGCGCTTGCAGAATAACCTGTTTATCTTTAATGACTTTTAACGTAACACGCTTATTCATCTGTCATTCAATTCATTTGTTATCTATTCACGAACATCTGTTAAAGTTATTTTTATTAAGATGTGAATATTCATATTACGATCGTTTTAAGAAATAAAAATCAAAATAATATCTCAATTGTTAATCTACATTGATATAATACTATTATTTAAATTACATTGATTGTATATTAAGCAAATGAATACATTCTACGATGTATAAATTTAAATATATGTTTCAATACGTCTGATTAATACGCAAGGGTGTAAATCAAATAAAAACGTGTACAATTAAAAGAATAAATTGAAAAAATAGCGCAACGACTGATTTGCGGAGATATAGATTTCAATCTTGAGTTGATTGCAAGCCGAAACGAACTAATAAATTTAACTAATGTATACTGAAGAAGCCGAGTAATTAAGAATTTAGCTTGGAGGCATCCGCTTGAGCTGACGGTCGGTGAAGTGATATATGAGGTAATGTGTAATTTAGCTATTAAGTTTGCTTACGGCTTTCGAATGTTTGTGTAATGAATTTAATATGTAAAACATTAGAACCGATGTCAGTCAGCTTTACACGTACAACATTCGAGTAAAGTCGCGAATACTGGAAAGACTTATTAAATTATCGTAATACTAGCAGCAGTCGCCCGCGACTCCGACCGGCATTAAAAAGAACAAAATAAGTAGCCTATGTTTTCTTCTAAACTATGTTCTATATGTATGCCAAATATCATGGACAACTGTTCAGCCGTTCTGGAGACACCTTCAAACAAGCATCCAAACATTCCCATTTATAATATTAGTAAGATTTTATAGTAATTGAATTAATTAACGGAAGGTGACATGCTGTCTGCGTATCAAAGAATGAAAAAAATAATTGAATTAAAGTAATAAAAACAACGCTGACAATTCAACAATTGTTTAGTGTAGTGTAATTACATTATTTGCAATTACAAAAATTTATGTTAAAAGAAAAAATGCCAGATAACTTATAGAAATTGCTATTGATACGTATCAGACAAGGCCCGTAAGATCGCGCACGATCATAGCTAACAGTACCGGCACGCAATGAAATGCAAGACGATAATAAAATGAGCGTTCCGGTGGACACTAAGACGTTTACCGCATTGATGTAGTGCCGCATCAGTTTCAGCTTAGACCGCAACCAAGATTTACTGGTCTGTAAGCTAGGCGGCCCGATTTGAACGCACTTTAGAGTGAAGCGACGCGCGCGATAGACGATAAGCGTCCACATGTTGAATTGTAATGACTTTAAGATAAGATAACACGATAGCTTTACTGGATTTATATTTATCTCATTTTTAGTACATAGAGTATTATTGTAATACCAAGTAAAGTAGACGATCAAGATTTTGATCAAAATCACTTACTAATATAACTGCGAATGTTGGATGGATAAAAGATGGATGGATGTATGGATATTTGTTTGAAACTATTCCCGGAACGGCTCCACGGATCTTGATGAAATATGATACAGATGTAGAACATATTCTGCAAGAACACATAGGTATAATGTTTTTTGAATTGCGTGCAGACGGAGTCGCGGGCGTCAATACGTCATATGTTGACATTCAATTACCGCGCGTTCAATTAGAATTTCTTTTACAATCGGAAGCAATGCCTATTGCTAAAATTTATTTTTTAACTTAAAAACACTACTTAAATTAATTATTTTTTTAATGTTACATTATTTTATAAGAAATTTTTAATACTAATATTTGCTATAATGTAACACATTGTTTATATTCTACTGTTTTTATAAATTGTTTACTTTAATGTTGACTGGAACCATAAGGAAGCATTAAAGGAAAATTATTACGAACATTAGTCTTGTTCATTTTAACACATTATTGTCAACATATATATAAACTTTATGTAAATATGAGATAAAATTAAAAAGAAAAAATAAACTATTTTTTAAAACTATTGTTGATCTTTGATAAGTATTTGAATAAAGATACATTGAATTTTAAAGACTGAGATTTAAATAAATAGTACAAAGTTTGTAAAATCGCTTACTCTTATAATATGGACCAATAAAATTTACTATGACGAGTGTAAAGAGACTGTATTATTTCACTGATTGTGATGTATGACATTGCTGGGCTCAGTAATGTCTGAGCGCAGTGATTTGAGGGCGTTGGATAACATTTTAAGTACAGTGTAAATACTGTTAAAGTAGGTTAAATTAAATTCAAAGAGTTAGGCGATATATCTTTACTTTTGACGACTATATTTAAATCGCAGACCAAAGATTTTTTTAAATTAATACAGCCCAAAAAAAGACTCGACACGCAGTCTTACCCTATTACAAAAACTTATGAAATCTTATGTAAAACCAAGGCATTTTAGTTAGAGTCCGTTATAAAGAATGAAAAATTACACGGAACCAACATTTTGAAAGCTTATATTATAGTTTTCTATAACTAAACCTAAGCAATGAACTCTAAAATAAAGTATTTTTAAACGCTAAAAACCTTTAGCTTCTGGCGATCAAAAAGGGTTGATGTCGTTGTTGCTTATTCCTATATTTAGTTGTTACTTGTGAATAAATGTATGCAATAGACAGTTTATCGTGTAAGCCGTGTAACAAAATACTTATTACGTAGCAGGACAGATCGGTATCGATTTGGAACAGTTTCGCGCGGCCGCTCGTGCCGAGCCTTTCATCTCGGTGGGCGGCGGCGGCGGCCTCTCGCAAAGGTCATTATTGGCAAATTAAAGCGGTCAACAAACAACTAAATACCAGGAACAATTACCTACATTCTATTTGTATTCTGTAAATTATGTTTACACTGTTCAATAACTTTCAATATAAGTTGTACTATATTTCACATTAAAGTGAATTTTGTTAAAAGAAATAAGAAGATTGAAAAATTTCGTATGAATCCTGAATAAAGTATGTTTTTGTAAAATGACTCACGCCTAGATAATAAAAGTACGCGTGAATATGTAATTGCTTATTAAAATTAAAATATTTTTATAGTTCAGGTTAGCATTTATGGCAAGTTGTTGATTTATTACAAAATATTTCTGATCTATTTTAAATGCAACTTAAAGACAGCGTAATAAATCATATGTATGAAAAAAGAGGCGTCATATTGTGCTTCCTTGACATTATCATATGGCATATGGCCGTGAGCGATACCGACAGGACAAGTGTCTTCAATCTGTGGCTATTATAACCACATTTATGTATATATCTTTGTACATACCACAGATAAAATATAATCTTATCGTAAGTAAATATAAAAAATTGATCAGCAATCCCCATCCCCAAAGGTAATTAATTTGTAAGCTCATGTAAGACAAAAGTGTGGAAATTATGACTACTAAAAAATTCAATGAGGATTTCTATTATGTGTTTTACATTTTTAAAACCACAATAACTAGCAAAAGATTGATTTCAAATGGTTGAAACATTTATAAAGATAACCGCAGAATTGAAAATTGTACCTAACGATACATTTTTAGATTTATACGCCTTGTTATGTCATACCTGAATATTCGAATATTACAATCACCTTTGACAACCGGAAACAAAGATTTTCATTAACCGTGGGTTTCTGAGACCAAAATCTCTCTTGAAAAATAATGTTATCTCTGTTTTGTCAAAGATAATGAAAGGTTTTAGTCTCAAAAACCAACGGTAAATTACATTATTCATGAAAATAAACTGTAAAATATTATTCTTTATTATTTTTCATCTTACGATACATCAACTAGACAGAACTTTTCTCGTGTCGAACGAATGATTTATGTAGGTACACATTGAATACGATGACTTCATTGAGTAGCTTCAGGCCGAACGTGAGTGGGCGTGTCCACGATGACCCCAAAATATAATCAAAGAAGACTTCCCGATGAAGTAATAAATCAAATTCTTTGCGCATAAAACCTCTTAATACCGTCCCTTTGCATCCGCCCTGGGTACATTTATCATTCCGATCAACACACACGGCACGGTGTCGAGGAAAGCATTCGTATTTTATCGACAAATGAGAAATTGAGAAATAATAAGTAGCATATTTTATTTCGATGCATTTAAATATTTCCTTGTTAATCTGAAATTGCTACAGTGCAAAGGGATTTTAATGAGTACGACGGTATGGAGTTCTCTTCTGAAACTGATATGCACTTGTAAATGTGATATTTATTAAAAACTTGAACGTTTAAATATGGTATAGTATGGTAACGTGTATGACCTTTCATAAATGTTTACTTTTTAAAGCAAGATCCGTAATCAGGTTGAGCCGGCCCAACTTTCTATTGAACCGTGCTCGACTTTAATTATTAACTTTATCGTAGCCCAGTTATAATTATAATTTATCACATTTTATTAACAATGAATTGGTAACAAGACAACGCATAGATTTTTGCATTAGTTTGAATTAAACATTTTGTCAGAATATCTTACTAATATTATAAATGCGAAATTATAGATGGATGGATGTTTGTTACAAGGTATCTACGGTACGGCTCAACGGATCTTAATGAAATTTTGAACAGACGTCAAACATAGTCTGGAAGAACACATAGGCTACTAATATTTTTTTAATTCTACGCGGATGGAGTCGCGTTCGATATCCAGTTGACTATAAATGAAAAACTAAAACACTGTAATCATCTTTAAAACAAGAGTGGACAATACTATATATGAAGCAAATGCAGCTTTTAAAACAATGGCATAGACTTTCCGAATATATTAACTATGATTAAAACTTTAGAATGTAATTAAAAGGTGTTTTGTGATTACAATAGTGCATTTAAGTACATTAATGTAAGCATTACTCTCTGCTTATAGCATGATCGCGTCTACGTCCACTTCATTAGCACGCCGGCTCGTTAATTCGCGTGCGGCTGTACACTATAAACATCGCATTGCCTCGGAACGAAGCATATCGAATTACAACTAATGCTCGCAACGAACGAGTAAAACCCCATGTCTCCTAGCTAACTGTAACGGTGGTCTGTACTTTAAAATTATACTTAAGTTACAAAATGGAAATGATGCTAATGAGATGAAAAAAATATATGTTATTTTTTATTTTATTAATTCAACTATTATAGACATCTGAAGTTCGGACCTTTGTTTCTAGGGTCTTATCAAGATAATATTTATTATATAAAAACATAGTTTATTATATGTCAATCAAGTACAATTGTGTAGGTTTATAAGTGCATATACAGGTGTTATATAACCAGATCAGATACTTGCATTAATCAGTCCTTCAACAACTTGAATAATAAATATTAATGAAATTGATAATAAATGCAATACGTATTATAAGATAAAAATCAATATACATAATATACAAATATATACATATTTTTAACACACAAATTTGTCACATTGATGCCAATTAAAATATATTATTATTTCAATTTTAAATAATTTATGTTAAATAAAACAATATATCAATCTCATAAATGTTAAATATACTAATCCAACATAAATTAATGACAACGATATCATTAACAAAAAAAATTTCATCATTAAAATTCAAAACTATAAACAAATGAGCATCGGTTTCCAGTAATAAATTAAACGTTACTATAACAACATTAAAATAACGATCTCATTTCTATTCATAAATGATAAACAATGAGGTTTTAAACGATTCGCTACCATTTCATGTGTCATCTCACACAGTAATCTAGTGATTTATTGTGCATTTAATATTGACTGAGTGAAAGGTCGCCGCGCTTCACGCCGCCTTCCTAACCGCTTAATGATATTTGATAAACTTACTACTTTACGATCAATTTACAACATTTTATATGGTTATAAAATCAATTCCGTTATGCAACTGTAGTGTTTACAAATATAATAAATTATTTGTTTTTTTTAGTTATATTTTTTGGATATACAAACATTATTATAACTTGTTGATACTAAAGTAACTAAAATAAGACATCTGCTAAGAAAGTTAAAGAAGATCTGAATTCGATATAGCAATGTGGTATCATTTCGTAAAACAATGGAGGGCCGTACAACAAGGAAGTGGTCTAGTACTATCAAGCTATCTCTAATAAGTGTAGTGGACAGAGGGCAGCGGTGTCCCAAGTGGCCCGCTTGCATACTTTCAC
Source organism: Papilio xuthus (assembly GCF_000836235.2). Lineage (NCBI taxonomy): Eukaryota > Metazoa > Arthropoda > Insecta > Lepidoptera > Papilionidae > Papilio > Papilio xuthus. The sequence goes on from NW_013533657.1 coordinate 3,119,387, forward strand.
CGCTCGCTTCCCGATACATCGATATTGTTTCGTTCAGACAATGCCAGTTACATGCTCCAGTTGCTAAACCGCACGGAAATAAACTAACTCACTTACTTTTATTAAATTACATCATTGAAACAGTATTTAAATGTCATTATATACTTAACTTGTACCTTATTTCATAGAAGTTTATCATTTTAAGACGATTTTATCTTAACACTAGCGCTAACCCGCGACTTCGTCTGCGCGGAATTAAAATATAACCTTTATTAGTAGCCTATTTGCTTTTCCAGACTATGTTCTACATTTATGCCAAGTTCCATGCAGATCCATGCAGAGATTTTGAAGATACTGTCAAACAAATATCCATTCATTAATCCAATCATCTAAACATTCGCATTTATAATATTAGTAGTAAGTTTTTTTTTATTTATTTTTCATACAAAAGATTTCACAAAGAATTTTATCTCGCCACCAATTTTATCTTGTAAGTAACGTAATCATGATGTCTTCTCTCTTTTATAGAAGTTTTATTATAAATTGCAATAAAAAACTATATGTAGCCTTAGTTATTGCTATGGTACGTATAGCAAATCGTAAACGTTAAGTAGCGATATGTACGGCATTTGAATAAACAACAGTGGAATCTTACGGTTAGATGAAACAAAAGTGTAGACCATTCGACATCGTTAGGCATAAGTTATACAGAGCAGCGCGGATCGTAGGAAGCGTCTGTACAAATGCCTACGGGCTATCTTTATTCCAAGTCTTATTACACGTCCACAGAGTAATTTAGTTACAGAGTCAAATGAAACAAAGGAAAATGCTCGCGTGGTTCTGTCACATATTTCACAGATTATATTAAGTGTTGATAATGTTTTGAAACGATGTAATAAACAAATATTATAACGAGATGAAGATATGACATACTTTAACCATGTTTTAAACTTTACTCGCTGTCGCCCGCGACTCTGTCCCCGTGGATATATAAAAAAAACTTAATTAGTGTAGCTTATGGGTTCCAAATTTAATTGATATCCATTCAGCCGTTCTAATGATATCTTTAAACACCCATCCATCCACATCACATTCATCTAATCATTCGCATTTATAATATTAGTAAGTTAAATAAAAAGAAGCTCATCATGGCATAAAGTCGAAAAATAAAATAAAAAATATGCATAAATAGTACTCTATGTCCGTCTCCTGGCTCAAAGCTACCTCCTTACCAATTTTAGCCATATCGGTAAAGCCGTTCTTGAGTTATAAATAGTGTAACTAACACGACTTTCTTTTATATATATAGATTGTAATGTGAAATGAACTTAATAATATTTATTGTTAACGTTAAACAATTAAATGTTCAATAAGTTTATTTAACAACTTTCGAAAGTCGCTCCAATAAGAATTATATCATTTTACATTTACGATGTTACATTTCGCCACTAATTATCAGGTTTCACTCGTAACGCGGTCCTGGTAGAGTGATGCAATTATTTAATATTTCATTATTGCTGAATTGTAAAAGTTTCATGCAAAAGCGATGTAATCTGTCAGAGAATGGACAGGCCTTGTTGCGCAACGACACTTGTAAACGGAGCATTTCAACATAACACTAAAGTTCCAAAATAATTTCTCGACCACCCTATAAAACGTCGACTTTAAACGCGATTCACTTTTTAAAGTCACTTTCCTTCAACGAGTTGGCTCTCGAAACTTTATGATGTGATTAAACTGTTGGCGACTCCTGCAATGCGAACGCTTCGAGAGCGGCAGTTCGGCGGCAGAGCGAACAGATTCATATCGTCAATACCACAGTTTCGCCCAAATTATATCAATTACTTTATCTCACCTGCCTTCATTGACAGTAAAAAGTCTTTCCTAATTAAGTCCAAAAATCTCAGTGCTAAAATAGAGAAGATTATGACACGAAACAAAATACTACGGATATGTATTTAAAGTATCCAATATTCATTGCAATTGAGAGCAGTGCAATGCTAAGCTACGGAATATATAATATTAATGTTTGATCTAATAAATAATATGAAATTGGAACTCTAAAGTAAACTACCACAATTCAAATTGTTTTATTTATAGCTGGTATTTATATATATATAGAGAAATCAATTGTCTCGCTAAAACTCAAGAACGACTGAACGGATTTAACTTATAATATCTTGGTCTTAAAATGTTCGTGGAGATCTAGCGAAGGTTTAAAAGGTAAAAAAATGTTGAACAATTGCCGGGAAAACACTAAAAACAGCCTTTTTATTTTTCTCCTATAAACGAACGGATGAATGTCGCTGGAACTGGGCATAGATGTAGAATGTAATCTGAAAGAACACATAGGCTAATGCTTTTTTTTTTAATTACGCGCGGACAAAGTCGCGGGCGACAGCTAGTGCCATATAAAAATGTCAAGAAAACTATATTACATTATAAACTGTCAATATAGAATCGGTAAGCACCGGGATTCTTTTAGCATTTTATTGATCAACATTTTAGTTCGAGGTTCGAATAAAATTTCATGATAATAGCGGCTGTTAAAATTCGATTGATAAAATTAGTTGGTGACAGGCGTGTATTTAATTATAGGTACCTTTACTTTCTTATCGTGATTGTTACAATCTTTTCACATTAACAGAGCATACTTTACTTTCATTATGAATATTCTGAGATGTCTTTAAGTTTTACTTTACCTGTGGTGCGGATATTTGCACAGATATAAACAACTGCTGTTTGAATGTTAAGCCCGCTGTACACCTTTAGTTTTCACTGCACAGTTTTAATACTGCTTAGTCGTAAAAAACAAAAACCAAAATTAAACATAGAATTTTAAAACAAGTCAATTTTAGTTTTTGTTTATAGTTTTAAATACTTTTAGAAAAACAAAGTCTTTGTATCTAACAACGCCAAGAGAAATAAGAGGGCAGTAAGAGCCCGCTATAAAAAAAAATCTGCACAGTTTTTTAGCAAAACTACGAACTATACAGCTTGTTTGACAGTCAATGTTTACACGCGTACGTTTTTGTGTAAATTAAAGCTGAAGGTGTGAAGCGGGCTTTATTTACAAAAAATGACTATAGGAATTTAATATTACCACACTTCACTAAAGTGTTTTAAATAAATAAATTCACAATTATCAGGCTTATGTCACTATAAATTACTCATCCCGTCACCGACAAATTAAGTGAATTTACAAAATAAATTGCTTTACAAGATGACGACAATAACACCAAGGATATCAGATTGAGGAAGATTGTTTAATTCAAGACCTTGTTTTTTTAATTGCATTAAATGTTATGGAAAGTTAATACAACATATTAGTCATTGAAATATCACTTAAGGGAAGTTGGATCTTTTTTTTAAGTATTTTTAAGCTAGTGTTCGTTATATATTTTTCTGCGCTATTTTTTTATTTATATCAAATAAACTAGTTTTTGACCAACCCACGTTATAGAAAGTGGTTGTGTAGTGGAAATAATAAGTAAATGTTACAAATACTATTAAAATCTTTACAAATATGAACACAAGACAATTCTCCACCAATATCTACCTTTGCATTTTTTCGTATTATTATGTGTATTCAATTAAAAAATAACTTTATTCACAGTTTAATAAAACCTTTGTTATCTGCAAATGCATTGACTACGTCAATCATAAGAATTTACAGCAGTGTTTGATTTATTGCTAACTTTAATAGAAATCTAACGACGCTTCCGGTCCTCCAGTCTCCGAGGCGATGTTTTTATTATTTAGTTATATCAATAAAATAATCGTTATTTATTATTTATATAACGACGGATGTTTCATAAATACAATTGGTTTCCATAATAATTAAATTTTATTGAAATAATAACCATTACGGCTTTATTCGAATTATGATTTACTAGCTGTCGCCCGCGGCTTCGTTTACGCGGAATTTAAAAAAACCTAATAAGTAGCCTATGTGTTTTTCCGGACTATGTTCTACATGTGTGCTAAATTTCATTAAAATCCGTTCAGCCGTTCCGGAGATACCTTCAAACAAAGAAACATTCATCTATCTTTCGGTCTAATATTTTGCATTTATAATATTAGTAAGATTTTTATCGATTTCTGGAAAAGGCATATGAAGTTGCGACTTATCGCTTAGTGGAAAAGGTGTCTAAGTAATGTTTAAATTAAAGTGGAACACAAACCATCCATGTGTTACTTAAATCGGTACTCCATTGACGAAATTATGGTACATTATCAATTACGTTCGCTTATTTCAACGTCCGATAGATTGTCGCCGGATGTTAACCTCAAAGTATTGATGGGACCAGTTGATCGCTATTCGCACTCCGCAAATTTCACCTTCGCATCGCTGTCCGTTTTAATTGCACCACATTATGTAGGTGGACATAATTGGCCTGTAAATCACATTCGCCCGCTCAATCGATAACACGTCACAAAAGAGCAAAGAAAGTGCTGATATTTATGTGACCAATTAAATTTAGACCTGAAACGTCTCGTAATGAGGCAATCTGCGAGACTCAGTCATTTGCCAGCAGTTTTCTGTAACAACGATTACATTTTAGTTCAAATTAAAGTTTCGTTAAAATGCCGCTCGTTGTAATCGCATACTGTTTCGTCCAAGTGGTTAATGGTACACATAAATTTGACAGAAACTTGTTTTTCTTGCTACCGTACGCCGATTTAACGAGACAAGTGATTCGAAGACAATGGGTGGCCACTGTTACTTAATTGATCTGTTTCATAAACTATCCGCATTCAAAATATAAAGACGTAAATATTATATCAAGGAATATCCCTGTTCAAAATATTAATATAAAATTACTACATATCGTAAAAACATATCGAAAAGTTAGTGTTTTGTTAATAGAGAGCCAGTATTATAATTTGCGAAATCTTGTTCTGATTTTGGACAGACAGAACAAGCGTATTTTTCTTGTAGTTAAATATCGTAGATTATTTGAATTGCTTTACAAAAGCTTTTATGCCAATGCTTTAATCCATTATAAGCATTAAGCGAGCATTAAGGGTCAAAATAACCAGAAAATTAAATTACTACCGACAGACTCCAGAGTATTCAAATTTAGAGGCAAACTACTGATGTCGGCTATCGTAATCAGTTTACTTGTGATATTCCATTATAGGTTAGACATGTGATACGTTAATATTAAATCAAGTTTACCTACATTAAGGTCAGTTTGTCTCAAGTTCAAAGTAACTTACATCGCTCAGTTGGAAGTGTGGAAAAATTTTAATAAAGTATTAATTATCACTATTTTATTGAAACATTCAACTTGTCTGACTTTCCGAAGTCAATGTCGTTACCTTACATTATATTTAAATTTAATATTCCCACGCTTATTTTTATTTATAACGCACATTATTAATGATAAATGTCGCACGAATTTTCGATGCTTTAATGTATCTTTAAAAAGTAATTTTCCATTTTAACGTATAGCTGATTTTTATTAAACGTTACATTATCAACAATAATTATATAGAACCAACTAATAATAAGTTGGCGCTTATTTAACACAAGAAACAAATTGGTTAAGATATATAAAAAGTAAGTCTTAATATTGATATGTTTCAAGTTTAATTCGTAGTACATTTATGACATAGTTGGTTTCTGACATCAAAATCTACGTTTAAAACATTGTTAACTCAGTATCAAAAACCAATGATAAGTTAAGTTATACTTAAATTACGTATCGTGACATCTTTTCATAGTGTCTTAACCGCCATAAAGCAATACACTTAATGGTTCAACTCATAACGCATTACCGGCTAATATAAATATCTAAGCATATTCGCGACGTATCAGCAATTACCTTGTTATATCTCATTTATTACGTGTAAATTTATTCAATGCAAAATATACTTTGCAAACACTTACATTAATCAAAAGTCTGTAAATTTATCCCCAACTAAGGTAACCAAAAGGAAAACCCAATTTCAAGTATTTTAAACTATCTCCTAAAGCTTGATGTAGGAGTGAAGGTTTTAATATTGATTGTTAACCGATCTCTTGTTTCGTATATTCAATCTTAATCAATCAATTAATATTTCCATCACTGATAAACCTGGATATAAAACATTGATCTTTCTCTTTGTAAAAATGTGTTTAAACTAAACGTGAGAATTTTAAAGTGATTAAACGTAATCGTACGTCTTGCAAAAAATGACCGTCACCGGGCCAACTTTCTATAATTAAATGAGATATATATCTCGCATATTCATAAGATTGTTACGGAGATAATACATGTTCATGTATTACATAAAGAGCGTACGTCGGTGAGTGAAAACGCATGTCAGAGGCACGCGCAGACGTCCCTAACAAGAACGAGTGTCCGAGCGGTATCTAAATTCCGCTGCGACATACCGCCAGAGAAATCATATCGTTGTACTCAACCTTCCTCACTCATTTATCAAGCACGTAATCATTGGGAGACGTATGTTGGTCTGTCGGCTATTACAATACACTGTGTTATAGATCAATCTGATTACAATTAGTTTAGAATAAATTAATCATATTATAGTATAAGTAGAAGTGACGAAGAAAACGAGTCAGGTATAAAACATCAGTCGTTATCAATAAAGAAACAACTTGTAATTGTTATTATTTTACTATATTTGAATTTAAGCAAATATTATTACTGCGATGTCAGAAGATATGTGTGTCTAAAAGAAAATACAAGTAATTGCTCCAAATGGTTGACAACCTCTGGCCGGTTTCACCGCAATAACCAGTCCGCAATGCAGCATCGATCTTCGCCAATCGTAATTAACGATACCTGTTTGTGAAATCGAATTATGTCGACAAATCGATCGACGACTATCATTCAAATTTGTAGCTTATTGATACAAATTTATGAAAGTTTATAACACGATTGACAACTCAAAATCGTTTGTTAATAAATATTGTTTACTAAAGTCCTATGTTTGCGATCTCTGTCTGCATTCCATAATCGAAATATTAAAGTATCTTTGTTATTTAATGAATCAAGTCTTTCCAATTGTTGGCTTTTATAAAATGTTAATTTTTTTGTCTTAAATTAATCACCAAAGATGGCAACATACGAACCAATTACCTACCTGCTGTGAATAAATGTTTATTTTATAACGGAGAATTGCACCTACCCTCTGAAATAAGGTAAATACCATTTTACCTTGGTCTCTTTCATTTGGATCACATTTTATAATTAATATCACAATTCAACAGATGATATGAAAGCGGAGCTCATCATTAACTGGTGGTTAACTGCGTGTGGTCTTTGTACATGATCCCATCAAGAAATTTTCAATTTCAATTCCACGATCACAAGTACAGTCAAGCGAACAATTACAACGCATTTACATGTAAACGATTTAGTTTTCACCGACAACTTTAATTAACTAAGCAAAAAAAGAGAATGGCGATCCAATTATACTAAATGCTAATTACAGTATATTGTTTTTACAATGTCGATATAGTTAATTATATCGATACATAGCTAGTGATGGGACCATATGACCAAACATGACGATAAAGCAAATATTTATAATAAATTATTATAGGAAAGTTAATGTTCTATAGTTAATATCCTATAGTTATATATAATCCGGTAAACTTCTTGTTCTAGTAGTATAAATTAATAAACCCATATCTTAAAAAATATATAATTACATAGATAGTTAAAATATTTTTTCAGTAACATAAATATTTTAAAACATTTTTAGCGCAATTTTTATACAATTAAATTATACATACAACTGCAATGTTTCAGACTATCGATATTAAACAACAGCGATCTGTGTACATCACTCAGAATAAGAGCACTCTCTAGGGATGGGCAAGATCAGTATGTAAAGCAGGTGCGGGGTCCGTGAGCGTAATGCCGTCGCTCTGGGCTTTCCAGGAGGGTTTCCTTTGCTATCTAGAGAAAGTATATCACTTATTTCTTACCGCCTATTAAAATAACAACTTGTTTTACTACGACGTTAACGCTTCACTTTTCACGCAAACTTGAAAATTCCGCATATCGTGAATTGTTAAAATTATCGATATCGATACTTTTTAATAAATAAATTGTCATTCCTAGAAACAACATAGGATTTAGATTTTCAAAAACACCTAACGTCTCAAATTCTACCATTTAAGGCAATTTGTCGTCTGTCCGTCAACCATGGGACAAGGATTCATATTAATTTTGGAAAGAAAAATGTTGCACTATGAAGTATGCAAGCACTTTTGTATGAAATGAATTAATAGTAATGTTAAAGATTCGACACGGAGAGTAACCATTAAGTAGTAGTAGGCTACCGTGTAACGAGCTGCCTGGAGAGATAGGTTATTAAATTCATGTAGCACGCCACAAGCACGCCACAAATGCGTATTTATAAGAACCCGCTTCTCAGCAATTAGCAGCAAATCAAACTTAACCACTCGTACGTACAGATTGCTTGCAATATTCATGTAATAGAAGAATTAATAGATAAAAATTCTAGATTTAAGTTAGGTTTAAAAAATTTAATCTCAAAAAGGCAAAGAAATAGTCACTTATATAGGAAATTGCACAATATACGTAATACAATATAGTCGTCTGTTTTACAAACAAATTAATTAAATGATCTTAAATTTTTAATTTATCCTCAAATTTTATATAGATTTTCATGACAAAATGGAATACAATTTTTTTAATGATCGTTTCTTTTCTCTAACAATATTAACACCAAGTAAAAAAATATAGGTTTTTATGGGACATTCAAATTTTATCAATAATAAGGTCAACACATGTCTTATTACCATCTGAGTTTGGTGGTTATGACCAATCCATACGCACTTATACACACACGTACTTGTTACGTGCAATCACTTTTAAAAGATGACGATGCTATTATTCGACCATACACCAATTTAAACAGTTAAGTAGCTATCTCCATAATACTTAACAAATTAAATTGATGATTTACTTTGTATTATTTTTATAATTATCTGAACGTCCAAACACATATTATAGAATAAAACGAAAATAAAGTGAAGCTGATTGTTTGGAGGTGGATGTCGAAAGAGTAACCATCCATCACGGCACTCGCTACAGACAAGTGAGTAACAATGGCCCCGGAACAGCGATCAGTTATTAATTAAAAGAAAAAAAAACATTCCTATTTAAAAGTCTGCTTCGAGGCGAGCCCCTTAATGTTTTTGTATTCCCTTAATGAAGCCCATACATGGAGTCAATGTCTGTTCCAGAATTTGCATTGATCTTCTTATTTTTATTACTTTGACGTTTGGTACATTGATTGCGTAATTTTGATCATTCCAAATTGACTATAAAGGTGGGTTTCCACTGTCGACACACTTGTGTAAGTTTCACAGAATATTTTACGGTTGAACTAAAGGAAACCAAGGCACACATGTTAACTCTTTACGATATTATATCGATTAGCCATTATTTATTCTGTTATCGGACTAATTAATCAGTTGTTTGAGCGAATGGAATAGTCTTTTATTGGGGCAACTTATATAATTCAATTAATTTTAAAAGTGAATGTACACCCTTATTACATAACTAACCTTTGTGGTTAACAACGAACAAGTTTTTTATCCAGCAATGTTGGTACTGACGTAAAGAACAATAATTTTGAAATTAAACTCTTTTTATGGTTTTCATCGTATTTTTAATCTTTCGCCTAAAAACTAATAAGAAACAATAATAATAATTCCTGAACTAAATTTTAAACAGAATTATAAGTATAAAACTATAAACTGTAAATCGTAGTTCCTTTTACTGTCTTTATTTTGAAAAGAAATCTTAAAAGCGCAATTAAAAACAATAATGATACTCGTACTTCAATAACAAAGAGATTGAAACATAAGAGCCATCAGAGTATAATGTCAGAGATCCTACGCTGCATAATTTACTCGTACAGTACAGTAATGAGTAAACAAAATTACTCTTTTTTAAACGCAGAATTTTTATTCAGGGCCAGTAAAACCTTTTTCAATATGAAATTCAACTTATTTTGTACACGGGAAAATGCGTTTGGAATTTTTTCATTTTTAGATTAAATTATTGTCATTTAATAATTAACTTTTATTTAAATAATAACGAGTAGCGATCGATTAATTAATATACATAGGTTTACCTTATTTCTTGCCATTGTTTTTTTTTACTACCCAAATTGAAATAAATTTGAGTATACTTAACACATCTCACTTTTCTGCATAAAGTACAAAATTTTATATCACCTTGGTTTATTTTCATAGCAATATAAAATACGGATAAGAAACATATCTCAAGCTTATCGAATGCCGCTTATAAAGACATTAACACTTCATTCTCGTCCGTATCATCCTCTGGCATCTGCCAGACGTTTTGACTAAATGCCAAGGACTGTATCACAAACAATGTGGGCAGGAACTATGTAAATCTTTATTATTGATCCTATATGCTAAACGTGTGATTTGAAATGCTTTGTAATTTATAATTGTAATGCTTCACTAAATAGTAAAGGAAAAAAAGTTCCCAGATTATATATTTTTCATTACCAAACACATGGCTCCTAGCATAGCCTTTACAAACATATTTTTTTGCGAATTAAATTATTAAAGTTTCCTACTACACCAATACGGACCGGAGTGGAATTTTATAAATATGCAATAACCAAAAAGAACAAAAAATGTTGATTAATTTGTACCTACATCTAGGATATTTTTTCATATTCATATCTTCAATCTAAGAAATGATAACAAAGAACAATATTTTTAAAATGATTTCTGAAGTTTAGGAGTACAATATAAATTAAAAATTGCGACATAATTCGGCATAAGCGCGCGTAATTCATTATGTCCCATGACCCGCATTATGTCCCGTAAGCACGCTATTATAAGCTCAGCTATTACGTTCCGCCCTCATTGAAGCGCCTCGATAGGGCTTAATGACAGCCCACTAGTGTTGTACTAGTTTTGTACTATCTTTGTGGAAGGTCGATTACAGGTAATACGCTCGATTAGCAGGTGGATTGTTGTGTTCTTGGAGCTTAATTGTGCAGTTGTGCATGACCTCATTCTTTGATATAACATTGATGATTCCGACCGAGTTTTGAATAATCGGCGGGACGACCCTTGTGTCAGATGAATTTAGAGTATAACGCAGTAAGTTAAAATTGGGTTTCAAAATTTTATTTTTCATATTTAACTTGGAGATATAGTTTAAAGCTCTGGTCACAATATTTACTGTATAATATTATTCTGTCAGTTAATACTTTAACAAATTATTAAATTAAGTAAAGTACCAGCTGTTTCTCGCGACTCCGTCGGCGTGGGACTGGGAAAAACTTAATTAGTAGCCTATATCTTCTTTAATATTATATCCTACGTGTATACCAAATTAAAGCGAGATGCATGCAGCCATGCTGAAGATACCTTCTAACATCCAAACATTCACATTTATATTAGTAAGATAGTATAAGTAATACACGATGATTCTATGATAAAAAAGGTTGTTTCAAGCAACCGTGACTCGAAGATACAAAAGTAACGAGAAAGGAATTTCACTAAATCAATGAACAGATGTAATCCCATCGTACGTAATATTACAATAACCAACAAAACCACCGCAAATGATATTATCCTTCAATTGTGTAAGTTTATTGTGAAATGCAAATCGAAAAGTAACTTTACATTGGGTCTTGTCCATTTGAATTTGTTTTCGAGCGATCGGTACGAAATACAAATTGCGAACCCAAGAATTGCATCAGTGTATACAGACAAAGATTTAAATTTGCTTCCCAAACATAAACAAACTACGAGTAGCTCTCGCCCGGGACTCTGTCAACGGAATTAAAAAAAAAACCTTAATTTGTAGCTTATGTTTTTTCCAGACTTTTTTCTACGTCTACGCCAAAGTTCAGAGAGATGCTCTGAAGATGGGTTCTAAAAATATGTATCCGTCCATTCAATTTCAATTCCATTCGCATTTAGAATATTAGTAAGATATCTTACAACAAACTGTCACTTTACGAAAAATAATTTATCAATTCTGCTACAAATTTTCGACCTAATTGCATTTTGATTTTCAAATGTACTGAAATGGGTAGGTAATTAACGTCCTCGACTGCAAAGCTCGTTGGGCGCGGGCGTATATATTGTGGCGTGTTTTCGAGCTGAATAAATCAAGAGATATTAAATATGCAAGTGTAACATCGAGTGAATACATATTGGTCTCGTTAAAGGCGCGGATGCACTAATGGTATACAATTATGACGGTCACAACGGCCAGCGATACACAGACTATTGAGTCATTTACATACAAGTTAACGTCTTACGATCAAGTCTGATGTAAACAAGACTTTTATTTTAATATAGTATTATACTGTTATGAAATAATTGTATAAGTTCTGTAAATTGTATAAACAGCAAGAAAAGATAACATATGTTTGCAATTTTATTAATTTAACTGCTTTCTGATCTTCCTCATTTGAATAAGACTGGAACAATATTTTTTGTTATGTTAGAAGACAAGTCGACGGTATCAAAACGCGAACTGCGTACTATTAAGTACTGTGACGCTAAAAGGGGCTTTAAAGATCTATAAGAACAGATGAAAATAAGAAAGAGATCTAAAGGGAATTAATACTATTATTAATTCACATTCATTTACAGTATTTTTAATATAACGCCGTTCATAAGTGACGTATTTATTAAGACTATTTTGAAATAAGTTTGCGGATGTTGATTAAATTTATATCAATACTGATGTTGGCATTCTTATCTAAATAATTGAAGTTATTGCGACGTGTATAGCAATGCTTTATCAACGCAATAAAGTATAGTTGAGTCAGAATAATTTGTAAAAGCTATTTAAATAAGATACTTTATTGTATATCGACATACCAATGTTATTAATATATATAGTTATATTTATGATGCAATGTTTATAGGAGAGAAGACAGACAACCTTGTCAACGTACTTGTAATAAATATTTAACAGAGACTGATTATATTATTGTAATAATACATTTAAAATTAAATACGAGACGGATGAATTGTAGTAAATGAAATTGATATAAGGCAATCTCAGTGATACTTATATAGAAACATACTCATCAAATTATTAAAAAAAAATTATCCAACTTCATATACTTGGAATAAAGGCGATGAAGATCTTTTCAAAATGTTTGCAATTTGTAATGTTTTTCTAAAAATATGTCTGTGTGTTACACTGTTTACTATTTAAATAACAACTAGCAGTTGCCTGCGACTTCGTTCTCGCGGAATTAAAAAAAATAATAATTATAAAATGTATAGGCTATCGCACTAGGGATAGTGTAGCGTCCCAACAGTAAAAGAATATGTAAAATCAGTTAAATAGTTTCAGAGCATATTAACAACAAAATTACAAACAAACAATTAGATTTTTCCTCTCTATAATATTGATAAAGGCAATAAATCGTAAAATAAACGTATATCTATTATGTACAATCATGTATTGAGTATACACGTGAGATATAGTTTACATATGAGTAGTATTGCGGGGTCACAGCCATACCGACTCCTCTACAACAATGTTAACTACTCTATTAACATAATGTTGATGGTATAAGTGGAACAAATGGAAGGCCATCATATCGCATACTATACATTGCTATTGAATGAAAAATATTACAGAAACATTTATAGATTCAATCGATGTAAAGCTTTAGTAAGGAAATTGTAAATGTATGAAACAAAAAAAAACTTTTAGAATATTAGATTATGTAAGTTACTACCGTAGAAATTAGACATATTATTTTTTTCTCACAAAACAAAACAAACATCGAAATCTACAGCTTTTCACTTTTTCTATAGGCTCTGAATTACAATTATGTACTTAATTTATGTAATTTATTTATATGAAGCTTTATTCAAATATTATTTATAGTAAGATAATCATCAGCGATACAATGAGACAATGATTACCCTGATATTTATTACAATCATATAGTTTATCGATAAATATAATTTACCCGCCTTGACCATTCCTCAACTCGACCGTGAGAAATGCCATTTAATTATCTATACATTACTACATATAAATCTATTATACGACAAAAAATAGCTGACTATCCTCAAGTGATATGTATCACTTATTTAAAGGAATCAAAAGATACTTAGATCAAACTCTAGTCACTCTAGAATGATAGTATTCTTTGCTCAGCGAGAAAGCTTAAAGCTTCGTTGTCTCAGGGGATTTAACACTTGACTTGTAATCTACAGGTCCTGGGTTCGAATCCCGCCATGTACCAATGTGTTTTTTTATTTCCGATTTACATATGTACATTTATCCGACGTTCTTACGATGAAGGAAAACATCGTGATGCAACCTGTACATATCTGCGAAGAAATTCAAAGATATGTATAAAGTCAACCATCCCGCACTGGGCCAGCGTGGTTGACTAAGGCCTAGTCACCCTTAACTTAGGGTAGGTTCCGAGCCCCTCAGTGGTGTGTGTTGTATTTGGCTAGTTTTAGCTATTTAAATATTAGCTGTCAACAACGTCTCTTTCTGCTTAAAAGGAAAAAAAACAATTAGTAGCCATGTGTTCTCCAAGACTATGCCAAATTTCAGTAAGATCCATGGAATCGTTCTAGAGATACCTTCTGACAAACATCCATCCAAACATTCGCATTTATAAGATTAATAAGATTTATTTATTTAATCCATATTATTTAACAATGTTACATACTGTCGCGACGCACTCAATGAGCGCGAGGAAAAGTTGATGTGACAGACATGTCTCACTTTCACCCATCAAGAATATTTAATTGCAATTAACTGTGCTATTTTATTGCGCAATGATGTACACGGTTGTTGCGACGCGACACTCAAAGTATCCGGTCCCACGGCACGCCGCAAGGTGATGTCCTGAGGCATGTTCTTGACGCCTTTGACAGTTCCACTTTACAGATTACATGCGTATTACTGTAAAGCGGTTACATTCTACACATATGTATATACTATTCTACACTTGTAACCTTAGAAAATACATCAATGAATAGTAACGACTTGAAGAATAAAAACATTATTATGCGCAGTCCTACAGAGCCGCTAATTAGTAATGAATACTATGGTAAATATATATGGTTTGAAGGTAACTACAAATCCACACTGCATGTAGCAGTTAATCCCTTAGCCCGGATTTCCCCAGGCGCTTTTTACGCCACATCAAGTATTAAGAGATGATCGCTTTATAATCAATCGCATTTCTTTCTCCCAGTGTTCAGAATACTACTTAATATGCGCGATAAAGCAGCGTTGCGTTTTAAAAGTGCTTCTGTATGAATGACATACAAATGCATTCTTTATTTGTACTCGTTTTAACGCGGCGTAAAAAAAGTTCGGGCTAAAGCTCCTTTTTTGAAATATCACTATTATTACGAAAAGGCTTTCCATATAAAAGTTTTTATTCCATGCGACTCTCAAACACGAAGTACTTTGACTAGTTTGTAAAATTCAGTATTTAAATTCAAAACATATCTTATGAGCCATCTGTTAAAGCTTAACGTTAAATATCTTACATAACACATAAATAACCTTCAGAAAGCCTTCAAGTCGCTGGCTTTTGTAGCACAACATTTGCAACGGATGATGTCTTTGCAAAACTAACGTTGTCCACGACATATCCATTATTTATTAAGGGAATGTCAAATAAAACCCGAGAGGGCGTTCGCTAGTGGTATTGTGGCTGTGATAAAGGCATGGCCACCTACGTAAGGCTCGTGCGTTGGCGGGAATCGTGTCGGGATTTCACTAGTCAAGATTATTATGGCGCTGGTATGCCGCAGCTAGGAAATCGCCTTACAAACAACCTGCCCCTACGTAAAATACTATCGAAACGTTAGTAAGGTGCTTAATACTAATTTTACTATGCACTTCGAGTAAAATAATACTAAGGTAGGGTAGACTAGATATAATACAAGGTGGATAGAAGTAAATCTTGCCTTCGAAAGTTAGCTTTCAGAAATCCGTAAGTTTAACAATGCCAATAATTTTCACAAAATATAACGTCTTAAAAAAATTATCTTATATTACTTTTACTCGTGTACTATTTTTTGTGGGAAAGCAAAGTAGACAATGATTTTTGTCAAATTCGTTTATACCTATTCATCAAACGAATACGTAAAATTTGACAAAAAATTTGATCGCTTACCGGGTGCTATTCATCAAGCTATATGTACTAGGCTATCATATTTCTATGTAGCTACAGTCGTCACCCTACGCAGTCTGTCCCGCGTCGTCCGCCGCAATCAGAGCCCCATGTATCATTTTAATACTGGCCATGTCACCGCAAATCCGAATCACCAATGCAAATGAAACGAAGCGAGTTTGCAGAGTTCGCTCTAATAGCGAACTATAAATTATAAGACGTAGAATTTTGTTATCTACCCGCGTTGTATACAATTTCGTGGAGATTATATGCTGTATGCATAATCGAATTGCATTATATCGATTTTGTAATCATATTAATCGTTAATCTTTATTACAAGGACAGTATTTTAAGGCGTTTTAATAATAACATCAGATTGGTTCAGTCCTAATAAGGTGCGAGGGTGCGAGTGACGAAAATAACTCTAGTTTCGTAAATGATTTTATTTGGCCAATAAATTCGATATGCCATTCATATGTGACGCATGATAAGGACAGTATTATTACTTAATATGGATTATTTGAATGAAACAGTACGAAAAAGACAATACCTAGCGTATTTAATTATACTATTAATCTCGAAGGAAGTTTACACTAGTTTTTAAAAGGCAATATTACTCATGCAAACCTATTTTAAAGGAATTAAGAAGTTTATGTTAATGGTTTTGTTTTTAAAGAGCTGGATGTATGAAATGTCAATAATTATACTAAAACGATCTTATTATAAGTAAATAAGGTCAACATCAAAGATACGCGAGTAATACGTAACCAAATGTACCAATAACCGTTCAATTAAATCACATGGTACACTTAACGTATTGCAAAATGATCTGGTTTAATAAAAAAAGCGCAAATTTCCGGCGTTTCCCACGAGGCGTCGCCCCGGTTCCCACATACGATTACTTTTTATTTGCAACTTTGTCGCAGGCGGTGCGCATGCGTCGCAAATCTGACAGCTATTGGTCGGAATCTATCGCAATGTGTCTTAAAATGTTCACACTTGAATACTTCGGATTCTATACGTATTAGCCCATAAAGGAACTCTCTCATAATTTTAAAATTATACTTGTTTTCCAATTATCTATTATAAATAAATATTAATATTACAATATCCTTTTAAAACCTATAAGCTCTTAAACCAAATTTTTAATTTGTAGTTCTGATATGTGGTGTGTAATCATCATTGTAAAATTTTATATACATTAAAACCAGTTGCTGTTCGTTAGTTTCGCTAAACATCGAGAACGGCTGAACGGATATATCTTATCTTGGTCGTGAAATGTTCGTAGAGGTCTAGGGAAGGTTTAAAAGGTAAGAAAAATTCGAGTAATTGCCGGGAACTATTTTTTTTATATTCCACTCGAACGCAGTCTCGGGCGACAACTAGTTACGTATATAAAATTAGTCAGTTATCCTAAGTGGCAAACCGCACTCTTTGGACTGTATTTGATAGTATTAAAAACTTAGCTTATACTAAGAAAGTATTATAACTTAAAATCTACTTGGAAAAGCAAAAAGCCTTAAAAATAAGAGTCTATAATCGTACGGGATCACTGTAAAGTGGAATAAAACATTTTAATTTACAGTTAATTGTGGCGAATGTGATCAACCAATTCATCTGTTGCGACTATTAAACTGTTATTTTATAATTATTATAAAGTTATTGATAATCAAGGCACGATCATGTGTGAGATTAAAGATTCCTCTTAACGCTCGACAGATCGCGGCCGCTCTGTATTACTGTCACGTATATCTGTGGCACAGATTCCAGAGTAATATGTACTCACATCATACTACTTAATGTTCCTTCACTATACAACATATCTTACATATATTTAAGATATATTGATAATCATTTTTAATATTTAAAAATCAGCTCTACTAAAGATTTCTATTTATACTATTTAGTAGTTAATTTTAATAACCTATACATAAATGAATCTTTTATGAACATAAAATTAAAGTCAATCGTAGTATTAAATTATTCAAACTTTCGTGAGACATTATACTAAACTGATATATAATCTGTGTTTATATATCAGTTCAATCGTAGTATACAAATGCAAAAAATTAATGCTGTATATTTTATAATTATTGCATTTCTTCTATACAATTTTCTCTTTATTACATCTTCACTATAACAAGATGCCATTTAAGTAAAATCTTCGACGATGTTTTGAAGGATTTATTAATGTAGATTTTATATGAAGTTAATAACCTTACTGTAACTTAGCATTGATCGTGAGATCGCTTAGAGCCTTTTACCGAGTTTCTTTTTTACGGCAATCGATCGTTGAGTCGGCATAAAACATCCAATAACGTCATCGATAATTCTAAAGCCCAACTCCATATATCTAACGTTCATACATCGTAGAGTAATTTCATATCTCGTCATAAGGCGATCGGCGCGACATGTTACCTAAAATAGTGTTGTGAAATAAATCAAAGATTGTCGATGTCGATATGTTGCGGGTTAAAAAAAATGGCGCGTGTGAATCTGCTCCGGTTGCGATCATATGAGAGAATATAAGGTATGTCAGTTATTTACACGTATGACATATGAAGCCAGCCGATATTTAGTTAGGCTCCTGCAATGCCTTCATAACTGTAGCTCACACAACTGCCTTACCTCACTAATATTATAAATATAAAAGTTTAGATTAGTTTCTAGTACTACAGTTTTACAGTTTCCAGTTGCCGTAAACAGTTATATTAATTAGTTATAATTAACTGTAATCGATCAGATATCTTCCATTACACTTTAGGATTTTCATATATTCAAGATCGATTGCAGTAAATATTTTTTAAATATATTTTTTTGAAGAATTCTATTCCAAAGTCCATACTAAAATATGAGTCTGATGATGTTACGCGTATTTGTAGATCTACTGAATGCGTTTGTAAAACATTTTTGGTATATAGATTGTATTATGTCTTCATTTAGTTGTCGAAAATAATATTTTTGTACATATGTGCCGGCATTGGAAAGTTATAGCGTTGCAAATTGCAGCGTAAGCACCTCCCATATGTTCCGCACTGGTAACCAAGCGGCACACACTGCATTGGTTGCATGCTGAATGTAGAATTAGTGTGGCCCTCGAGCGTAAACAATACCATCTTTATATACCTAAATGAACTGTACTAAGCGTTGGTTTTTGAGACCAAAATCCCTTACTATCTGACTCGATGCATTCCATACTTAAATTGTAAAGTAATTGAAATATATATTTGTAAAAGACCTTAACTTATAGTATCGCTTGGCTTTTCACACCTTACAGGTAATATCATATACACATTATTAGATGTCAAACACAACGAGTCTCCAACACTTTATCATGCATTGACTTATATCGATAAGCTATGTCCGCTACGGTGAATTACGGTAATTTATTACCATCGAGTTTACATAACAAACCTGCAAAACGAGTCGACGCGCTTATTCGAAATGCATAAAAGTCGACAAAAGTTTACAAGATATACGATTCGTGTTGCGTCCATGGTAGGGGCTGCGAACGAATAAGCGATTCAAATGCTAATATATCACAAGGCGGCGTGGCGTGATGCCGCTCATTGGCTACGCTATTTCCATTAACATACATAACAGTGGTTGCCCCGCCCACTCTGCACGTCACGCCGCTTCCGAACGTTAATTACTAGTAATTAGCGGATCGTGACTGGAGTCGCGATGGACTCACAAATATGCAATAATCACTCGATGAACATAATGCAACCTGTGTGTACGCTCTATGGACTCAATTAACTGCATCGATAACACAAGAATTCAAATCGATAACCACTTAAGAATCGATATAAATTACATCTCAATGCACATAGAAATTCTAAATAGATAACTCAAAACATTAAATGCGGAAAGTTTGATAAGTAGTTAAATGAAAATTTTACGTAACAGAAAAAATCTTTATACATTTTTAAAGTATTTGTATCATTATAAATCGATATTATATAATTTGAATAGTTTACCGTGTGTATAAGTAAATTTGAAATTACTATAGATTTCGGATATCTGTGAAAATATAAAATCTACCTGATTTTCATGATAACCGTAGAACGTATTTATATTTACAGATATTTTACTTTAATTTCATAAAAGCTTATTGCGAGAAGCGGAATAAGAAAAGAACAAGTTCTTGACTATTTTCCAATAACAGGCTCACCCTTCATCAATCCGTACTTGCAGCAATTACAAATTAGTTCTTAGTAATGTATCACTGCTAAGCACGAATTTCTAGCAGTGCCGGATACTGGCGTGTAGCTTGAGTAACAAATCATAAACAAACTGCTCGGGGCTCACGAGTTCACCAAATAAGGTACTTAGGATGTCGATGTTCGGTTGTACAAAGGATTTATGTCGGCTGCTTTTGGCGCAAATTAACCGAGTGTCAAGGTGTAGGCGTGACCGGACTAATTTGTAGCAACACTCAAATAATAATGTTTTTCTAAGTAACTTGTATGTTAAGGTAACGTAAGGATTAACTTGGCTTTAATCAATTATTTTAACATACCAAAATATCGATAGTCATTGGATCCGGTTCCCTGTAGCACATATTACTTACAAGATTAGATTTAACGCTCGCCCATAGATGACAAAAACAACATAAAATTATTTCTTTCTTTCCTGAACAAACGTTATTTGCTACCAGTATTAATCACGAGGCATAGTCGTATCGATCTGTCAAAATTATTGTGCTATAATGATATTGTAAGACAATACAAATTCATACTCGGCGTTATCGTCGACGAAATCTTGAATGGACAGACAGCATTGGCGGCCGAAATGTGCGTGGAGATACGTGGGTGATGCACGCAGCGATCAATCATACCGAATGGAGTTGTCCAATCGAGCGTAGCAACTGTACTCTTCTTAATGTTTTTTGTAATACCTTCAAGTGTCGTAACTTGGTAACGTGAAAGAAATAATTTGTATTTCGTTTTTCAACGATATTTTACTTGTATGACTTTATATTACACCAGCACCTTTATCCACATGTAATATTTGTAAGTAACCTGACAAGAAAATCTTTGTAAACCCAAGCTGTTATAAACTATTGACTAGTTTATAACAGCTTGCTAAAGAGAGCATTTGGTTTGAACTTATGTAAATTGATCATACGAAAGAATTTCGAGTGGATAGTTTTGAAATATGACAAAATCGATATCGAATTAAGAACGGGACCGCTCTAGTAGAGATTAAAGCTGTCACTACAGATAATGCACAGCGTCTGTAAGGAAACTTGTTCACGCGTAATATGTATTTACGGCATAATAAGGTAGCCAATAAAGTTATGTCAATATTTAATTGAAAAAACGTCGTGGATTCGGTACCAAGTGGTCCAGATTGCGATGTCGCAAGCCTGTGGGCGTGTGCGGCGCGTAGGAGCCGGCATCGATCACGATGGTCACCCTGCCACAGCTCGCCTTATTTCGCAATTACTGTGTACATTTTAGCGTACCGACGTTTCTCCGATGTCGAATAACTCGCCACAGACGACAGCTCGAATTTCTTAATAAAACTAATTACCTGTCTTTATTTTTTTATACAGCAATGTATGCAATTCATTAATTATGTAAATTGCAATTCCATTATGTGCTAAAAATAAATTATCGAATCATGTAATCTTATTTTTTTTGTTGTTGCAGGTCGGTGGCGCACGAGCCCGATGAGCGCGTGCGCGGCGGCCGCCATGCGCGAAAAACACGCGGCGCCGCGCCGCCTTGCCTCCCCGCCCTCCTCGCCGCACGACACGCACCCTAGCCCTCTCGGCTCCCCTCGCGCCGATGAGCCGCTCGACCTGAGAGTAACCCACAAGCGGCCGCAGCGGCTCGAGGATGAGAACTGCAACCTGATCGTGCCCTCTCCGCCGCCGCACCCGACGCACCCAACGCACCCGGCCCACCCTGCGCACCCAGCGCTGCTACAGTTTTGTCGACGACTACCGCTAGCTTTACCAGCCTCCTTCGGCCGCTACCCTTTCCTCCCGGCAGCCGCGGCGACCCTCCTAGCTCCGGGGGCACCGCGGCCACCGCCCGTGCCGCCGAACCCCGGAGTCAACAGAGCTCGCGATCGGTACACGTGCTCGTACTGTGGCAAAGCGTTTCCACGCAGTGCAAACCTCACCAGACATTTACGGACGCACACGGGCGAACAGCCCTACCGCTGTAAATACTGTGAACGTTCCTTCTCCATTTCGTCGAATCTCCAGAGACACGTGAGAAACATTCATAATAAAGAGCGACCGTTCAGATGTCGCCACTGCGACCGTTGCTTCGGGCAGCAAACTAACCTCGATAGGCATCTGAAGAAACACGAGGCGGAAAATGGGGACGACGGCCGTCGAAGATCACCGGAGGAGACATACTTCGAGGAGATTAGATCATTCATGGGGCGCGTGGCCCCGGCGCGCCGCGCAGCAGCAACGGCTGCCACCGGCCTCGACCACACCTGATAGTGGCCGAAGTCAAGCTAATTCTCCGTTGCAATTATCTGGTCGAAGCATCCAAATGACACTTGTGTATAAATATAACAATACCTTGTACTATGTATGATATTTTCGATCGGTATGACGCGCCAATGAAACTATTATGCTATCTAGTTATACCTCTACCTTATTGTTATTAAATAAATGAACCTGTTCTGTATTATAATAAAAATTCTGTATATATGTCTTTATTGTTACCGAGTCCACTTGATTTACCTCTAATTCTTGGCGAAGTCTAGTGATAGGGGCTACTCGCCACCCTGTCTGTCTTACGGTAGCTTGATAGATGTATTAACGAAGTGATAACTTGTCGCGTACGTAATGTAAATATAAGATTGTGCAAACTAGTTTAGTTCCGTACCGAATTTTTCACTACCGATAGAAGTTATACTAGAGTAACGGATAATATATTCCTTAAGCATCGTTGACGTTAGTCAAACTATGCTAAGGTCCTCTTTACATAAGGCTACGCAAATCTCTGATAAAATTGTTTGATCCTTTTGTCGCAAATATCACGTAACGCGCGTTACAGGTATAGCATAGCGACTGACAAGAATTTATGAAAAATAGTGGCAATTTTTTTAACGTTCTGCACCAATAGAGAATCTATCAGGAATTTTGTATAAGATGTCATGCACAAATTCTAATACAAATATAATGTTAGGAAGACATTCTCAAGCTCTTTGGTAGCGAGCGACTGGCTTCGGCGACGAAGATCTAAAAAGATTGTATTGAAAAAATCGCTTAGACACTATTATAAATTGCAGGGTATCGGATATTTGCATAGCCTTGTGTACGAAGGGCCTTTAGTGTTCCGAGAGTGTTCGCTACTTTAGATTTACAATTTAATAATATATATTGTATGAATGTAAGTTGACTTCTTGTACTATTTTTGTATAAAATTTGCTTTTTCGATGTAAAATATTTAGTTATGTAGTCTGAAAGGAATCGCCGGTTACCAATAAATATTTTTAATTTGTTGCTTATTGATGATATTATGAATATATTTTAATAAAATGTTAAACAATTTGTTTAAAAATGATTGGATATCTTTAAATATTATTATAATGTGTGTTTCGTAAATTATTTAGTTTTATTGCTTCATTACGCAGAATGCGAGAGACTCTAACTCGCGATTGTTAAGTTTCCAAATATTACGAAAAACAAATATGTATATACAAGTTTTGAGATTTTAAATTAGATTTTATATGAAAATATATGAACGGAAAGTTCGAAAAAAGATATTAAAAATTGAAGCTCTAAATTAAGTTACATAATATCTGTGATTTTATTTATTACTTGGCTGCAATAAAAATCCATAACAATCTTTTAAGCCTAAAAATATTACAAAGAACTACACTAAACGTTCCTTTAGGAATAGATAGATCTCCGGTACTGTTGCTACGAGTATAATAAGTCATGGACACAAATAATCTATACCTCGAATCACCTTATTTGGTACTGCTTAGAAAAAATATGTAACACAATTCAATTTGAAAGTAAAACGTGTATTTTATTTGTGTTTTCATCATCATCATCATTATCAGCTCACTATACGTCCCCACCGAGGGGCTCGGAGCCTACCCTAAGTTAAGGGTGATTGTTGATTGATTTGTGTTTTAATAAAGTCAAATTACAAAAATTATTGATTAACCGTTTGATAACACACTATCTTTTGCAAATAATCAAGTAAAAAAAAAACTCGTTGATAACTGGACTAATAAAGAGTGTAAAATTTACAATAACGTTTTCATGACTTTACCTTTTCTTGTACTCGTATCAAATATTACTATGAAATGTTTAAGAGATGCTATTTAACTTATCACTAGATTTAAATGAATATAGAGATTATTATTACCTTGTCGTTTTGTACTTTTGATACCTATTAGTTGTTCAAAGGTCACCGATTACCTTGTCAAAATAAATATTA
Organism: Papilio xuthus; assembly: GCF_000836235.2. Taxonomy (NCBI): domain Eukaryota; kingdom Metazoa; phylum Arthropoda; class Insecta; order Lepidoptera; family Papilionidae; genus Papilio; species Papilio xuthus. Next base: position 3,143,962 of record NW_013533657.1, read on the forward strand.
TGAAATTTCTTATGTCTTTCTTTTACCCCAATTATATGCATCACAGCAATAATTTGAATAAAGAATATTTTTCTAGGATACAAGAATAACATATCATGACTCTTTTCATCTCTTTTTCCACAATTGAAAATATAGAGACAGATTTTTTTATAGACAATTAAAGTAATATAACAAGTTTAAAACAAAGTTGATTAGATCTAGGCATATTGTCAATATAAATCAAAAATTTTTTGTTCGTACCAGTATTACAAAACACATAAACTGTCCGCCATCTTGTCATTCATAACACAGGTGTTAGAACCATTATACAATAAATGGCTAGAACATAAATTCAAAGGCGTAACAACGATAATAAGGTAGATAAAAGATAAAGTACAATATGTAACAGCTCACGATACCATAAACGCAACACTTATTGACATAAACAAGAATGAGATCTAATTCAAATGGTATTCAAATGGTACGCCATTTTGGAATCGAAGGGCACCGGGGCGCGGGCGGGGGCGGGGACGTGCTTCGTTGCGCAGCCTCGTGAACGTTTACGATACGATTATACTTTATTGCCATTAATTTGCGACAAACGAAACCGCCCAGAAACATCGAGACGGCCATATTGGAGAAACACAAATTTATTGAACTAATTGACTGTTGTGCATACTAAAAACTAAACTACTTTATAAGCCACCAACTAGCGTTTAACATTATTTTTCTAATTATTAAAACCAATTAAAAATATTCTCATCTTATCGTGATCATCATATCAATATCAGTTTCAATAGGTTAAAATTACGGTATTAAACAAACTGTAACAAAGTAAGTATTCAAAAGCTTGGCAAAAGAAGTAGCTGTGATTTCAGATTGTTGATTGATAACAACATCGAGACAAATAAGACGATAAGTTTCAATTGAATAACTGAGATATCTATCTCTATCCATCCTCATTTAGTTTAAAATAGTCTGTTAACGACTAGAAAAAGTAACATCCTGCGACCATTGCACAGAAGAATAATATCATTATATGAATTATTTCTCGATAACGGTAGCAATAAAAACTTCGAGTCAATAAATTCCTACGCAAATAATCTAGTATAGATCTAGGTCCAGCGCAATGTAACTATGGCTATCATTCCGAATGCGACTTTAACGGAATCACTGTTTGCGCAGCGGGCCAAGTGATGTGCGTTGAGCGATTACCAAGTATTTTATTATAATATACATATTATTTAACGAAAAAGAAGAAATATTAGCATTCATATGACATATAAAAGAAAATCAAAAATCTTACTGATATTTGGATAACTTTAAATTGAGTTTGAATTAAGTAATTCAATGGCTAAAGGACTTTTACATGGTTAAAAAATGAATAACACCTTAAAAAAATTTTTACAAATCTCTGAGGATTATTATTTTTTTTTTTATAACAGAAGGGGGCAAACGAGCAGCGGGAACACCAATTTGGGTACCAAACAAAGATTAAATTTCCAGACTTTCGCTATTAATTAACATCATATATGAAATAAAATCTTTCAATTACATTGTTTAAACTACCGTACCAACCATGTCCATAAATTCAAATTACGTCGTGCTCTCTATCTGTTTCGCCGCAATCCTCAAAGCGAAAGTTAATGTTAGGCACGAAAAGCTTATAGCTTGCGACGATAGAAGTAGCAACAGGGTGGGGCCGGTTGCACAACGATGACACGGCACAGGCGCGGACCGGGCGCGGGAGGGGCGCGGGCACCTTGTTAGCGGCGCGTGCGCAGCCGCCGCGTTGCGTTACATTATTTATTGCTTATTGAAAAACTGACGGTCGCCCGCGCAAAATTAGAACTTTTGTGGTCTGCGCTGTTGCTAACTTTTTTAAGTATCAATTTTTGCACCGTCGTAAAAGTTGTGTGGCAATCTAATGGCAAATTATTGTTACACAAAACATCGATGCAATATTTCTATATTCTAATAAGGAAAAGGAGTTGAACAAAAAAAAATGAAAGTGGTTGTTGAAATAGACATAGTAGCAATTTTTTTCTTAAGTTAAACCCATTAAGATATAATTGATAAATGAGCTCAAAATTTTAACTTAAATTGATAAAAGTGTACCTCGGTAGTATGGACACGAGTTAAAAAGGAGACTTAAAGAGAGTAATAAATACTTAAAGATACACTGAATGCCACTAACGAGACGCTTTCTGTGTGACATCCATTTACTTCTCAATTTCAAAGTTGATTTCCTCTTTAGAAATTAAAATTTACGTAACATCTAAAAATGTCTTGTTTTTGGCTAACGGCAACTAAATATAAGGACAGAAAATTACTATTGGTATTTTTATTTCTGATAGCCTGAGGTCTGATGGCTATCACACCCTCACGGAATCAAAAAGTAACCGACTGCATAGATACATAAACCGTCCTTAAACAATATGCAGTGAAGAAATGTTTAGCTTCCTTTTTAACTTGATAAGCCTGATTTCCCCAAGTGTCAAAAAAACTTAAAAAATTAAAATAAAAATCTTTCGTTATTACGAAAGTTTGCTTGCATTATGTCAGATAATTTATACTTTGGATATTGTCTTGTCTTGTCTTTGACAATGCCGAGTTGTGCAAGTTATAAATATGAACTTTCGTCTTTGAATTTAAAAAGAAGCTGAGTTGCAAATTATTATTATAAAAAAAACAACAGCCCATGCAGATATGAATATAACCTTATTATAAATAAAATCTTAAGCAAGTACTAAGACGTGAAATGTATCCAACGAGACGAACAAGCCTGTGGTCAGTTGCATGATTTTGGGAGCGCACTTGCGGTGACAAGACGCCGATGTAAAGAACTCTAGAAGTGTCACTTTCACTGTTCTACTATTTTTTATCTTGGAAAATTAAGTCAGCAAGCGATATAAGTTTTAAAACAGTCATTTTCGGAAAAACTAAGCAAATCCAAATCTTTTATTTTTAATTTAATGACATTAACATTTTTGTGTGATATGATAAAATTGAATAGGTATCAGGTGCTTTACTTTTTCTTCAGATGAGTTTTTTATTAACTAAATAATAAAAATGTATGAAAAAATTTAAAAAAGCTATTTTTCATTTCCTAAGGAAATAAAAAATGGTTCTCAGTTCCGTAGCGGTGTAAATGAAAACCAAAAAGAAAGAGTCTATTCCAGTAACAGTATATTCGGTGTTCTCGAACAGGTGACCGATCCATCACCTGTGCTCGGTGACGTGTTTAATTAATGGAAAGCAAGGTCGGCTGACGAAATAGGCTTACAACCACTCTGGTGTCTCACAAACCCAGTGTCTTACGCAAACTTTTCTAACACAAAGAACTCTCTCTTACCACCACTACTTTTATTTTATAATGTATTAAGTTGGATTTAAGTTTATTTGCCAAGTAACCAAACGGTTAATAAATTAATATTTCAAAGTAAATACAAATGATGAAATAATAACCAAATAATTGTATTTAACATGGCACCAACAATCTTAATCAGCAATAAAGTAATAAATTAAACACATTTTTATAGCAAAACGTATAACAAATATGAAAAATGGCGTGAAATAAGGTGTGCGAGATACAATTAAAGAAAAATGCGCACCGGATTTATATATATCCGTAACTCCATATCATAGCGGGCGAAGTCAAGTGTCGAATCCAGATAAGGTGGGGTCCTCGTTTGGTCATGCCTTGCCGAGATATTTTGATGAGGAGCAGATAAATTAATTACATAGTGGTTCGAATGAACGCTAATAAACTGGCAAACTCGCTTATCGATATCGACCTCTAGATAGAGCTTGGGTAATGACGCTTTAAGTCACGTGTCTTTTCGCTTCTGCAGCTTTAATTACTGCTTTATGGATTCAAGTTTAACTTAATTACAGAAAAAAAAAAACAATTTAAACGGTTTTGAGATAACTTGTTTGTACGTGTTACACTTTGTATAAAATTTCATACCGATTATTGTCAGAATACTGGTGGGTAACTTGTTATAATTCCCGTTATTTTGAACCTATACAATATTCTAAACATTCAAATCCAATTTATCTTTAAACTTCACTAAGTTATGGTTAAAAACAATTGGCTATTGGCAATTTTAAAAATTTAATATTACTCAATGAATAAAGTCATTTTTTATGTTTGCAATATTACATATAATAAGCAGACCACGAATATACGTTGCTTATTAAAAGTATACGAACATTGCACCAAGTAAATAACAAATTATAACCCAAGAGGCCACAGCCACTATAATTATAGACGTAAAATTGAACAAATTCGATTATCACCTCACATTGGACAGCGATGGATGTGGTTATGCCTCATTTTAATGCAGTTACTACAAATCGAGAAACTTGCGATAGCGCTCGATAAATTGGCCGTGCATCGATAATAAGTGTACCGGCCATCAATAATTACACGGTAGCTGTGACGATAAGCGTCGACACTATTGTGCATAATGTCGTCCAGTATTACTAAATTATATAGTGCTCGATGCAACTGCAGAACGCCGGCCAACGCGGCGACCGGTCCCGCCCGGAGTTCCTCTCAATTAGGATAAAACCAATTTAAATATTAACGTCACATTGCAATATTGAATCAATTTAAACGTTTAATAATATAAGGCTTACACTACCTAGAACTGGGTACAAATTAACAATGAAAGCAACAAATCATTAGCAACAAATATTGGTCGATTGAATTGATTTGCCCGGATTTCATAGAAAACTTGCAGAGTAGAGTATTTGAACTTTTCGTATAATAAATGATTACTGTACTTCTGTTAACTTGAAATAAAAGAATAGAAATATGATGATTGACACAGCTATGTTTTGAAAAAATATCTCGAAAACCAGTCAAAGAGTTGCACTTTTGGAGATGTGTTTTCCTGGGCGTTGTGTAAATACCAACGCGATTTCTTAACCATCTAACTTCCCAACCTACAAATTATCATCTCTGTCTACCTCTTTTGAGAAGACAGAGCATAATATATTTTATAATTTCCTGACAATCAAATATTCTTTATTTGGTCATAGTTAAATTATGCCAGTCATAAATCAAGAACTAACAAAATGGAACATGTACTAAATTTAAAATATTCAAAATGTATATGCAGTTACTCGTTAATCGTACAGAACCCTCGTGGTACAATCTAGATTCTCTGACAGGTCGAGTCGTCACCAGTCATATTATAAATTCAGCGCGGGCGACAGGTTTCTTCCGTTTCGTTCCGCGAGCTTCGGCCGTACAAAGTTTTAAAGCTTAATGGAACGCATCTCGATTTACTTTTAAAATTTATTGTATATTTATTTTATTTTTCATTTTATTATATAAACATCGTAATATTTCAAAAAATAGTTTTAATTTTTACACTCTGAGCGTTAGTCCTTCGTTTTCATCAAAAAGATTCGTTAAAACTTTAATGTTTCTTAACCGATTTTTGCACTTATTTTTCTTAATTTCTGTCTCGGGTAAGTATTGCAACATATGCAGTTTTAAACTTAAAGCTTTAAAAACATTTATTTGCGTAATTTTTTTGACCAAATATAAGCAATAACTTTTGGGTAACCATCAACAACCACGAGATACTTGAACCCGGTTAAATTATTTAAGATACTTTGGAATATTTTGCCAACATCACGTAAAAAAGGACAAAAATATAACATTAAATGTTTTCTAGTGGAATCCACTTAACGTAAATTTTAATGGAGTTTTTCGTAATAACATATTTTGTGGCTTTACTCTGCGTCAAGTTAATTTTCCGTTTTTATGTAAGTAATAATTTCGTTGAGTGAATATTATTTCTGTTCCACGATACAGTTAGCTAAATAATTGATACACTTTTGTACGCCAAAATAAGTGGCCCGTACGAAAAAGTCTGCCACTGCGTCTCCTCCGTGACACGTTACAAAAAAGAAGAAATTAAAGAATCTCACAACGATATATTTTAACGAGCAGTGTTCCGTAATAATAAAAAATTATCTCCATTTTTACATGTATGAAATTTACTACATGCAGGTAATAGTAAAATCTATAATTCCTCAATACAAAACCTTGTTATAAAGGCAATTTGTAATGTTATTTTTCGCTGTCTATAACGTCATAGTCTTACGATATCCGTATTTAAATAACTTCCTTAAATCTTAATTAATAGTAAGTTCTTCCAGACTTTGTTCTTCTATATCAAATTTCTGCGAAATCCATGGAGCTGTTCTGAATATACCTTTTAACAAACATTCATGCAAACATTCACATTTATAATATTATTAAGATTGGTTCTTGTAAGCAGAACCCAAAAATATATTAAGTAAAATAAGAGCGAATTCCCAAATAACAAGCCGCGCGGAAGACACGAATATTTGGTATGGTCCGGCGAGGCCCTGCCGGCGAGATTGCGCTAATTAGCCACGAAACTTATGCCCGTAATGCGCACTTGCGGACTTTGGCCTTAATCATTAAAAAAACAAAAACAGTTGCCGTAAATGGAAGTAACAAATAACGATGCACCTGACAAATGATTACCAAAAATATCTTAATGTATACAATAATTGTTTAATTAATGATAATTAAGTTGTAGGTCCTGTATATTTTAATATATTTAAAAATTATATTTATCTATTCTTCGTTATTTTTTTTTAATAACTTTATAACCAGCCAGCTTGATATTGCATTTGCAAAGAGTAACAAATTAGAGTATTAAATGCTAATATATTCTTTTGAATAAAATTTACATTTATTTAAAACTAACGTACGCCAGCGGCTTCATCAGCGCAGTATTAAAAAAAAATTGTTCCCATACACATAAGCTACCTTCCAGTTAACTTCTCTTCAAACTTCGGAACTAACGAGAGCTAGCGGATAGACAGACACACAAATTTTTTTACAATTGGATTCAAACTAAAAGCATACACATGGTCAAGAAATACTTTATTCTTTTTCTATATAACATAAAGACACTCTAATTTTATACAATAATGGCAATTACATATTATTCGAATAAAAAAAGAACTCCGAGATCATGTGTCCCTAAAAATTATAGTAATCGATTCTTAACCTCTTCATTTCCTTCAAGGTGGTGCTTAGTTTTCCGTTTTGTTTTAAGCTACGTGCGTTCCATGTTCCTAACTTTAGTACTTTGTGCCCGGGGATTCTTCGCAACCCTGTCTCATTGAAGAGACGCTCGGGGCCATTGTTATTATTGACCCATTATACATTGTTTTAAATATATTATGATGTAACTAAGAACGTTTATATCTTTCAATTTAAGATCAAATGACAAAAAAGGATATACCATATTCCTAAAATTGTCATTATTATGTGACTTATATAAGTATTATACATTGATGCATAATATTAAATCTATACATGTTTACAAATATTTATTCATATGAATATTTTAATTTAAATGTAACAAATCAATTAAGCATGCACCACTTACTCATAGGTATATAACAAGTATTGCTTTATGTATGGAAATACATTAGTGGCAACCTATCAAAGACAGCATAACAAGATGTAATTTAGTATACGTAATGAAACCTGTCCATTATTATATTCTAACGAAACTAAAGCGATTGTGTATTAAGCGTCCCAATTTAAGAAATAACCGCGGCCCCGAGACCCAAACGGCAGTCTTCTATACCTCGGGGCACACTCTCGCTGTTGTGCATATCTCAATAATAGATTAAAGTATGTTGTTTTATTGTATGTAATCATAGGCGAGAACAAACCAGATAACAAGAACCGTTATAAACTTCTAATCTTGTTTCACATTCACTAAGACAGCGTGTCAAAGTATATTGGTTTTTACAACGCCGATGGCATCTCGTTTTCACTCTCAATGCTATCTAGCGTTGATTTTCTACACTGATACAGTTTTTCATTTGACCGAAGCATCGCAAAGCTGATTTCACTTACTGTGGTCATGACTAGATATCTCCGTTAAGTTCATTAAAGATTTGTTTCAGGTACTTTTTTATGATACTATAGTTACTTTTGGTAATTATAGGCATTACAAAACTATTGAAAACGCTTGGTTTGAGATTTATATAATATTTTTTGAAATATATAATACCAAAGCCCGTAACGTATTTGCAATTACGGATGTCCCACGCTTGCCCATTTTAAAAAAAATGTATGCATATCAAGCAATCTACAATAATATTGATAACACGACTTTTACATGAGTTTCTTTCGAATTTTTCCCAGTTGCCCGTTTTTTTAACTTTCTCATTTCCATGTTATATTCATAAATATCTTGTTTTTAATTTATAACATATATTTCCATCAGTATTACATTAGATCTCCTCGCTATGTAATTTTCTGTCCAACGTAGAAGATATTCAAGTCCTGCGGGGACTGTTTACATTATACGCCTGTAATTGCATCGGACTTTAGAAATACATTTTGAAATATCAATAATGTAATTCTGTAGCACAGAACTAATATTAGTACTATTAACTTAATCAAACTTTAGATATGAGTTTTTGATTAACAACTTAATACTTTAATAAGTCTATTTTTGTTTCGGTTAAAAAGTGTACTTGTAAAAAATTTATAAGCACCATTTATATTGTTAAATACATATGTAAAATGAGGGCTATATTTATTCCAGGATTCATTACAATATATTACTCGGTTCGCTTCCTGATTGAACTAGAACTTGGTAAGAGAAAATTTGTTACATCTCAGTGAACACTTCGCGTACAAGAATGCGCTCCGTAATCTGTATTACAAACGTGAAAAGCATTCTTAAGCTGTTCAACCTGTTAGAATAAATAAACAGAATATTCAGACATCTAGCACGCAGTGCGCGCACCTCTTAACATTTCTTATGTTAATTTAAATGATGAAACTAATACAACATTGCAGTCATCTGTTTTCTTATTAAATAAATCGCATGTCTTTTATTTTATTCTGTTCATACTAATAAATCGTTACTTAAAAAAATATTCAGACATATCCAAAATTTTAAGGGACAACTGCTTATTGATCTTATTGATTCACACAAAAGATGGCTACTAAAAATTAATATTTTTGTAAGCAATTTTTCAAATAAACGCTTTCAATATAGTTGTTAATCACACAGCAGCGATTTAAGATGAGCGCAAGCACCTCGGTGAGTTCTATACATCGCTATCAATTGAAGCGTTCATATTCATTCAGTTTCTCCTTAACCGCGCGTAGACTTGGGTGAAACTTCTAAACACACAAGAAGCAGGGGCTGTGTGATTTGTGACCGAGTTGCGGTTACAAGGGAAGCGATCCGTGCAACCGCATCGATTGGACGCGCAATACCATCGCCTACCACTCCGCTCTTGTCGTGAAATGGGAAAGTGATTCAAACAAGGCCTCTAACCCGACCACTTTTAATCAGAGCATGATAAAGTTTATCATTAATCTTATCAGAATACTGAGCACTATATAATATCAAGTTGTGTTTAAAATCTTTTAATAACGTTCACGTCAACTTTGTTCTAACACTGAATTTCAATACAATTTTAACACATATCGTAATTCGACTTCAATAAATGTACAATACTATCTGATGCATAAATAAAATACGTCCCAATACATAAAATCTTAGTAATATTATAAATGAAATTGTTTATATGGTTGGTTGGATGGATGAATAGATGAATGTTTGTTTGAAGGTATCTCCAGAATGACTCGACGAATCTCGCTGAAATTCGGCAATGATGTAGAACATAGTCTGGAAGAATACATAAGCTATTCATTAAGTTTTTCTTTAATTTCACGAGGACGGAGTCTTGGGAGACAACTAGTTTAAGAATTAGATTTCGTTCTCTATACTGTAACTAGTAGCTCAACTCTAGTTGTGCTTTGTGCAACAGAAAAGCGATACTAAATCATAAGTATGTTTTATTCATTCAACCAGTTACGGTTTGATGTCGCAAGTCGAGCCTGTAGCGGCTCCTTGCTCACTTATTGGTAGCAGTGTCATAAAAATACTGTCATAAATATACGAACTAATATAAAAAAAAATTACATTACATTGCAAGTTTCAAAAAACATTACCAAAATAGTTATCATTACCTTACTAATATTACAAATGCGAATGTTTGGATGGATGTTAGTTTGAAGGTATTTCCGGAACGGCTCAACGGATCTTGATGAAATTTTTCACAGATCTAGAACATAGCGTGGAAGAACACATAGACTAATAATTTTAATACCGCGCTACCAGAATCGCAGGCGACTGCTAGTAAGTTTTATAAAACCTAATATGCCGACCTCGTTTGTGAGATGAAGCCAGGAAGATCATTATAAGTTTTACATATATCTAACAAAGATGAATGATCTCTCAAAACGCTACACTTTTGACCCATAATGAAAGACAATATAGTACTAACTAATAAACGAAATAATGACAAATTTTAAAAGTAATTACAGATAATACTTTCAGGTGATACAAGTCATCAAAACTTACTTCTTTTCATGTCAAAAACTTACATATGTTTGAGAGCATTTAACATATGTTGACAAGGATAATAGGCTAGTTTATGTATCTTGGTGATGTAAACTCGCGAGGCCTTTGAAACCACGTTTTAATTTATTTGTTATCTTATAAAATCTGCAGTAATTGCGTAAAGTATATCTTTTTATAGTGTTTACAATAAACAAGGACATATTTTTAGTTTTTTTCGCTACCGCATTTTACATTAATTATATAGCTACATATGTACGTAAGTATTACATTGTCGACAAAACTAGTTATAGAGGTAATTAAACCTAAGAAACTATGAATACACGAATTATAGGTAAAAAGCATTAAGGCCTGTAAACCAATGAGAGAAAAAAGACAGTTATAACCCACTTATAATTCTTCCGATTTGCGTAAAACAATTTGCTATACCAGAACCTTAATGTTAACCTGGACGTGCTATATATTTCATGACGTCAGAATTTTTAATAACTTTGCAAAATCCGTATAGTATATAATATTGTTTGATTAATCAAAGCTCATGACCCGTAGCGGATGGTAGTCATACATGATATTGCATTACACGCGCGGCGCGGGCTCGTGACTGGAGTAATGTGCTCAGTAGGCACATATTTATGCATTCAAACACGGCATCAATCATTCTAATGAGCTACGCCGGTAGGCTGGGACGGGAGTACCGGCCGCCGCCGGCGTGATCACCTCTTATGACGTTTTAGTGATGTACACGAAATGCAGTTCATCTTTATCGATACACATTCAATTCATTTTTGCTTCATAAGTAAGAAAATTACATTCCATAAAAATATTCTTATCAAGACAATTTTACAGAACATCTATAAAATTCAACCCTAATTGTTATTTTGAATACAAAATATTTTTGTTTTAGAAAAATCCTTTAGGTATCATTTATGTAGCAGATGAGAGATTACTTTTCTTGATTTAAATTAAAAACTTACAAAGTTATAAAATATATAACAATTTCTTTGTGGCCACAAGTCCGCAACAATACATCGAATACACACAAAACAAATTTTCATTATCGATATCGATAAACTATTTCAGTTGTTTCTAAAACAAAGCAGTGATATTCACCTAACTTGTTTAGCAATAGAGGAAAGAAAGCAGAACGTCCGGCGCTATTCACAAATTGGCACGAGCGGAGCACGCGTTCGGTCCACATTCCACATCGGCATAACTTTACACACTCGCTATAGAAAACGAGCCTTATATTATGCGGTAATTAAATACCTTTCTGCATATATTGAACATATCACTTTAAAGGAATCCTGAACGGAGATAGACGCAGAACAGATTAACAACATGAAAGTATTATCAATAGCATTTTATTAATTTGCACCAATTGGAATAATTAAGAGTGCCAAAAACGAAGCTTATGTATCAGACATCGCAAATTTCGGAAATATTTATATTTAAAAGTTGTTGTTTAAGACTTGTGAACTATGTCATCAAACAACAGCTATAATTTCCATTATTATATTATGAGTAACAATATTCAACGCCATTAAGAGTGAGTAAACGACAATTTGTTTAAGAATGTTTGTTATATTAGCAACTGGTCAGCGGTATAATTATTGTAAAACAAATGAAATACAGGTCTAACTTTGTAGCGAACGTCAAGTTTCAATTAAACGCAATCATCGCGTCAACAGCGCCCTCGGGCGGGGACAAGCCGCGATACCAACATCGCGATATTCTCATTTTTCTACAGCAATTAGCTTTGCGTGCTCGTTGCATTAGTATCAACTAAACCGATAATTATTGTGCGTCTTATCTAAGCTCGTATTTGAAATATTCAGCTGCTCAGTTTTTTTTTTCAATAGCATGTGTATAGCCATAGGCGTCACCAGCTAGATTTAGGCTAGGTAATCAATAAACAAATTACTACTTTTGGAAAAAGAATTCCATGTTTTTAAAATAAAATTCTAATAAAATTTATTTGAAATTAGAATTCTCAGCAAAATACATATTTTTTTTTACATGAAGTAGCCAGTACTGAAGAACGACATTTCCATAAGTAAAGTACCTATTATATAGTAACAAGCAGGTTGAGCTTAATAAACTAAAGAATAGAAAAAAAATACCTTTATACTCTATGATTTATACAAAATTTGAAATGTCTTAAGGGCTAAAACCATATGGGGCCAAGATTATGGAGAAGTCGCACGTCTAACATTTTCTGGCTTTATTAATTCTGCTCCAATCTAGAGTAAAGATTCACAAATGGACAAGGAATCTTTTGTGCGGATAGTGAAGTTGAATTAATTGTTACCTTGAAAAACATTTGTTTTAATACATTAATTTCGAAATAAAATGGTAATGCAATTTAAAATGAGTCAGTAAAGTCGCATTATACTGACATTGGAGGTAACACAGTCATCTAGTTATTAATTGATATTCAATTGCATGATAAATTGATTTTTAAGGCTTTTACAAGCGAATAATTGCATAAACAAGATTAATCACATCGTAGGTCAGTTATTAGATAATTTATATTTACGTTTTTTATTAATTAATTAAAACCCTGTCTTAGTACTAATGGAAATATGGACACTAAGTAATTTAAATAAAAGCGTTGCTCTATTTAAAAGCAATTAGGTGACATTGTGTTATATTTGACACACTAACTAAAACAAAGCTAAAATGTTTAACAACAGATGTCTTTCTGTTAAGACCAACAGTTGTTATCAGTAATAAATAGTTCATTCGAAATTAAATTATTTAAACTTTCGTGAGACATTATAATAAATTTACATGAAAACGGCTAAAACACACACGTTTGTACATCCGGTGGTGGCACGGACTAGTTCCGAGCCCATCGGTGGCTCTGCATCAAGGTAAGTGGGACTGGTATTATTACGCGGACGCGGCCTGTGACCGAACAAACGTGAATTTTTTAGCCGTTTTATATGAGTTATTTTTCATTAGAAATGTTTATTTTTCTTGTTTTTCATTGCTGCAGTCTTTTCAAACTGGCTGTGGTCATCAGGTATCGGTGCTCTACGAGCCGCCTCTCATCCCTAGTGTCTGTCTATTTTGACATGCTTATAGGCTATGACAAAAGTCCATCAACATCCAGTTGATACATTTAGCAGCGTTTTAAGTAAAAAATAGTGTAATTTCAGTTCCTGGGTCGTTTCTAAGAAAATTAGTAAGCTACTTAACCAATGGCTTACAAAAAAATTATTTTCAACTACTAAATCAATTTAAATTCAATTTAAGTCTTCGTTGCTTGTTAACTAAATGAATTAATGTTTTTATATTTTAGAACACTTTAAAATACAATTTTTTTTAACTAATTCAATTACGTTTTTAACTAATACAATTCGAAAATGAAATAAAACGTGCATATTGCATGTTTTATTTCATTTTCGAAATTTAGTAATTTTTTTAATGAAATTCGTTGTCTAAATGGTTGAATGTTCGTGCTGTGTGAGTATGAATTAAAAATATAAGACATTATATTTTCATAAACATAAATAGACATTCCAAGCTACGAATATGTGGTAGAACAAATCTTATTATGTGTGTGAAAACTTATAAAAAACCTGCTTTAATTTTAGAGGTAATCGCTTTAAAAAGCAAACAGACGGGAAGTGACTTTGCATTATAACATGTGTTGATTAATACACTTTGTACATTCTAATAAGTAAACGTCTCTTAAATCTTTAATTAACCTAAATACCGAGACAGATAATTTGCACACGCCCACACTATCTACTCGAGATGATCGCTATAAAGTTTGTTAGTTTCGCTCAACAATTATTCAATAAACAATTTATCCGGCAGTTGTTTTAATTAACTCGTGATGCATTTAATCGAGGCCCAGATAAAACTAAACTAGCTTTAATCTGTTTTAATAACATTTCTCTTTCATATATACGACGCTTATTGACTTAAGAACAATCAACTATTATTTATAGGTACAGAAAATACGATCCTAGTCTTTCAGTTACAGTTATTAACTAGCTCTCGCACATGTCGACGAAAACATAATTAGTAGCTTATGTGTTCTTTCAGGCTATGTTCTATATGTATGCCAAATTTCATCGAGATCCGTTCAGCCGTCCTGGACACACCATCAAACAAACATCCATCCATCTAAACATTCGGATATAATATTAGTAAGATTAACTACATCTAATTTAGCACTCTAGATATGTTTCTAATTCTCTTTTGAGTATACATATTTGAAAAACTACAAATACTTGTAATTAGAAAACATTTTCCATCATTACTAACAAATAAAAACGCACAAACATCTTCTAAGTAAATATATCTTTTTTGTTTGCAGAGAGCAGTATTACTCATGATTACTATGTAAATATTTAATAGATGTATCATCATAGTATAATATCGTGGACATGATTACCATACACCTGTCAAGCGGCAATTTCATCTCATCAATCTTAAATTAAAAAGCTACAAGTAAATGCTCTTAAGTTTCTCTCAAGCGTTAGCTAATTATTTAAACTATACTATATTAAAAAAAATATTTTTCAAAGAAGTATTTATTCAAGTTTGTATGACAACAATTATCTCCGTCTTGTGTTCCGTGAATTCATTTCGGTTGCATTTTTTTCTCGTCATTGCTCCAAACAACCAGCCAGTTGCTTCCGTAACGTCAAGCATCGCCCTACGCGGCTCAACGTCCTACCTTAATGATGTCAAAAGGCAGCATAACATCCTTACACGGAGCTCTCGGTTCGTTACTGTCGTCTCAGAAGTTGACGTCTCACTGCCTACACCCCAACACATTACCATCACCTCAACGACTGAATAAAATGTATTCTCTTGTTAAAATATAAAAATGCGACGCAATATAACCATGAAATTCCACTAAAGTGACACTTGTTTTGGCACATATTGCTGTCTCTAAATTTAGTAAGAAAATGAGAGAGACAAAAGTATGATTTTTAAATGTACTTTGATAGTCGAAACCCAAAAGTAATGTCGCTCGTTTGCATCGCAGAACATAAGACATAAACGACTCGCCATATTCCACTAAAAGTTTCTTTGGCATTATAAAAATTATGACGTTACAATAAAATCTCAATAAAGAAGTCTTATTCATAATTCACAGTGTCCTCACGTGTTCATAAAAATATATTTTTTATTGCTCTCGAATGTTGAGGATCGAACGAGAGGGATGGCCTCGCGGTGACCTATAGCTAAAGACGAAATTATTTTTGCCCCTTATAAAAACACGCGATTGATTGAATCATTTTAGAACAATTCAAAGAATTTTTGCAATTAAATTAGTAAGCATGCTGCCTTATAATCTTACTAATATTATAAATGCGAAGACGTTTGGATGGATGTTTGTTAGAAGGTACCTCCAAAACGACACAACAAATATCGCTGAAATGTTGCATGGATGTAAAACACACTCTGGAAGTACATCTAGGCTCCTATTTTTTTAATTCCGCACGGATAAAGTTGGGGCAAAGCTAGAATTAATATTTTGTAACAACATACTTTGTAATAGTTTTATTAATTAAGTAAATCGTGTAAATGATATTGTTATAGTTTAGTTTACAAAAAGGAACACATAAACGTAGGCTAGCAATTGATTCCGGTACACGCGGCTTTCCTTACTATCGTACCTTATAATTAGAAGATATCAATTCGATGCGATAGCGCGGCGGTCCCTTACGAAACTCGTCCAGCTTCTTAGGGACCATATCAATCTCTTACACCATTTATAACGACATATAGAAAAACGCAATGCAAACAAAAATAACCCTTAAACACACCAATTTTAAGAATAGTATTCCTTATACTCCAATTACATTATACGTCATTCAGTCTCTGAAAATTGTAACAAAGATTATTATATCCAAAAGAATAAAGTGGCAACTTAATGTTGCTTAAAATTATACTATTAACAAAAGGATTTTAGGTCTAAATTAGTTTAACAAAAAATGTTACATATTACGTTATAAATATCCACAGTGAGTTGGCGTTAGAATCAGGATGCTGTAAGAGCCCGGACGCAGTTCTAATTATCGCCGCCACTCAGTATTGCAAAATGATCGAAGATTATTCTCGAGTACCCTTCGGCTATTAAGCCCGGTCTATTGTTATACGAAGTACATTTTAAACATTGAATGGTGCTTTAATGACCTGGGTGTGCCATTCTGAGGCTACTGATAGTGTCCAATGCGCAACACTAAACAATATCAAACCTTATCTTGATCGTCTTGAAACAATTTCTAATTACTGTAATAATGCAATCAGAATTATTAAAATTACGTAAGTTAAAATACAATTAAGTCAAATGCAATCTTATGTTGTAAAATATTTTCATTAACATACTTCTTGAATATTTTAAACCATTAAGACGAGACAAGCATAATTTTCTCTTGTTTATACGATTAGGATATTGAGAAATGACAATCAGGGCTGCGGTAAAGTACATATACAGGATTCGAAGTAATTCATTTAACAAACAAATACTTATTTAAAGGATTTCAATGACATTTAAATAATTTTTTTACATTTCAAAGTATGTAGTAACAAATTCATTACCACATAATTGTTTTAGTATGCAGCACGAGTGAGACTAGATGCTCGGTTCACTCGCAATGCAATAATGACAGGAAACGGACCTTTTACTTATATTAAATTGATATGGTATTGGTAACAAGTGTGTAAGGTCGACCGGGCACTTCCTTTCGTCTCGATTTCCAATCAAATAGACTATACACTGAGACTAATGTGCAGGAGGTACATTTAACGATTAACCTTAGACATCAAACACAATGTGAGGTTAGATTCTAACCGTTAGCATCGCAGTTAGATCACGGTCATACCGACAGCCATAATGTTAAAGAACTTAAACATGACATAGATCTTACTAATATTATAAATGCGAATATTTGAATGGTTGGATGGTTGTTTGTTTAAAGGTGTCTCCAAAAAGGCTGTATGGATCTCGCTGAAATTAGACGCAGATGTATAACAAAGCTAGTACAGAATATGCGCCACTGACGGTAAAACAAGACATTGACTCCATTTCAAAATCTATCAAACCGTTTTAAGCTGCACGAGGTCTCAATAGAATACATTACATCCTCATAAAAACATTACATTCGTATTAGTATAAATATGAATATTTATATAGTCTTAAGAAGAAGCAATGATTTCAGAATTGTTAGGACGTAGTCTGTACATAGAGTTTTGCTACTAAGGTGAATCTGAAAAGGAAGAAGGTGAAACAGAGCAATTCTCGATCTTCATTGATCTGTAGTAAAATTAATGATTAAGATTTTTAACCTAAATACCAATTGTAACATGCGACTGAAATTTTTATCAATACACAACTTAAAAATTTATGCAAATTTTTATCAACATCGTGTTAATTAAAACAGAATTTTAATGAATCTTTGCACAATACTTGAAAGGTATTAATCAAAAATTATTAACATGTTATGCATTCTTTGATTGAAATGTACATTACCAGCGGGCAAGGCAAGGACTCCGTACGACCGGAATGGTCAGGCGCGGCGAGAACGCGCTCACAAAGTTCAAACCACCACCAAAAATGTAATTTATAACTACATTTAAGCGAAGAGCCGAACCGCTCCGACCAATATTAATATCGGCGTCCAGTATCATTAAGAAATTCCTTTTATTGCGACTTTAAATAAGTCCGATCGATCGGCTTTATTAAAAGAGTCCACCTTTCTCCAAGGTTTTGCGCCGACGCCCTTCTTTTAAGACGGTGTTAAAAAACCTTCATTATATTTATTTGTGAGCGCATTGACAAAAGAATTTCTTATCAATTTTATGTCATTTTTTTACAAGTTTGGCACTATTCAATAAGAATATCTTTATCAAAGGGAGTGTAAACTACGGCAATTATTATTAATATTAACTGAATAACTAACATCATGCTTGTTCATAATAATTCGAGGGAATTAAAATAGCCATTTCCCCTTTTAATGCTAACAACAGCGTCTTTTTTTTTCTTTTTTATGTTATACGGTGGCAAAGGAGGAAGAGGCCACTGCCCATATGCAATTGCAGATTCGTTTCCTACATTGGATGGAGGACTGCGCAGAAAAAGGATATTGTCCCTTCTTATAAGGGTGGAAAGGGAACGAGAACTAAAATAAGACCTCCAATATGCACACTAATCATATGAAACACGAAATTGCTCAACTTGACACCTGTCTTTTATGTGGTCGTCTGTCATTCGTGCACAATTTTTTTTTGTTTTTGCGGGCTCCACGACTGTGTAACGTTGAAATAGAAAATGTACCGCAGTACCCAACTAAACGGCTTCTCTGCAGGGGTTACCAATCAATAATTACTGATTTTAAAACATAAATAATACGTTGATAAGATCGCGAAAGCTTGTTTTTTTTATTAACACAAAATTTTAATTGCATACAAATTTCATCAATTAAAATTTATTTACGACGTATCGAGATCAAGTAACGATAATCGATAATAAACGATTGAAATAAGGATCGATAAAACGTTCAAAGGAACGGCGGAAATGTACCTTTAAATGTATAATTGACACGAAGTTGAATAACATGTACTCGTTCAACAAATAGGGCGTACACTGGTGTCCCGGACAAACGGACGACCAAATTCTTTTATTTGTTTAATTCAAAAGAACTCGACAGTATACAGCGGTATAAATCATTGTTGCTTTACGAAAGAATAATATGGAATAGATGGAATAAAACATTAATGTATATTTTCTCATTAAAATAGGATCAAAAAGAACTCATAGTTTTTGCGTCCTTTGCTAACCTAACTCTTTACCTGATAAGTTTCATCATGAATTAGATGTTTTGGGATCTAGAGTTCTGAAATTTTAAACCACGTTACCGGGAAATTGAATAATTTAATTTGATTTATTCTTAATTCGGTTATGTTGATTGTATTAAATGATTATATTGAAGATACAAAAAATAAACTCAGTTTTTTAGAGACGGTACTACAGAGAAGGACTGAAATGAAAAAAGTCCAACATATCTAAATTATTTTACGTCTTATGTAAATAAAAGTTAATACGATTTTTGCATTTTTTGAATAACAGCATGTTAACTCATCTGTTTGACTTTCAGATATCACCTATTTTATAAGGTTAACCTCATAAAGTAACTGATATACAGTTCATAATATGACATTCAGACTTGAGGAAAACAATCTGGACTACAACTGCCATGACAAAGGACAAATCGCACCGGTATTTTTTTCATTTTATTGAAGCATAAAGGTGAATCCTTTGATAAAATATACTATTTTTTACAATAATTTTAAACAATTAGTATTATAGAACAATTATATACGAAATACTTCTTAAAGTATTTAAAAAAAAAATTAATAGGTCACATTTTTAGGAAAGAAAATTATAAACACGTCTTAAATCTGATTTTTTGAATTAAATATGACAACTGCTATTATTAGGTACTTAATATCATTTTTATTATGTTACTACTTAATATGGTAAAGTATTAATATTTAAAGATGTCATTAAATTTTTATAGCGATATAATAAACTACAATAACATATCCATTTTATGATAACGTGCATCCTTTTCAAGCTCCCACGTTACGGGCCTTCCTCGGACTCATGTTTCACCTAATTAGCTGCTCCTTGTAACCTCGCCCGCGCTGTCACTGCACTTATAACACCACCAAAATAAAATATACAATGTTAATACAATGCCATATTGAGTAAACTCAGAATAAAAACATTAAGATTACATTTTGACTAACGTGTTCAAAACTGGATGACATTCACATGACAGACAGTATTAGTTACAATTGGGAATGTAATTTGATAATCAAGTGTATTACCGTGAGTTTTCACTGCCGAAAAACATGTACAAAAACATAATGTTATCTTCCTTATTCTCTTAATAAAACAGATAACGAGTTGTCAACGAAATCAATTTCGTTCAACTTTTAATGCTACATAAGACTATCCAAAAAAATCCAGGCAACGTTCTAGAGCTGTGCAAAGCTTTAGAAGGCTTTATTTAAATTGTTTAAAGTTTTATCTGATCATATATTCATATTGTACAGCACGTAATAACATAGCGTGATTGTTTATGAGGCCTATTGATTAACCAGTTTGACCACACAACGCCCTTGAAACTTAATATTAAGTGACACCTTACAACATCATTTTTACTTACACAAAATATGTCATCTTATCGCCGCTAAGCATCGCTCATTAATAACCACGTCAACGTGTATAATAAAGTTCTCTGAAGCATGAATAAATTTCACAGCTTTAGACGTGACATACAACTCTTTAAAAATGCAATAAAACCAGTTCGCAAATCGTTGCGCAAAATAGCCGAAATTTTACGAAAATTAAATATCGATATTTTAACTACCGAGTACATGATACAGCTCTAGTAAATACGATGGAACTAAACTGAGGCTTGATTACATAAAATAATAAAATATTTTTTACTGGTTTATTACCTAAATTCCAAGAAATAAAGCATCCATAAGAAAAGTAAGAACCTAGGAACAAGTTTTAAGCGACAATTAAAAAAAACGTTTGACAAAAAGAAAAGATTATTAATCCACAGTTCTATCTCATCACTAGGAATGTCTTACATATCTGAAGGATTAACTGTTAGGAAGAAAATTTGGCAGTGTATTGACCCAACACTAGCCTTACTAAAATGTCGACGTTTGCGTCCCTTCACTATTCATTCTGACACTGGATTTTGTAACGAAAGCACGTCATTCGGGCCAAAGGATTCTAACTAATAATGTCTAAGACAACAAACCATACATTTAAGTTTATTAAATTAATTCTTTTCGAATTTATTAAACAATTCAATTGAGACGCAATTAATGATGATGCATTATTGATTCACGTGATACAGTTGTGACAACTCTCCTTCTAAATTCACCTAACCTACCTAATGGATATGATTTTGTGACGATCATAAAATTAAAAAAGGATCACAGCACGGGTCAGCGTTTGCGCAACCGTTAATGCTGCATTAAATCTGCTTACATGCAATGTTAAACAACTCTCGAACGTCGACGTCCTTAATTAAGGCAAAACGTCCATCGGCATTCATATATAAGATCGAATGCGATTTTGATTGATACTGGTGAAACGTTACACTTGTTTCATTCGGTTTCCACTCGCTTTAATCTCGACGTAGGAAGCCATCTCTGTCAATATCTCAAATTCGGAACGCGGGAGGATTAAGGCCGACAAGTATGAACGGCGGGAATACGCACGATCATGTTTGCGATAACTGGACAGACGTGATATTAATTTTTTGCGCACGTGAAAACCAGCTTTATAATAAACCTTAATATTGGTATTAAATGAACAGCAGGATTAACAACCAAAGGTTCTTTCTTTTCTTCGCCGAAATGATTTTACAGCCTTTAAACATTCGCATTACTTGTCAGTAAGTCTAGAAACACAATTTACACTGTTTGAACTTACATTTGACAGGACAAATGGAATGATGTTTAACTGCGAAACAAGAAAATATAACTCTAAAGTCACCGTATTAACGTATTCCAAAGGTAATAACTGAAGTGGATGCATTTGCCGTGGGCCTGCACCGTGCAGCTATGAAATATTGTCATGCCTTCGCCGTCACATCGCGACACAACGATGAAGCTGGAAGTCAGGTAGGAAAGAATTGTACGCCAATTCATCTCGATTTGTCTGGCGGGTCACGGCGCCCGGCGTCTAACAGTCACGATGCCTTATACCAAGTCACACACGCCACCATATATATATACCAAGATATACCACATATCCACTGCTACTGACGCTTAATTATAAGAACTAAATTACAATATCCATGCTTGTGTAGTTGCTGATAGTTTACACAGTTTTTTAGTAACTTTATTCAGACATCATCGCTTTCAATATTAAATCTCTTCAATATTATTAAAAATAAATAGTTGCTTGTTTACTATTTTAGAAAATAAGGTTTATTGATCATTTGAAATCATTTTAATAAATTAAGAATAGTTTTCTATTAAAGTACTTAGAGAACTATCCACAAACACGATCAGTTGCTTATCGTTGTAAACCATTTGTGCCTTAAAAACAAACAATCATAAGGTTGGTTTTAGAAAGAAATATTATGACAATGAAAATATTCAATTGATTTAAATCCGCATATTCTCAAGTTACGGAGAATGTGAATCTGTAAAAGCGGACAAAAAGGTTTATAGACTATTGCCGTAATAAAATTGTATGATTTATCGTAAACAGAGACAAGAGAAGTACTCATTTGCTTTACTGAATAGAACATTGGGTTTTTGCGCGGAGACACTAGATGTCGTGAGCCTCATTACTTATTTTGTACTACAGATCGCTATTTCTTATTGAGGCGTTTCGTTGAAACTAAAAGTTACTTGCTCCTGTTTTTTTGTTGAATACAAAAAGCTTGTAAATTGCTTTGTGACCGGTGTCAAAAATAGCGGAGCCAGGTTGTGCAAGTCACATCGTGCCCCAGGATCCGTCGTCAAGGTCTTGTGAATTCGTGCAGAACTGTACGTGCATTGATTCTATTGATGTAAAAATTTAATCAATTACACTTCACTGAAATTACCCTAATAGTTTAAAGAAACATCTCATCCAAAACGAACATATTTACGTGATAATTCATACAAATAATAGTATTTCCAAGTAAAAAACCTAAGTAAACGAAAATTATTAACATAAAATTAAGTTTTTATTACCAGTAGAGAATCAAGAAAATATCTCAACCAATATTATTTTCATTGTTACAGAGTTTTTTTTTCATCGACTTTTTCATATATTTTAAAAAGTTAATTAACACAATTACGTCTTTAATTCCTTTGAACTACGAAATATAATAAAAAATAACGTTTCAAAATGCAATCAAAAACAAGTAACTCAAAATTAGTTTCGCAACAGTTTCCTCGTTGATTATTTTTTGCTTTTAATCTGACGAAATAAAGAAGGACTAACCTTGAGAAGGCGGAAGATAGTCCAATAGAAAAATATAATTATCGGATCCCCGAAATTGGAAAACTTTAAAAAAAGTACCGCACGCCTATCATTAACATTTGTAATGAAAAACCAGAGTACAAAGACGAAGATTTAAGAGATTATCTAACTTTTTTCGTAACCTTACGTAGTCGTATATGAGGCTTTATTTTAGTATACTAGTTATCGAAAGTACACAACAAGATTTTATTAATATCATTCATAATACGGGCTAGTTAAAAAACAACCGAAAGATATATACATAACTAATATATTTTTTTACACTAAATATGACAAACAGGCAATCGGTGTTTGCGGTTTCTATCATTGTTAAACCTAAGGATCTAGTTTCTTGACAAAGTGATAAGATATGGCTTCTACAGTTTACTGAAATACTTCGAATCTGTGAAAATTATTTGTTCCGATGATTATCCACTCTCAATATTTGAGTGATATTTCTCACAGACTGCTTCCTAATATGTGCAAACATGAATAAATGTATCATGCTATCGAGCTACAAACGATTATGAAATATAACAGGAAACTTTCATTACATCATAACATCCAATTTAAATTGAAATCGTACTCGAATACGTGTAGGTAGCTACCGATCGCCGACTACAATCTCGATTGATCTAATATGAGAATGTCATAAAAAATCTTCGTTTCAATTTCACGCAACATAAACTTCGCGAACAGTTTTTATATTATGATGACAAACGACAATTTCCTACTCGGACTAATTGTCGCGGTCCATTGTAGCTGTGGCTTAGTTCATCGATATTTTTTGAGATCGGGCACATCGGCCCAGTCACCTTGCACTTTCGATTTTGCTCACACTGCGCCGGCACTGTTACTGTCGATTGATTCTTTGTCAGTGCCAAAGAGCTGACTCATTCATCAATAACGACTATTCTCTGAACTGTCACGGTATTTCAAATATGCTAAAAATATCGCGAACAAAATCTTTTTATATAGTTTCTTTAGGATTGATCTCTTTCTTTATAATATAATTGCAACATTATAATAAATCTCCGAACAAGACTTTCATATATAACTATACGCTGATTGCCAGTTAAAAAATGTGAGATCTTTTTTAACTTAGTATCATCTTGCAGGAAACCACATTTAAGACCGCAAATTGCCCTACATTGTGCCCTAACATTGTCTACAGATTTCTTTAGCCTTAGTCCTTGGTGGTGAAACCTTAAAAATGTCACCAAGGTGGTCGCGTCCCCACTAATTACTCGACGGCCTTGCGGTGCTCGCAACGAGTTTTTCTCGACGTTATCTATTCGTAAATATTAATTGAATTACACGTATGTCATTAAATATTGTATTAGATTGATCATGAAGTTATTGATGGGTATTGAATTAAATGGGTACACATAATTTTAATTACCAAGGTGTGGGCATGCGTAAATCCAATTAACAGTACGACTTGTTAAAACAGATAATGTATTAATTTTTTAGAGATAGCAAAGTCTAAACCTTTGTAATAAAAGGAGGTTGACTAATGCAAGAATAGTATTTCATTTATTTACTTGTGAGATTTTAATACTTCGAACTTTATAAATTGACCAAATTCCAAAACCCCTTGCTACAATGTTTCACTGCGATATTATGATTCGTAAATCAGTAAATTTAGATTGCAACCACATCTTCCTTTCTTATATTCTTTTTTTAGCAAACTTATACCTATACTTTGTTTTTTTTTTCAATTAATTTAATACTATTATTAACTTATTTATTATTACTTCAATAAACAGTCGCCTACACAGTAGCTTATTAAACAATTCATAAGCTTACTGGCTTAATGTGATCAGCGAATCAATGCGGAAGATATCGAGGGCCGTAGAACTGGCCAGCGATGATGCAATATGTTAATTTGGACATTACTGTACTTATCATAAGTAATAATTAGTAATAATACTCATAGACATATTCTTAATTTAATGAGGAAAGTATACGAGATTAATATTATTAAAAGACCAATAATTTTCTAGACTAGTAGTCAAGCTAATGAAGATATACTCGTATTAAACTGATATATAAACACGGCTAAACACTCACGTATATACGTCCGGTGGCGGCACCGACTAGTTTCGAGCCCATCGGGGGCCCTTCATCAGGATGAGTGGTACTGGTATTATTTCGCGGACGCGGCCCGTCCGCCGAAGATATATTAGATAGAACTCCCAAGAATTAAGCTATGTTTTTGCTCAAGTTTGCTTTGTTTTCAACTCCTAATAGCTGTCACGTGATTCTGTTCGCGTGGTATTAAAAAAAACTTAACTAGTAGCCTATGTGTTCATCCAGACTGTGCTCTTCATCTACGTCAAATCCATCCAAAAGTTCTTCAAACAAACATCCATCCAACCATCGATCTATCTATCCATCCAAACATTCGCAATTATAATATTAGTAAGAAGTAATATTGAAAATCATGTTACACACAATTGTTTGACCACGGTATAAAGATATATTCAATTACTAGCTAAAGTTCAAATAGGCCCCTATTCATTAAAAAATGTCCATTCATTAAAATGATACGTACTCGTATGTCCATTATTGCAAATCGATTATTTTTGATCCTATATCATAAATCTTGGCACGTCGAAACTTGTAAGTTAATTGATTAATAGACACGGCCACATAACTAATAAAGTACTTAATAACACGTCTGCGTGATTATTAAATCAATTCAATAAGCAATAAAATGATAAGAACAATATACTTATATGTCAATTTAATAATAGAATATGTTAAGTATAATTAAACGTGTTTAAGACGCTTCAAATAAAAGGCCCTTTTTAAATAATTAATCACCTTCTGTTGTCTCGCTGCTATAGATAAAATTAGACATGAATAATATAATATATTAATTCCTAAAAAATCGTAAAAGGACTAAATAAATAATATTCTAAAAGGTATATCCACAGTGAGTTGTTCTGTATGATATAATTTATTAAGTTTTCAGTACTTTTGGTCCTGCATTATAATGATCAATGTGATTCATACTGCTCACTACTTATTAATCTTATTAATATTTTAAATGCGAATCTTTAGATAGAAGGATGAATGGATGTTTGTTAGAACATATCTCCAGAACGGCTGCATGTATCTCGTTGAAATTAAGCATATATGTAGAACATAGTGTGGAAGAACACATAGGCTAGTAATTTTTTTTAAATTCCCCACGGACAAAGTAACGGGCGACCACTACTATTAGATAAATTTGAAGTCCAGTTGACGTATTATACATCAACCCTGGTGAAATTATATTAGCTAATATATCATAATGGCGGCGCAGCAGAGCTAAGAGTGGAGACATCGACATCCATGGCCAATTATAATTATACCTTAGCGGATTAATAAATACCGTTATATTGTTGAGCATTAATAAATTTGTCACCGCATTATAGATAGTGCGAGAAGGCGAATCGCGGACAATGAGCCGACGCTGAATTATCGCGCTTACAGTCCATTAGTCTCTCTCTGAAGCTGCAGAATAATGGTTAGGTCTCCGTGATTTTATCTAACCGCTGGAAATGACACCGATGCTTGGCTGGCTGTTAGCCCCGGGGTAATTGTTACGTATTTTTGATTCGCATCTCGGACGCCGAGGTGAGGCGTCTGTGGTGAGATACCATCTCTCTAAGCTTCTCTGCAGTATTAAGGCAGAAGATACGCCAAAGTACTATACCGTTTGTATACAAACTTCATAACATTGACTGTGCTTTAGAAGAAACTAAATCAATACAAATGAGAATAGAATATATTTATGAAGCTAGAAAACACATCTAGTGAAGCCATGTCTATGTTCACTCAAGAAATAATGTGGCGTGCCCGACGGTAATTCACTAAGCGATCCTATCGGTTGTCGATATGCCCTTTTTATGACCAATCCAAAGATACAGAAAGAGTTGGCAAATCTAACATAGTGCATTACATAAATTCATAATGCTTCTCTAATCTTACATCCGCTAAGTGTTACTAGACTAGAAGTATTCGTTAATACCTAAGGGCGTGTTGTTTTAAAAATTATAAAAGTATTTTTGTGCACTTGCTTTTCATTTGTGAGAAGTGCCACCTTCCTTAACTCTAAGTAGCAAAATCGCTTGAGCTAGGCGTTTGACTTATGACTAGATAGATGACCTATAGTGATATTTATAGAGTATTTAACGCGCGGTAGGGCAGGGCGTAGCAATAGCGACGCGTGCGCAACTAGGCTCAAGTAGGGAGTGAGAGGTGAGAGGGGGGAAGGTGGTTACAGAAAGGACAGAATAATACGCCAGTGGTCTAAGACGTAAGCGATAGGCGATATAACAAATGATTTAACCTATTCTTTTTTGATATTTTATTACAACCTTAATGGTACAATTAAAAGACTAGGAGATCAGTACAGAAATATAGAGAATTTGAAGTCTATATGCAGATTTCATTTATGCCAGTGTAGTCCAAAATAATCACTTATAAGGTCTGTTTACTTTGTTTAAACACCTAAAATATTACTAATTTGATTAATAAAAACTCGTATCTCATTAGATAACGTCCTCTAAATTACAAGACTAAACTGAATCACTAAGATAACCACAACTTTATTAAATTTTCACGAATTTCAATCTCCGTCGACTAATAGTCAAACATATAACAACATGTTGCAACAAGTAAAAATAACGTCAAAAATATTTTAAAAATCGCTATCGCTTGTAAATTGAGCGGTGTGATAGGAAGAGTGGCCAGCATGGCCCGTCGTGCAGCGTCGCGGCCGGCTATTGATAAATCATCGGCGGCCACGCGCGCCCCCGGCCCCAGCGCGGCGTACAGCGAGCCAAGCAACTGAAATACACGCAAGTTCACCATTCAACGGTCAAAGGAAACGTTTACTTTTATCCGATATCACGACAGTTTTGTTCTAACGCTCAGAGCTACGCGAAAAGCGGGACTCGCTTTGCTTACGAATAGCGGTGATATTCAATGTTTATACATACTGCTTGAATTTATAGTCAAATATAAATGAATTTTTGTACCATATCCCAAATGAAATGAGAAAATTAAAATTTGTTCATAATATTTTATGAATTATCTTCAAAAACATTTTTTTTTATTTGCTTTTGAGTGTAAAGTCAACACACATTGATGAGACATTTACAAGTTTCAAAATATTAAATTTAAAAATCTGAATAAAAAGTGTGTCATTATTGTTACTAATGACAAACTTATTTACCGGTAAATACAAATAAATACTATCCCTTGAACACCATAAAACAGTAATGAAGGTTGACAGTCACATCACAGTTGTACAAACTGGTTTCACCTTGCGTATAGTAAATCTTAAACAATATTACCAGTTATTCAGGAAACGAAGATTACGGCATAACGAGCGCTCTTCCTCTAAGATAACATGAACTGGAATGCAATGCGTAGGTGACCAGAACTGACCACGTATCTTAATTAACCCATTGTGTCTCATTAGAAAGCAAACACCCTGTGATTGTATTTGTAATTGAGCATTGTCAGATGTCCGCTTGAAAGGTTAACACTGTACTTTAAAACAGGAATGTTAAGCTTAAATATTTTTGTATCTGTGGTCTTTCGGTGACTTTAAAAATGTTTATTTGAAAAATAACAGATTACCCACAGAGCCCACTATTTGTGACAAATCACTTTGATATTAGTACCTTATATTAAAAGATTAAAAAGCAAATACTAAGACTATGGTTGTAGGAACAAAGTGTATTAGTCCAAAAAATCAGTTAGACACTATTTGGTTAAACACATGTTTTAACCTTTTGACCGTCGATGACTGATGGATGTTATAGACGTCAACATGGTTATAGCATTGTATATTCTACCCTTTAATATGTATCACCAAAACTGATTCCGTTATGAGTAAAGTACTCAAAAGCCTACTCCAAATTTTAAAGCAAGTGTTGTACGCTGATTTTAATATGAAACAGAAACGATCGTTTGAATTAAAAGCATTTATGATAAATAAACTATCATCTTATAAAAAAGGGTCTTGACAGACAGACGGACGGACAACAAAGTTATCCTATAAGGTTCCATTTTTTCCTTTCAAGCTACGGAACCCTAAAAAAAAGATTTTTCTCTATTCAATTTTATAAAATATAACAGAATCATCTTCCGAAATATTGCTCGATTTATATTCACTTCAGTACCGTACTCCAAATGTTAAATCATATTTAAATTGTCGACCAAAAATCTGTATCGCTCGAAGGCGAGCACCGACTGTAATTTACTTAGTATTATGATGCGATGCAATTTCACGAAGACCTCGATTTTCGCCGGCAAGAAATCATTTCCAAAAAATAACTGCTTTAATAAAAATGCTCTGAGAATTGATCGATATCTCGGTTTATCGGATTTCATATATATTGTTACTACGAACATCTCAGATTTACAATATAGTAATATTCAGATTATACGATAAGTCGAATTTATTACAATAATAAACAAAAATAACTATAAATCAACTCAATATATAGCCCATACCGACTTACTAATAAAATTATAACCAGGGCATTCATTAAATTTAATTAAAATTAAAATAAACTACCGGTCGCCCGCGACTCCGTCTGTGAGGAATTAAAAAAAACATTATAGTCAAGTTGAGCTGTTTCGGAGATACCTTCTAACAAACATCCACCCATCCATCAATCCATACAAGTTTTCGCATTTATAACATTAGTAAGATTTACGTAAAATCCGGACCCCTATCAAAATTATTACTTAGCTAGACGATATCTTTAATAAATTAGGGTTACACTATATTTTTCTTATATATTTTTCTTAATAATGTTTCTATACTACCATTTATTATTACATTCAAAATACTTTGATGAGCATATTTAATATAATAAGCATTATAAATAATTCGCCGAGAGCTGGGTGGTCCTTTCTGAAATATGCTTATAAAAATAACGACTCAAATTCCAGACGGATCGTATTGATAATAATTTTAAGAATTTTATCATCTAAGTCTCGATTTATTTAAATACTCATTTGCTTCTAAGCTCTTTTATATAATTTGATGTGCACTATTAGACTCTCTTATCTATTGTTATTTAGGATTACAGCAATAAGTTGCAGCTTGATTAATTTCATGGAGGCAATGTTGGTTGGTAACTTAGAAGTGAAATATTTAGGACATCATAACCTTACGATATAATAGACGCAAAAGAAAGTGTGCAAGGTATAAGTAAATACATAACTTTATTACACGAAAGATATATGTCAGTGTGAAACGACACATATCTGCAATATTATAGTAAATATAAGCGATTATTTTTATACAGATAAATCTAAAACCATCAAGATATACAAATGTAGTG
The DNA here is from genome assembly GCF_000836235.2 of Papilio xuthus. NCBI lineage: Eukaryota > Metazoa > Arthropoda > Insecta > Lepidoptera > Papilionidae > Papilio > Papilio xuthus. The sequence continues at coordinate 3,174,774 of NW_013533657.1, forward strand.
TGAAATTAAGAATCAGCTGGAAGTACGAGGCCGGATAGAATCGATTGTTTGACCACAAAACTCATTACCCAGCATAAACGTACAATGTGAAATTTTGATTGTGATGAAACTAAATAAGATTCGAGTACGCAATATAAAGGCGGTAGTCAATGACCCATTTACATAAAATAGATAATTCAAAGCTTATATCGAATTTCATGCGGGACTTATACAAAACATGAGAAAGTAATGCAGATCATGATTAAGAGATTGTGTAATAAATAAATTATGAATATTCATATTAAAATTTTAAATCGTGACCTCAAGTAGCTGAACTGAGTAAGGAAATTGCGTGAATAGGCGGCGCAAATACTTTGCAAACATCCACAACCGTCCCTGTACATTCTCAATTGGCTCTTGAGTTGACAAAATACGCGTGGTATTCGACAGCGGTGGGCAAACGGCTGGCAAACTGCGATCGTCAGGTGTGGCCACTGAATGACTCACCGCTGGTCGAATTCCATAGATAACCGGCAACTCCTTTATTCTCTCTATATCGAGCAATGCTTTATTATTCACGATGCCCTTTAACAGCCGCGGCTATTACATGCACTTTGTAACCTGTTAACTTGGTAGCTCTATAATGACCCTCGCTGTTAAAACTATGACTAATTAAATTATAACGATATTATATAACTTAAAACCTTCGTGGTTTTTACTAATATACTGCGAGTAAGAAAGGGGTGTTTCTTATAATGGAGACACTTTCAAAATATAGGGAGCTCAAACATATAAATCGTAGTAAGAATTCTTTTTCCTACGAACAGTATATCACGATGTTTATCATTATCGTTGTAGAATTCAATTGCTTTAAAAACTTTACAGGTTTTGTAACTCTAACTTAAAATATGAATTACACACACCGTCAATTAACATCAGTTAACCAAAATGTTATACCAAAAAAAGTATTTTCGCTTTACCTAGAATTCTACCTGCACCCCAATTTAGATCCATATTTCCAAAACCGTTATCATAATTAAAACATATGTTTTATTCGAATAAATAAAATTTAAATAGTGACTATATATAAATGAGTTAATTCTAAAACGTCCTAATTAACAAAAGCGCATCGATTCTGAATAGAAGCAGCTAGAATTTGAATTTGATTAACCGGATTTGGTGCCGGCCGAAGATAACACGAAATTCACTTAAGGCGAGCCGACACAATGGTAACTATGAATGGTAAAAGGATTGAGTCCATAACATTACTCTTTGACTATTAAGATGCAGGACCTGTCCAGAATTTCCATTTCCTTTACAAATAAAAACGAACGAAAAATTGCTTGCTCATTTTGAGTTTGTAAATTTTTTAATTTAGTAAAAAAAGTACTTTAGTGTCATCAGGATGATACACATGCATGTTCGGTATCTTCAACGCCACGAAAAGTGGTAGAATATATTTAATGCAAAGCTGACTTTTGTCGAGTCCGTTTCTCTATCGGCAAAGACACTACCCGAGTCACTCCGACTGGGTTCTGGTTACATTTTGACACCCAACAATTAGAGTAGACGAAGCGGTTGTTTTGATACTAGATATAGAACAATCAGCTATGTCTAAATCTTAAACACTAGAACAATGAATTCATAATTTATCCTACTTCAAGTAAACTGACATACGATATCCGTATAAATTAAATGCACGATAGTAAGACGTTTCTGGAATATTTCAAATACTTGGGTAATTTTGCTGTAAAGAATTATACTTTGGTATGGTGTAAGAAAGTATTCATCATCAGCTCACTATACGTCCCCACCGAGGGGCTCGGACCCTACCCTAAGTTAAGGGTGATTATGCCATAGTCAACCACGAAAAACGACCACACCACCACCACTTAGTAAGAAAGTATTACTTAGTTATAATTTTTTTTAGTACAAGATGGCAAACGAGCAAGCGGCTAACCCTTCCTTTCTTTACAAGAAAAGAGTAGGAAGGGAAATAAATTAGGTCTCCGGAACGCACACGGAACGCGAACGTCTGTCTTTTGTGT
>NW_013533657.1:3177778-3200123 GCF_000836235.2 Papilio xuthus
CGTTTAAGTCATGTCGTCACTTAATTAAAAACAAATAAAAAATATATCATATAAATCGGACAAGCGGCAACTTTAACGACATTTAAAACACTGTTTATTGTTACTTTACAAATGTTATACTCATATTGTTATAAATTACAGCAAAAGCATATTATTTGACATAAACACTGTAATTACAAACGTTCGTTGGACCTATTAATTACATAAAAGGAAACTTAAGCACATTTATATCTGAGTTATTAAACGTATCCAGATAATAAATTTTATTAAAATATTTTTATTTCTTTTTCTAACGCTTATTGCGTGGGATTTATAGGCGTAGGGACAAATAATTGACACAAAGTCTCATAAAACAAACAGATCATTAAAGGTATTCATTTCCGATGTTTAAGAGTATTGTTATATCGTCATAAGTAATAATTATAACACAATAAAAGTCAATAACACGAACATGTATGTAGTGTTAATACAAAAATGTAAATATCGAAAAGCATAATCATATTTCTGCCCATATTTATTTACTTGACCTATGTTATGTATCCGTCTATTGATCGATGAAAATCATAATTTTATCGTTATTGTATCGTAGTTCATAACTACTTTGTACCTGTTTATACATCTCAATAATATTACGATTATTTTAACAATGAATATTAATTTTTCACAATCCTTACTAATATTATAAATGCGAAGTTTAGATGGATAGTTGGATGGACAGATGGATGTTGGTTGGAAGGTATATTCGAGACGGTTCAACGGATTTTGATGAAATTTGACACAGATGTAATACACAGTCTGGAACACACAGACTACCAATTAAGTAATTTGTAATTCAGCGCAGACAGAGTTGAAGGCGACGGCTAGTTCTAAATATATTTGTACAATATAATCTACACAATTAAAATTTACGGTTAATTATAAATCAATTTAAAAGATCCTTGACATGAGAATACTCTCCAGAGATCACGTCCGATTCTACGATGATTAAGGTTAGCAAACAGTGATTCTTTATTACAATATTACAATGGGCACGTACGAGACACGACTGCCACCTAACCTGGTTACTGTGACGTCACAAGGACGTTTAGACATGTACTGAAATAATATTGAATTATCAATGCCAAAGACATTGCTAAATTAATCCTTATTACAGAGAATTTGGTCTTACTTTTGCTTATTTCCTTATAATTTATGGTTTGGAACAGAATTAGAACAGATCAGAACAGAACAGAACAAAACGGAACGGAGAACAGAATAGAAGATTGTCATGCTAGTTAAGACGTCAACAAATCGAATGAATAAGGTTATATCTCATGATATCTCATAAAAGATGTAACTACTCTCTCTGGATGAGGCAACACGTTATTGACACATTCGCGTGCATGGCTTACGTTGGTTAAATATACGAAAAATGTATTTGTTAGATGATTCAATTTTAGACTAAACAAGCTTGGAATGTTATTACGATGATTGGTTATGAGATTATTATTTATTGATATTTACTTATTCGACTATACAGTGTTTGTTCACGAAATATATACTAAATATTCATCACATCCTCAGCTCTATATAGCATGTGAACGGAGCCTAAAGACTTTCCTTACGAATTCTCAGTAATGAATGAAAGGAGTAATTGTTTCTGCTTTCCTCAGCTCATAAACTGCGCTGGGATGCATGTGCCTTAGTAATTACAATATTTTCTCTCGGACAATCTTTAATGATATTTTAAACTGTTCGTCGACCAATTTTCGCGCCTCCATTTCTTATTTCCGCCGCTCCTCGAATTCAATTTAACACGCATCGAATTTTATGTGCGTATTTTTGTAATTTAAATTATGTAAATAACCAACACACCATAGCCGGCTCGGTCATAACTTTTCAGATATTTCACGAGACGAGAAAAGATCGAAGTTTACTACGAGAATGTAATTGCCTGTATAAATACTTCAGACTCGACAAGATGCCATCAAGGTATCATAATATAAACCATCATTTTATTTATCGATTTTTTTATTATTTTATTTGTTTCTTTGAAATTATTTTGATACTCTTTGTTCACTGTATGGTTTAGTTTATTTGAATGTATTACTGATAGTCGCAACATTTGCCCTTGCCCCGCTTTATGAAAAAAAAACGATAAAATCAGGGAGGAGTCCGATGTTATGTTAGATACAACAAATATTCACTCTTAAGGCCCATTTACACAATGCAATATCTTGCTCGTAGCTTACTATTAAATTGAAACAATAACTTTGTTATATAGTCTTAGAAATAGTGTCTGTTGCGTGTATGTGGCTATAAAACGTCTCGGTTTCACTTGAAAATTCAAGCATCCACTTCCTTAAGTCATCATATAATCACATCAGACATAAGCACCTTTTTCTAAAGTTAAATATAAAGATGGACTATGACGTAGCGTAGTGATTGACCTGTTACTTCTTGAAAACATTCTGAATAGGCTAAAAATGTTTTGATTAAAATATCAAAACGCTTCCCAATGGCGCGAGTCACGCGACCGCGGGGTGTTAGTGAAGATCCAATAAGCAAGATAGTTCTGTAATGTTTTTATTGCACGACAATTTACTTCAATTAGATTCAGACACGACAGCGTTATACACCAAGAAATCTCTTGCGAAGATAAAAATTGCGTGCTTTACACTCTTACCATAAATCTTGTTTCCTCATTCTGCGTAAACATTACCCTAATTCCCGTTAAAATATTTCCGGTCAAAGTATATATCGTATTCAAATTAAGATTGGTGCCGTACCTCATTAGAACCACAGGGAGTAAAGTGAGTAGCATTGCAATGATAAGACTAAGGGGATATTTACCTCGTGATGGTCAAAGAGGTTACCAAAATAACTTAATATCCAATCTGATCCACATCGAAATATAAATTTTCTTAACACAATTTCATTATTTAAATGGACAAGCCCACTTATTTTTCAAATTATAAAGATTTCGTAAACATTTTATGTGCTGTCAAAATTAGATCCGGGACGTCGTTTATGAAAGTTAGCTACTGGACTACACAATAGTCGTGACATAACGTGCCTACTCAAAAAAATATTGACTCGAAGACAGAATGAGTCGCTAGGTACAAAAAACTATGGCGTAAAGGCACGTGCGGAATACACGTCAGTATGCAATAATACGCAAATGCATATCAGTGAGTTTGAAAGTTTAGATGTGGTAAGAAGAAATAAATTAAAATAACGGCGCTGGCTCGTGAGGGCAGCGGCGAAGAACGACGAGACGGCGGCAACGCGACGTGCGCGCGACTATCTCACGCGATCGCCGCGTCCTCAAGGCAGCGGCGGCGAGGGTGATCCTATCGTCAGGTCACTGTGTCGGACATTTTGGCATCCTTCTAATCTCTATACTATATCGCCTAATAAAACCGAAAGCAAAAACGGTCACGTAGAAAATGAGCCGTTTAGATCACTCTCGGCTACGCCTTATAAGAAAATTATACGGTCTTTTATCACGCCTTTGTCCGCTCAAGTAGATGTTACTGTTCAAATTTGTTTTGTTTTCCTTTTTAAAAGGTTATGTCGAGCAACTTTCTATATCAAAGAATCCAATAACAACAATTTTAAAATGTCAATACGTTTTAAATTAATCAGTTGATTAATTAAAAAATTTTTCTTAATTAAAGAAACTAGACTAATAATTTTAGATAAACTAGTATCTGAAATTGTTTAAAATAGTAAATACGCAGTGTAAAAGGATTTTAATTAAAGCGCTTTTACGACGAGAGATATATAAATTAAAGATGCCGCTATACTAATCAAGGTAGCTCAATCAGGCGACGGTAATAAATCTTCGAAAACCAGAAGATTCAATTACACGGCTACCGGAAGGCATGAAAAGTGGCAATAACAAATTGTTCAAGATAAATAAAAGCTCTTTAGTGCAGAGAAGAAGTTCCGAACTTGTTTCTCTTATCGAGTACTGGTCGCAACGTATTTTTTTTTCAAAGAAATTTATCGATCGCTTAATGTTGCTCTCAAAAATTAATTAGTCCTTCGCGGTGAAAGCCTCGCCGCTTTTAAATTATAACACTTGAAAACACTTAAGCAGGAAGATCACGCCGAAGATAAAACCGCCTGAGGATGTGCTCAATCGAACCTTAGTTAATGATGGACAATTGATTAGGATTTAATGAGTGTGTAGTGCTACTGACGAGATGAATGCAAATCCACTCACATATAGTTCGGCACCGACTAGTTTCACAAAGTTGTGAATTCTAATCCATGTATCATTTATCTGTTGCACTAAATTACTTAGAAAAAAGTTCACGAAGTCAAAATTCAGAACGCATATTGCGACGAATACTAAATTTAAACATAAAACATAAAATTTCCTACACGTATATAGTAAAAATATTCCCGTCATATTTGTCCGAGATAGCAAAAACCACGTGACATAAATATTTAGTACATTTTTGTATCTTTGGAAGTTTCCACTTTATGTAAACTTTCGGATATTTAAAAAGTTGTTCACATAAATTATTTTTACCTTTACGAAGCCGCGATGGTCGATTTGATATAAATTATAACCAATATCAACTGAAAGAATTTTAATGTAATTAAAAATACCACAGACAGTAACACATACATTTACGCATGTACATATGTATGTATGGAGAAATAAAGATAATTAATTTTTATAGCAAAACAAGTTAAATCAGCACATACCATCGGATTATTTGACATTAACAACATTTTATAGGTTGAATACCTTTAAAAAACTAAAAAAGTATAGATAAGAAAAAACAACATAGAAATATCATACAACAATTATCAACACAACTAAAATTAATATATTATGGACCTTGGAGAGAATAATTGCATGAAATAAATGAATCTTAATGTAGTTACCAAACTAACATCTTCCAAGAGAGTTAAAAATGTAAAAGAAAATCCGGAAGAAACCAATTATCATAATCGTATATACTCGTATTATTACAAATGCGAATGTTTGGATGGATGGATGTTTGTTTTGAGATATCTCCCGAAAGGGTGTTCTTTTGCTGAAATTTGTCATAGATGCAGAACATATGCCGGAAGACAACATAGGCTACTAATTAGGTTTTTATTTTTAATTCCGCGCGTACGGAGCCGCGAAAAAAAAGCTATAACTTTACACATCAACGTTATCATGTATTTTATTTAAACAAAGTTCACATACGTTTACAGTTTTAAAAAATACTTTATCGTCGAAAGATAAACGAAGCTCTCCAAATGTGTAATACTTTATAAGGAAGTCTGAGTTTTGCGGCCAGCTGCAGTTCAGGTCATTTCATCTCCAGATCTGGACGCGTGTTATCAATCGGAGGCATCCATCCTCGACTCCTGCATACCAACACGACTCAAAACACTACTGTAACACCGTTATACAGTAGACTCTATGGATATTTCATGAGGTTCATAGATATTTCATATTTACACTAGCTGTCGCCCGCGACTCCGTCCGCGAAGAATCAAAAAACTATTTAAATATCAGCGAGATCCATGCAGTCGTTCTGGAGACCTTCATACAAACATCCATCCATCTATCCATCCATCCATCTAAACCAGTCTTTTCCCAAAGTGGACGATAAAGCCCCCCTGTGAGCGCTGCAGGTCTCAAGGGGGGCGGTAAGAGACCCAGAAAAAAATGGGGGCGTTGTGTAGAGGCCTGGAGGGTGATTTGTAATTTTATTTAACTTGGAGGCCTTTTAGACAACGACTGCATGAGCTCTCGACTCTCAAATAAAACTTGTGAAAAAATATTATATTTATTCTCAAAGTGGGCAGTAGACAAAATAAGTTCGGGAACCACTGATTTAAACAATCGCATTTATAATAATAGTAAGATAAGATACGAAAACCACTTTTAGTTACCTCTATAATTAAAAAATTAAATTGGTGACATCGGTAAAAAATGACCATAAGGAACGGTAAATCAAAAAGTAACAACAAAACATTAACTTATTATATGATTTGCTGAAAGTTTTACAGTTTCACAAATAATTAAAATGTTTACTTGCTATTATAATTACTTTCCTTTAAATACATAATAAAAACAAGCGGCTCTTTTGTATGTTTATTCAACGGGACCTAAAAAGTCTTCTTCGAAATGTTAACGGCCATGTTTGTACGGAATTTAATTAAAGTAGCTCTTAATCTTTTATAATCGCCCACGCGTATCTGTTGGTAGCGAACATCTCAAAAATCCCACGCATCGTTACACTAAGTGGCTGATACTGTATAATCAGTCTGTTGTACTGATAATGCAATCGATTGCAGAACAAAACTTCATTACGTTACCATTTTAGTTAACAATATTTACTTATACGTAAACTAGCTGCCGCCTGCGACTCCGTCTGCGCGGATATAAAAAAAAACTTAACAAATAGCCTTTGCGTTCTTTCAGGTTATGTTCTACATGTGTACCTTTCTGTATATACCTTTTAACAAACATCCATCCATCCATCTTAACTTTCGCATTTATAACATTAGTACGGAGTAAGATTTACTGAAGTATTTCTGAAGATAATAAGTTTTAATCACAACTACTGCACGTTGTCAAACAAACTTGAAAGGATCAGAATATTGTGTATTTCATTAGCGCAATTAAAGTTCAATACATCTAGTTACCATCTATCTTTTTAAAGGTCACGTATAAATATGTTTATTAAATCTCAACTCTATCAAACTTTAACACAATTGAAGACAAAATCGTACTCACTAAAAAGAACAATCGAACGTCATAATACTATAAGTCTATTGCATAATGGATAATTATTGCATCCAGTTAGCTTCTCCAACCTTGAAAACATCGTAGTTTTATGGGATTAGTACATACTCCTGAATGTTTTCGTCAATTCTAAATATATCTCATATTACGAATATGAAGTGGAAGAAGCTGTATCTACGGTCTATTTATAAACCTTTATTTTAAAATAAGAATATTGCAATATTTTTAAGAATCAATAGCGATACGACAAACGGTCAAACTCCAGTCTGCTTAAAACGAAACCAGGTCACGATTTATTTTTATCCTGAGCTTACGCCGATGCCTCATGTATATTATATATTGGAAAATTCTGATTTTACAATCTAATTATACAAAGATAGTCTTTATTTTCCATAGCAAACGTCAAAATAATTTACTGGCCCATGATAACGAGGCACGCAGGTGGAAGATAAAGGCCACTGCAGATTAGTTCGATAAAAGACGTCCTAACGGAGCGCACGTGCTTTTAACACTATCCGCGTACATTCGAATGTGCTGTAACAATAAAATGCTCGTGTTTGTTCTTTTCGTTTCCGGACTGATATCATACGGTAAGCTTATTTATATGGAGATTAGTTATTCTGATGTTATGACTCACTTAAACTTTTCAATGAACACAAAAGAGTAGTTTTTATATCAGTCGGCCGTGTTTAAAACAAAACAGTGCGTTACATCACGGCGGGTCTGCGGTCCGGTCGCCGCCTGCGCCTCGCATCGCACACAATGCTTCCCAACTCGTCTCGCAACTACCGGTTAATAAATATTTATTTAATCCGCTGTTGACAATCGTATTTACATTGTTATAATGGTAGGGACTGTTGTGTCGGCACGACACCGTGTGGGCCGGACTTTTTGTACACTGAACATCACTTGTTTTGAATTCAGGTCAGTGCCGCGATTACGATAATATGATGATATCTATAGATAGAATAAATAGAAATATCAACAACAGCTGTTAGTCATATAAACAAAGATATTTGTAGCTCTATCGTTTTTTTATAATTCGTATCTAATTTATAAAATAATAGCACACCAGTATCATACTATAAAATATAATGTTACAAAAGAGACGCTCGCAGCATGCACAATTATGTCGGCCGCCCATCATTGACTTTCTCGCGCCACACTTGAACGGTCTCTTACGCATGGATTGACCACGGACCACCTTAACGTATCGCTTCTTCCACACATCGCCTACACAGCAACTACGACTAGCTCCAACTTTGTACTGTCACAATTAATTATCAATCATCTGGGGGCGCGGCAGTGAAGGAAGTTATTTTTTAATATCCTTATAGTAAATATAAGATATACTCATAAAATCATTTTTTTAAATAAAATGTTACGCGACTAAAAGAAAATGCTGTCCACTTAGACTGCATGACGTGTTTGCCAAAAATAAAAAAAAACACTTAATTAGTTGGCATGCGAAATACATAACATACATTTAACTAACATTTTTGGAATGCATTTATGTAATGGCACTTAAGTCTGACGTCATTTTAGATATACATAGTGTTCAGCTCATTGTTTATCAAAAAACAAATACATACCTAAAAAGCAATGACATGTTCTTAACAACTGTCATAATTAAAACCAGTGTTAATTACGGCCATTTAAAATACATAATAAATTTTAATGAAGATTCGTATTGCGGCATACCGATGGACAGCCGGTGCATTTCTTGTTATTAATTGCGCAGAAAGCGCGAGTGTATCAGAACGTTGTCAGGCTGATGGCCGATAAAATCGTGCAAAACGCGACAAAATTACATATGATTGTGGCTTGTTAAAACAAACGAATGCATCGTTCGATGCGATAACGATTTGCAGCAAACCTGGTGGTCGGTTGCGCTCAAAAAACAACGCAAAGAAAATATCGTACGTCATTCCCAAAGTTAAATTACTGGTACGAAGTAAATCAATCAACACTTAAACCATATTAATTAAATAAAGGTGTAATAATAAAGTGTCACGAAATTTTAAACAATTTAAAGTTGTATAATATTATAATGAAATGTAACGCTTTTATACTTACCTACCGCTGCAGATGTCCATCACCAGTAATTCCATTGCATGTTGCATTTTTCGAAAAATATAGGAATTTATCTTCTACAAAAGTTAATTTCACTTGGTCTTGATTAATCACAACACATATTTACGGTACTTACAAAAAAACTCTCTAAATTATACATATTTAATTTTGACATCTTCATAAACGTTAAGCCATTAGATAAAAACACGTAAAATTATAAGTAATATTTCACATTCCTACACATACGTAAACTTTTTTCATTAAATATTAAATTTACACTAAACAACGACACATTTGAATTAAAACAGTTTTTCTCTCATTCTTGAAGTGTTATAAGATTTAACTTTATTTTAATTTCCGTAAGTTTCAAGCGCTTTTCCAAGCCACGCGGGAGACTGAAGGAAATGACGTCATCTTCCTAATGTCAAAATTAATACCGAAATGACCTACTTTTTTATTGGTTATTTTTGTTTTCATCTGTCGTAATCATGTAAATAAACAGCTTAATCAGAAATTTTATTTCATAATTATCTGAAAGAAAAACTTTGATTTTTTTAATTTCCGTCATTTTATCCTTCCTCTAATATTTATTCATTTTCCCTCAAATAAACAATACCAAACTAATAGGAGTATAGTTAATTACTGGTGCTGCCACCTGTTTGACCGAATCTTGCGCTGCTAGGGATCCAATTTTTTTGTAATAATTTTAATGGGCCGTACTTAAATAAGACATATTTAAATGGATGATGTTTTATCAAAACGATCCCACATGCCATAGTTTTTTTTCTATTTAAATACATTTATAATATAACATATTTTTATAATTCTCAAAAATCTGTCTCATTGTAGTTTCGCCAGAAAGTTGCTTCTACCAGCGTTGTCTTAGCTGCCATCCCCAAGAGGTTATATGGCCAGGCACGCCATTAGAGTGTCATCCATCAAATTGGGTGTCAGCACAATGGGTACACAATATAGGACATCCGCCACCATCGACAGATTCAAAAGTACGAATAGAATATCGTTGCCTGAAAATGGTAGCAACACCGGATGATAAATCATGTAAGTTGATGTTACTTTTGCCTTTCAATCACTTCTGTAAAAAAATCTCTCTAATTTAAAAATTAACAATTTTTATCTTTTAGTTGGCAACACTGTGGACGTTATTCGAGGCTGCGTACCACGTGCGCAAGTTGACTCAGTCTGTCTCGCTCTAGAGGCAGTAGAGCGCGCCCGGGGCCATAGTGACGCGCACTGCTTTATTTGCAACAAGAATAATTGCAACTCAGCCTCGCGAACAAATCTCGCGATAGCAACACTGGCCGCCATTTTGTTCCTGTACTATATTCTAAGGTGAATGACGATAATATAATCAATACTAGCTGTCGCCCGCGGCTTCTTATACATTCGTCCAGGCTATGTTATTACATCTATGACAAATTTCAGCGAGATCCATGCAGCCCATCTGGCGATACTTTAACAAGCCATCCAGCCAGAAATTCGCTTTTATAAGAATATTTAGACAATAAGTAGTAAGATAATATTGTTAAAAAAAACTTTTATACTTTCTTTTTATACATAAGTATTTTTAAATAAAACAAAATTTAACATGCTTCAAAATTTTATTTTTAAATGTATAATATAGATAGGTTAATGTTTTTGTGCCATAATTCCCTGTTGTGTTACAGCGTTTTTTTTAAAAGTTAGTAAAGTTCGAAAAGAGAGTTACATACAGTCTTTTAATTTAAATCGGTTAAAGATTGCATTTCTTTATACTAGAAAATAGCTTAGAGTAAGCAAAAAACATAGATAAAACAACAATATGAAAAATAATGTGAGTATTTATAACAATTAAGTAATATCTAATCAAAAGAAGTAGAAGTCTAATCATCGGTTTCCGAAACCAAGGATAAGTTATTCTCAAAATAAAAACGGACGATACCTTAAGACAAGTCACATTTAGAACTACTTATAAAAAATTATAAATGATATTTTTATAACCATAAATTATTTTATCTTAAATATTAATTTATTGCTTTTAAGTGCTTATTATCACAACATTTGAAGCTGCTGTAAAAAAAAAACTTAATATATATTAACTATTATTTATATTATTAAAATTACGAGTCCAAATTTTCAGATTACTTTTAGTATCACTTTGATAAGTATGTTAGTCCTACCTAATCTTTGTCTCGGTGACATTCATAAACACAAGGCACTTGAAATTGGCAGTACTAATATTAAATACAAACAAGTTTTTTTTTTATTCTACACTCCCATAGGAATGCAACAGAAATATAATATAAACAGTTAACTGTAATTCCCTAACAATCAATAATAAGAGCGACTTCTTTTTTCAACTGAAATAAAAAAAATCTCGGAACTTTTATTCCTGAAACTGGCAACATTTAATTGAGAAAACTACAGAAAAACAACAAGCAAATAAATCTCCACTGATCCAAATTTGTCGGAATGGTTATCCTTGTCCAAAGTTATGCTCTTTGAAAAAAAGAGATAAAAATATCTATTTTTCGACTAACTTCTGCAGTGCACTCATATTTGGACTTAATGTAAATTAAAAAATGCTGACAAAAAGATACAGATTAAAAAAAATTGTTGCTACAACCAGTTTTTTTATCTATACTTTGAAAATTCGATTAATAGTAATAGACAATAACTACATATAGCTCATATAAATGCGTTTATATTGTTATTTTGTGTCTACCTAATACACTGGAAGTGTGCTTTGTTAAATCGTTTATTAAATTATGCACATCTATATATTATGCATTACATATACCTTATATCTTACACTAATGGAATTTCTTTACTTGATAATTATTAAAGTATTGCCTATATACTTAAGAACATCACAGTTTTACATATGTATTATATTATTCCGTGATCTAATATATAGCTTAAATATTTTTAACTTATTGATAAACTACACATTTTATATAATATGAAATATTTTATATATCTAATACAACAAATAAGGTTTATTTATACATAAACTGGAATCGTAGGTTAAGTTCGAACTGTCCGATGATGACGTCAGTGGCGCTATAGCGCTTGTATATCCCCATATGTTTGTCTCGCTCTGACGCAACTACCGAGCGTTGTTCGTACGGTTCCGGCTCATGTCTAAATGAACGTATACATAATAAAATGTCATTGGTTGTTTCATCCAATTACATTATGTTCATAATTATAATATATAGAACTATAAGTAGAATAGAACGTTTCATTTGAGTTACTGAGATTCTATTATTCATATAAAGAAAATTTAAAATCAATAAGTTTTGCTGCACATCATTGAGTTATTTCTTTGACTTATCTATCAGTAACGGTCGGCACTGTTTTATAATACACAAATTAGGTCGAAGAAATAAAAAATAAAATCAGTCTAGATCTAGATTAATTTCACAATTGAATATTAAATTAATATATTTCTTTTCACTTGCAGTCTTATGACAAATATCGAAAAAATTAATACCTTGTCTTTTAGTCAATATATATTATACTTAAAAATAACTACAAACTACTTTCAATAGAATAAGTAGCAATTCATTTTAAAACAATAAACTTGTTTCTTAGCATTAATACAACCTTTTGATATGTTTTTGATAAAATTTCATCTCCAGGGAACTCTTTCGAAGTGCCATATTTGTTCATCAATTTTCAAACATTTTTTAGATGTTAACGGATTCTCTGTTTCGTTAGAGCTGCTTTTCATTAAAGATGTTAAACAAAGGCCATCGATAGTCTTCAATCTCGGTCCTTTTTGTTTCCAAATTTGTTTTTTATTATCACTACAACCTTTCCATACAGCTCTACCATTTCCTTGTTCTAAACATAACCCTTCGTCGGCCATTATTCTACCTTCAGTTGTGTATACTACAAGACTGTCTAGGTCTAAGTCACTGCCGCAGTGTACTTTAGACGCAGGACCACCTAGACCCGGCGTACTGGATATCACCCCTATACAACCTCCTTTGTCATTACGAATCCTACCAAACCACCTATCCATAGTGGGAAAGAAATGTTGAGGCCATACATTCGTTAAATACCATTCAAAACTCTTACATTTCAAATCTCGTCGCAGCTGTACTCTGTCACCTACATTTTGTTCATCTCGTATCACTGCGACCGCTGGATTGAATTTGAAAAAGAAATCCGCCCATTCGTCCATCCACACTGTCGCAGCACGAGCTAAATTCGAATTCAACACTTTGGAGACTCCACCGGGATATTTGTACGGACTATGCCTTCTAAATATATGACCGACACGTGAACATGGTGTTATTTCAACCCTCGCCCCGCATTGCCAGGCTCTCCAGGATAGTTCTAAATTTTCTGCACCCCAAATCATCATACCCTCATCATACCCCCCCAATCTCCAAAACAAACTTTTTGTGACAGCAAACAGACCTCCGGCCATCGCTGGCGACGGATACGGTTTAGAAGGATGTTCTGCTTTTTGCTTCATCACTTCAGTGCTGGGCATTAGCCAACGGAAATGCAAGCGCCAACTGAAAGCACCCCAGTGAGCGTCGATACTTTTCGTGTATGCAAAAGTATCCTCCGATAGCAGATCAATATGAGGACAAATGAAAACATCATCGCTGCCCGCTCTGTCTAACAACGGCTCTAACCATCCCGGTGTTACCTGTAAATAAAAAAAAACAATATATAACACACTAACTGTCGACTCTGTCCGCGCGGAAATAAGAAAAAATAATTAGTAGCCTATGCGTTCTATATGCATGCATACCAAATTTCATCAAGATCCGTTCAGCTGTTCAGGAGATACCTTCAAACAAACATCCATTCATCTTAAAATTCGTATTTATTTTATATTAGTTTTATAATTTATAACTAGCTGTTGACCGAGACTCCGCCCGGGATTAAAAAAAATAACAAATTAGTAGCCTATGCGTTTTTCCAGACTATCTTCTATATCCCAGATTTCATCGAGATCCATTTAGCTGTTCTGTAGATACCTTCAAACAAACATCCATCCATCCATCTAAAAATTCGCACTTATATTATAAGTAAGAAGTAAGATTTCTTACCATATATGTAAGTAAATAAAATATAATAATTACCTCACAATGAGCATCTAAGAACACTAAAACATCTCCTGTAGCATATCTTGCACCCATTAATCTAGCACCAACAAGACCTTTTCTCTGTGTACTTCTCAAAATATGTACATTTTCTAATTTCGAGACAGCATCTTCTAATTCTTTACCTAAATATTTTCTATCACTTGCATCATCTACTAGAATGATCTGTAATTATAAAGAAATGAGATAAATTTGTTGCAAAATCATAATTATCTTATAGGATAATTACAAAGCGAAGGTAAATGTACAAATAAACAAGTGTGTAAGGAATAATAAGCTGTCACTCGCAACACTGTCCGCATTTACTTAAAAGAAAAACTTAATTAGTAGCCTATCTGTTCTTGGCCAGACAACATCTATGCCAAATTTCCATTTAGCTGTTCTGAAGATACATAACTAACATCCATCCATTAATCTTGATGAAGTAACATTTTACAAAGTTTTAATAAACTTTGTAAAATTTCTCTTGAACAAAAGAGTCTGTATGTAATATAATAACATATATAAATATAGTTATATCAAGAAATAAATTTTTAAAATATTTGTATGTCCCTCTATCTTTCTGTGTGTCCTAACATCCAAAAGGACTAGACCGTTCTTGACAGAACTTTTACTGGAAGACAGCTTATGTGTGCAAAAGTAACTTAAGCTACTTCATTGCAATTTTAAGCTGACAAAGACACAGGCAAGCGCTAGTGTTTCATTCAAGTGTGACGGCTAGTTTAATTTTAACAAGATAGATTAAATCTCAAACTTTTACCTGTTTTAATAACACTGGTGGGGACCTTAATATTACAGACATCACAGTTCTCATCAGAGTGGACCAGGCTTCATTATGAAACACTATTATCACACTAGCTGTTGGCAAATCTTCAATATTATATTGCACATCTTTACAGCTAAAATCAGAAATATTAATTAAAATACAGAATAAATCTAGACTGACATAAAGTTTAGTCCAAATTAAACAGGAACTTGAACACTGCAGTATTCACGCTGCTTGTTTGCCCCCTTATCTCATAAAAAATGGCTCATTAAGAGATCACTATTATTGTAGATACTTCTTATATATTATGTATATTCTATATAATGCTGTTATCATAGACTTATTGGAAAACAGACATGTTTGTATCATCTCTTTAAACATTTAAACTTTCCAAAATAATCCATCGACAATGAGATTATCAGCCAGTGAAATGAATAAATAAGATTTCTTATTTCCATTGAATTTGACACTTCTATGTATAATACAGGGTGGCCCATAAGTCCTTTGAAAAGTAAAATTTGAATAAAACGAACAGGGCGCGCGTGAGCGGTGCAGGGGAAGCGGGGGAAGTAACTTCGGTTTCTGGGAATTTAGTCGCGATGGAGCGTTTTACCGGAGCGGACCGTGCGTTTTGTGTGCGCGAGTTTTATAAAAACGACAATTCGGCAACCGTTGCGCGGCGTAAATTTCGAGAACACAAAGGTTTACACAACTTTGACGACACTCCAACTCTTCAAACGATTAAGAACTGGGTTGCTAAGTTCGAGGAGACCGGTTCGACGTTAGATAAACCGCGGTTGGGTTGCCCAAGGACGTCACGTACGGAACAAAACATAGACACAGTGACACAGTCTATTCGCGAAAATCCGACACAGTCAACTCGTAAGCGCGCCAGAGCATTAAACGTATCCAGGACATCGTTACAACGGATTTTGAAGAAAGATTTACATATGCACCCTTACAAAATTCAGTTGGTTTAAGAATTAAAGGAAACTGATGGTATTCAAAGACAAAATTATGCGAATGAAATGTTGAATCGGTTTACTTCCTTCAACAACATAATGTTCTCTGACGAGGCTCATTTCCATCTTAACGGGAATGTTAGTAAACAAAATTGCCGCTATTGGAGCCCCATCAATCCAAAACTTAAGCATCAGAAGCCCTTACATAGTCCGAAAGTGACTGTTTGGGCCGCTATGTCAGCCCATGGTATCCTAGGGCCTTACTTCTTTGAGGATGGCAGAGGGCGCGCAGTTACTGTTACGTCGGAGCGATATGTGGCTATGATCGAAGAGTTTTTCATACCAGAATTGCAAAACTTTTCAGGCTTTAATGCCAGGACGTGGTTTCAACAGGATGGGGCCACTTCTCACACCTCTAACACTGCTATGCCCGTTATCCGTCAACTTTTTCCTGGCAAAGTGATCACTAAGAGAGGAGACATTTCCTGGCCTCCACGTAGTCCAGATCTGACCCCGATGGATTTTTTTTGTGGGGCTACCTTAAGGCTAAAGTATACGACACAAACCCGCGGTCAATTGAGGCCCTAAAAGAAAACATCCGCAGAGAAATGACAAGCATTTCAGCAGTGACGTGCCGCGCAGTCATCGACAATTTTAGACGTCGTTTGCAAGAGTGCCGTGATCGCAACGGATTACATTTAGAAAATGTTATTTTCAAAAAATAATTCCCGTTTTTTAAGCTTTTTTTGTAAATAAAAATTTAATTCATAATGTAATTAGTTTTATTTTAATATTTTTTTTTCATATCAAAGGACTTATGGGCCACCCTGTACATATTTTAAAATTTAATAAATGAAAATAATACCTCTCACTTCTTACATCTGGAAGACTTCTATTTATGAAAATTCTATCGCCAACTAATATGTTATATGAATGCAGTGTATAAAGTTCTCTTGCTGTTATAATTTCCCTTGGGGAGAGCTGGACTGGTCTCCCACCTTCACCTGCTCCTTGGACTGGAGCATAGTTGTTAGCATTTACTATTTCTGAAAGACAGAAAATATAACATTAACTGACTATTTACTACAGAAGTGTCAATCATCATCTACTAATGGACAAAGATCTTCCACATTAGTGTAAACATAAGTAAGTTAATTCTGATTTCTATAAGTGTTTTAACTTTTTTTATAAGAGAAGGTGGCAAATGAGCAGCAGGAACATCGAGGTGTTTATCAACAACCATGGACAGCTGTGACCATTCAAAGAGGTTAACAAAGTGAGAAAAAAGTATTACTAAACATAATTGTAATGATTACCTTGTGACAAGTTACCTCCAGAATTACCTCCAACATAGTGCCCAACTATAACTCTCATGCCACTTTTATCTACATATGAATTCTGGTCATAGTGTAATCTAGAATAAAAAATTACATTTTTTCGGTTAACAATATCAGTAAATCAAAGTGCTTACAATTATCTTTTACACACCTCTTATACCATGGACTTTTGTGTCGTCTTTTAATCGTATTATATAGTTCAAAGCTAACGAATACCATAGCGTTTATGAGAAAAATTAAAATAAATATAAGGACAGCAATCTTCTTTCTTCGGCCTCTACATATTAAAGCCCTCAATTCCTGAAATAATTTTTTTATTAACTTAAGATTTTATATACGACGTTGCGTCTTCAAAAGCTCTTTACACTTATAATTTTCATTTTTATTTACCATGGCTAAGAAATAATAAAGTTTTGTCAAACTGATATCCACCAAAACGTTAATCAATTTCAGACAAAACGTATTATCATGTTTTTGACATATTTATAAACATCACAACTCTATTTCTAAACATCACAACTTGTAAGTACTATATATTAAACTAAATAATATTCATTTTTGTGTAAAATTGTACATGTAAAATAATCAAAAATTAATAAGCATGAAGCTTTCAATTCAAAGACGATAACATATTCTATCAAGAGTCAATGTCAATTCTCATGTCATTTAATTTTCTTTATATTTATGACCTGGTAACATAGACATTTAGATCATAATTATTAAATTAGTAAAGTAAAACAAAGAGCTTGTAAGAGCTAATGTAATAAGTAAAAAGTTTAACTAATTACTAACGTAAACATTCATTGTCCATTGTTATAAGCACAAAAATAACAAGGATTTTCATAATTCTGTAAACTTGATCTCCAAATGCAATCCATAGGTAAAAAATTAAGGCAAGAACCAAAGAGTATATAAAAAAAACCAACAAGAACAAGAAGTCTGGAAAGAACCAACAAGAACAAGAAGTCAATGAATCAAATCAGACTTGCTAGCAACACTGTTCATAGAATTTTTTTAACTACAGGACTGACATTGACGTTGATTAAATTTAAAATCGACATGAAAGTCAAATATGAAATTGAAATCACAAAATTTAATTAAAAGTTTGGTTAGGGAAAGACTTTAACGCTAATTAAATAAATAATTAATTTGTAAATAGCTCCAACCTCTAAACCAATGTGTAAGAAAAAAGATTATCCTGATCAAACTAACAACTGATATACCAAAACTAAATAATCGATCGATGATAAAATTAAAATGTTTCTTTAATTTATAGCGGCTTATCATTCATGAAAACATGTCTCGGAACAGTTGGAATAAACGTGATCAAGGCTGGAGAAATAACCGAAACCAAAGACCTCCTGGTCTAAAAGGACGAGAAATCGGATTATATTATAGAAATCTTCATAAGGAGGCTAAAAAGAAAAGTGAAAATAGTGTTAGTACCGGACATTTTTATTTTTAAACATCGCAGGCACTTTAGGCGCTTGGGGTTCTACTAGATACACCGCAAAAAAATTAGTATTTACCTTGTGATCTTTAATAATGTAAATCATTATTTTTAAAATGCTTTACCTTGGTTTTAATCTCAATATCAGTTTATAGCGAATAGAATATTAGCTGTTTATTTTCAATTTGAATATGAATTACATTATTTTTAGTCCATTCTATAACATTGGATGAACTAAACTTTATTTTGAACAAGTAATACTAAAGTTTTTTAAATTTTTTTTAGATATCTCTTACAATACCTCGATCTGTGGTAACTTCTGTCAAAAACAATTTGAGACAAATATTATTTATTGCCAAAGAGCAAGACATCAAGCTACCAAATATTGTTACTTCATTTTCTCATAATGCTACAACAGACATAACAACAGAAGTTCCTAATGCTACAGATGTTAGTAATGATCAGAAATGCAATGAATTTAAGTCTCCATATCCAGTCACAGATATGTTTTCCAATGTCCCAAGTACATCATCTCTTCCAGATTTTATACCAATTTACAGTGAAAATGAAATGGACTATGACTATAATGAAAAACAACTCTCACTTAGAAGTTCAAAATCTTATAAATATGCTTATGAAGATATAATAACGGGAACATTTGATGAAAAACTTGCGGAAAGTTTATCTAAAGGAATTGCTATAAACTTCAAAGATGAACATACCAATGATCTTAATGTTTCCTTTCAAGAGGAATATAAGGATATGATTACGAAAGAAAAATATAAAAATTTCATGAAATTTCGTGAAACATTACCAACATATAAGAAATCTAAAGATATTCTAGATCTTATTGACAATAACCAAGTTATTGTCATAAGTGGTGAAACTGGCAGTGGAAAATCAACGCAGGTACAATTATTTCATTATATTACATTGCCTATCTTACTAATATTATCAATGTGAATGTTTAGATGGATAGATGGATGGACTCGCTGAAATTTGGCATACATAGTTTGTTGAGCATAAGCTACTAAATAAGTTTTTTAAATTCCGCACGTATGGAATCACAGGCAACAGCTAATAAGGATATAATTTAACATAGTGACTTTTTATAAATGTTTAGCTACTAACTAGCTGTCGCCCGCAACCATTAATCCATGTAAACTATTGCATTTATAATATAGTATGTAGAAGTATGTAAGAAGTAAGATTTTCACTGATATTTCTTTCAGATACCGCAAATTATTTTAGATGATGCTATAAGAAATGGTAAAGGCGCTAATGTTAAAATAATGGTGACTCAACCTAGGAGAATAGCTGCATCTTCTCTTGCAGCTAGAGTTGCTCAGGAGAGGTGTGATGTTATGGGGAATTCTGTAGGCTACTCTGTTAGATTAGAGAGGTAAGTAACTTTTTATATTTTTTCCATAATTTTATTATGTCTATAGTGATAAGCAAAAAATGCATATTTTAGTTTAAAAAAGGTGATATCCTCAGTGGGGGCACTCCTTCGCTCCCAGATATACTGGTTGGTCTTAAATAAACAAATTATTTTAACTTATATTATTAGCAATTTCTCTTATATATGTAGTTTTATTAAACTATTGCTTTATTTATAATCTGTATAACATCTAGGTGTTGGAACTGCATTGTGTGCATAGAAGGATATAAAATATTTCAGAATAGAAGAAAGGGCTCGTGGCAGCATCCAGTTCTGCACAACAGGGGTGCTGCTTGTCGAACTGGAAGTTCATCAGGGTCTGACAAATTGGAGTCATATTATACTAGATGAAGTACATGAAAGGGACTGTCATGTTGATATCTCCATGTGCATGTTGAAACAGGTAACTTAGAAATATTATTATAAGTAATATTTGTAAGTGTAAAAAAAAAACTAATAAAGTGAAATAAAAAAAAACATTTTACTCCAAGTGAATAATTAAAGACGTTGTTAAAAAAGTATGACTTCTATATACTCTTAGTCTAAAGAGGTTTTTTCTGATGTCTTATAAAAAAACAGAACTATTTCGGTTTTATAGAGGAAATCATATTGGCATAGAAAATAATAACGCCTTGTTATTTTTAATAAATGTGTATATTTAGAAGAATCAAAGAAAAG
The DNA here is from genome assembly GCF_000836235.2 of Papilio xuthus. Lineage (NCBI taxonomy): Eukaryota > Metazoa > Arthropoda > Insecta > Lepidoptera > Papilionidae > Papilio > Papilio xuthus. The sequence continues at coordinate 3,198,357 of NW_013533657.1, forward strand.
TCGATCAAAAATAATACTCCAAGTTCATATTGCCGTTGTATTCCAAACATGATTATTATATTTATTTCAGGTTTTAAAAAGGCGACAAGATTTAAAATTAATTTTAATGAGCGCTACTTTAGATGCTGAAACATTATCACATTATTTTAATGATTGTCCTGTGATGAAAATAGAGGGGATAGCTTATCCTGTTAAAGATGTGTATCTAGAAGATATTTTGGACATGACAAAGTTTAAACTTCCGGAGAACAACAATAAACAGCGGAAGCAACCAAAGTTTAAGCGATATGTAAACAAACATAAACAATCAGATGAAATGGAAAAAGACATTAAATATAAAGCAGAAATCAGTATGTATTATATTTAACTAATATTAACAAATTAGGTAATACTGAAAGTAATTAGAGGGGAAAAAAGACTTGAAATAGAAAGAGGTTTTGTAATTCACCATATTATTATAATACAAACATGATAATTTTAAGTGCTATTAAATTAATTTAAAATATAAGTAATTCGCAAATAGTCAAACAGCATCTTTCTTCTTAATAATATTATATATGTGAATGTTTGTATGTAAGAATTAATACTGTGCGGACGGAGTGGCGGGCCACAGCTAGTTAACCAAAATTACTATTATAAATTATTAATAGAATATTGTTTTAATTAATTTCCTATTATAATTACAGTTGATTGGTTAGAATCAAAGAGACGTGGACTAGATTACAATGTTTACAAAACACTGCAAGACTCGAGGATTGAAGAATTAAATCTAGATCTAGTGCTTGAACTTCTGAAACGTATTTGCAGAGGAGATCCCGGAGCTGTATTGATATTCTTAACAGGCATTGGAGATATATCAAAGTTCCTAAGGTTGATGAACGAAAGTCAACTATTCCCAAAGGAACGTTATGAAATTTACCCCTTACATTCAAAACTACCTTCATTAGATCAACGTAGAATATTCGAAAGGCCACCGAATAATGTTAGAAAAATTATTGTAGCAACAAATATAGCTGAAACTTCAATAACTATAGATGATATAGTATATGTCATTGATTGCGGAAGAATTAAATTGAACGGATTTGATATTGAAGATAAAATATCAACGCTTCAGTCCGAGTGGGTGTCTCAAGCTAACTTACGTCAAAGGTAATTCTTTTTAATTATTTTCCTAAGTAAACTAGTATTTTAGTAAGTATGAATGGATGGTATATAGTGCCTAATGTACAGTCAGCGTCATATAGATCGTAACAGACAAGATATGCAAATATATAGGTACACCAAAAGTAATCAATTATATCGGTACAACAAAAGTCCTCAAATTAATAGATACATTCACCTTGCTCAAATACATCGGTACATACACAGCGTCAAATGTACAAGGTGCCCATAAATATCGTAGCAGCCACAGCGTCATAAGTAACGAAGCAGTCAAGGTGTGCTAAAATATCGTAACATTTGACAAAATTGAACTCTATCTCTATAAATTTGGAAAAAACTACTGCTGTTAAATTCATTTGACATTTTGCATCAAACCACTGAACAAAGCGATACATTTTTTAGGATGAAAATCTTAACTGTAACTTTCGATTCGATTATGAACGACGAGACTATAAGTTCCCAAAATAGTGTGGCAGACGGATCTTCTTCTTCTTCTTCTTCTTCTTCTTCTTCTTCTTCTTCTTCTTCTTCTTCTTCTTCTTCTTCTTCTTCTTCTTCTTCTTCTTCTTCTTCTTCTTCTTCTTCTTCTTCTTCTTCTTCTTCTTC
>NW_013533657.1:3204195-3394870 GCF_000836235.2 Papilio xuthus
TTCTTCTTCTTCTTCTTCTTCTTCTTCTTCTTCTTCTTCTTACCTATGTTATTGAAGTTAAGTATACACATAAGGTTGCCCGAATGACTTGTTCCGTTGATCGTCGGCCGAATGCTATTATCCATCTAAACACTACTTGTCAACCATAGGTCGAAGACAGTCTTATACATGCATTTGATTATTGTTTTTGGTCGAAATCATGTGAATATTAGTATATGTCGTGGGTATACTACTCGTAGTAAAGTAATGTTTATTTTATCATTGTCAGAGTTCGATATTTTCTTTTAATAAATTAATAATAAACTACTTCTGTTAAATTCATTTGACACTTTGCATCAAACCATTTTTCTAAAATTGTTCGTCGCGGATTGCAGATATTAGGTAGATAAAATCAACATCAAATTTAAGTTTGTCATCATATATGCTAGTTTGGTCTCGTGGCCTTACCGTTCGCCGCCGTTGGTACGTAAGGTCGGCGGTTCAAATCCCAAGCCACTATTTTTTTTTTATATTTAAGCTTTTTAATTTTAATATCGAAACACATGTATAATAATTAAACTCTATCGCCGTAGTTGATTATATTTAAGAAACAAAGAAAAAAAAACTGAATGTCAATATCCAAACTACATCAAATTTTTGGTCGATTGCAATAAACATTCCAGTGTGCGTGGGCGCGCACACATATGTAGATTACACTTGTACGTATAGTTTCCGCGCGTACCATTCTTAAAACCCGCAAAGACAATCCACGCTCCGCCCACTCACTTCACCCGCGATGGTCTGACCTAATTGTTGTTAACATTATTTAAATTTCTTTCTACCCGACAGCGAAAATTATAAAAAAAACATTGTCGAGCAAAATTTTACATTAACAAAATTTTATTGGTTATGAAAAAATAACCCCGTGATTGATAAAATGATAAAAAAGTAGCCTGAGATTCGAACCGGTAAACTTACATATTACGGCAAACATACTAGAATACTGCGCCAAACTAGTACTCGTATATATTGTGACAAGGCAAAATTTGATATTAGTTATTACGTATCTGTCATATTCGGCGTGACAAACTTTTATATTTAAGCGTTATGACAGGAGAAGAAAAATATTGGGTTGCCCAGTAAATTCGTGCCGCTTTATAAGGAAAATTGAAACCCTGTTCTCTTAAATTTTTGGAAATGTTTTTAAATTATATTGGTACGACTCTATACCTAAAACGTCTTTTATTTTTGGCTAAAATTTAAAAAATTAGTTTTTATCTCAACCAATGAAATGAAATTATTCACAATATATAATAGAAATTTTTGTGACGTTTGATAATGGTGGAAATCCGAAAATGAATCCACTTCAGCTACAGTCTATTCTAAGCTTCCTATCCAAAATCGGAACGAACTTTCCGGACAACCTATAATGTTAATACAAAGTGTCAAATGAATGTAACAGAAGTAGTTTATTCCAAATTGTATCACAAGTATATAGATATAGAGTTCAATTTTGTCAAATGTTACGATATTTTTGCACACCTTGACTGCTTAGTTACTTATGACGCTGTGGCTGCTACGATATTTATGGGCACCTTGCATGTACTCATATATTTGACGCTTTGTTTGTACCGATGTATTTGAGCAAGGTGAATGTATCTATCAATTTGAGGACTTTTGTTGTACCGATATAATTGATAACTTTTGGTGTACCTATATATTTGCATATCTTGTCTGTGACGATATATATGACGCTGACTGTACTTAGGAAAATATTTTTTTAGCTATTGTATTAATACACAACTTATTCTCTAAATAATTCAAATATTGACTAAAAAAATCAAACAACATCATTTGACAATTTTATTTTTGTTTACCAAACGCTTACCAACTAATATCTAAAGGATGGACTTACCGTGGGTTTCTGAGACCAAAATCTTCTTAATTCATATGTCACAATTTTAGTTGCCATACTCCCAACAGCTTGGCCGATTTTTATAAAATTTTAAATGCATATTTAGTAGGTCTAATAATCGACTACTATCTATTTTTAATTCCGGCGGAGTCGCGGGCGACAGCTAGTCTTTGTATAAAATATCGTCATCCCTGTCATTATCTTTGACAAAATAGAAATAAAAATGATGATTTTGGCCTCGGAAACCCACACTTAGCAACATTGTGGTCCATCACTTGACTGTCAGTTTGTATTCTCAGGCGTGGTCGCGCAGGTCGCTGCCAGCCTGGTATTTGTTACCACATGATGACGTCATACCGTGCCTCCACGTTATCCGAGCGTCTGCTGCCGGAGTTACAGAGAAGTAACCTGTTAGAACCAGTGCTAACTGTGAAGAGATTGAGACTTGGATTGGCAGCTGACGCGTTTAGCATGATGCCTTCGCCGCCCGCACCTTCAACTGTACAGTGGGCTGTCAACCATTTGCAACAGTGAGATTTTGTGATTTTTTTTATTCTGTACTTAGGCATCTGTGACATCCTGCTAAATCTATGATTTTAGTTTTCATAACCAATGTCATAAGCGTTTTCAACTGAAGGCATTGAAGTTTATAAATGGACTGGCTATTATTACACGTAGTATTTTGTGCCTATTTGATTTTCTCCATTTTGACGCTGATAGTAGCGGTTTGTAATGGTGGTGGGGATCCGAACTATTAATATAGATAGAAGTAACTGTCACGTAATATCAACAGGCGCGTTCAAATCGGAAGCAAAAGCTATCATTTCCGAGCAATCGCCTATCCATTTGTTTATATATGGTATAGAAATTTTTTATTTGTATAAAGAGTGTACTTTGTAGTAATTTAGGGGAAATTGTTTGTTGGGTTATGAATTTTAAATTGTGTAAAGGTGTGGTGCCCTGGACGCGCAGGAGACACTAACGCCTCTAGGCTGGCATTTGGCACGGCTGCCGCTGCACCCTGCGGCCGGCAAGCTGCTGCTGCTGGCCGCGCTCTTCGGCTGCCTCGACCGCGCCGCCAGCGTCGCTGCAGTATGGAGCTTTAAAGATCCCTTCCAGCTCGTCATTGGTAAGCTAGCCTTCATGACAACAAAGTCTTTATATCAGTAATTTGTTTTTGAAGATTATTCATAAGTGTTTGGTCGGTTGTGGAGTGTTTTGTTTCGGTGTTTATTATAAAAAATGTAATCTTTGATAGTGATATAAAATAAGTAATTTTGTACATCTAGATAAGATAAGGTTATTTTATAATACTGGCCGCTAAGACTGATGCTCTGATAACTGTCTAAATGTTTTTATATAATATTTTTAATAATAATTCGGTCAAAGAATAAAATCGAAACAACCGAAAAAATGCAAACGAGCAGCGGGGACACCGAGGTGTCCAAGCTAAAAAACAAAAGCAATTATAATGTCAATAAAAAAATTATGGCCGCCCCCAGTGTTGCCTATATCGTGCTCTGTTTACCCCTTTCTACGCAATTATTATTTTAGGCAAAGAAGCAGAAGTGGATGAGGTAAAACGTAACTTTACATTGGGCGAACCGAGCGACCATATTGCTATATCAGAGGCAATAATACAATGGGAACGATGCAGATCGCGACAGCATAGACACTCTTTCGCTTACTCAAACTTCTTATCAAATAATACTTTGGAATTGTTAGCCGATATGAAAAAGCAGTTGGGTGACAATCTGAAACAGATGGGCTTCCTTACCTCCGGTGACGTCAAATCTCGCTATGAGAACAGAAACGCCAACAATATGAGCCTCTTCAAAGCGATCGTGGCCGCAGCGCTTTATCCTAATATAGCTACAGTTAGGTTAGTTTTCTTTTATAGTACTTTTACATACATACATTTCCTTAACATAAAACGAATCAATCATCGCTCGTCATTTTTCTTGCGTTTGTCTATCAAAAAAATATCAAGTTTACAGAATACAGCCATAAAGTATAAAGTAATATTCCTACTTCAACAAAAGAGTTACGCATGAGATAAAACAGTCTATATTCTGCTTTTCCACACCTATGATATTTAAGCTAATTCCGCTATTTTTGTCTGTAAAAAAATCTGTACTACCTAGAACCCTTTGAAATGCCTTCACATTTTTAGATGGACAAATATAGATTCAAGGAATCGACCCGCACGAATGAAAGTATATACACCTGAAGAAGGTAACATATCTCTCCATCCCAGTAGTGTTATGGCGTCAGCGAAGAACCCGAGGTCCAATAATAGACCGTTGTGTAACCAGCCCGGAGCTAACTGGCTGGTGTACTGGCTTAAACAACGATCTACCTCACGTTTTCTGCTAGAAGTTACATTAATATATACTCTACCGCTTCTCTTCTTCGGCGAGTTTGTAGTAAGCGACGGTAAGCAATTTTTATTTGCACACTTGCAATAGTTTATTTTTACAGGTTTTTATGACCATAGATTAATGTTGCCATTTCCCTCATATTGTTGACTCCCAATATTGACGAGATTATTTACCTCTTTTTACGTGACCGCTATTAGTCTTTTCATTATTTACATTCATAAACGAAAAATAAATTCAGTATTACTATTTTAGATAAAAATGAAGACCCAGATGAATGTTGTTTTTCAATAAAGACAGTCAAAGTAAAGGTAAAAAAAGAAGCCGCTGATATTTTGCACCAATTGAGATCATTACTAGACTTGGTGTTAGCTCGCAAGGTTACAACAGTTCAATCCTCATATCACAGTAGATTTGAAGAGGAAGTAATTGAGTGAGTATTCATTTTTAGACACCTCTAGGACAACCCTGAAAAGAATCTCGGGGCACGTTAAAAATAAAAAAATCATTTTAAATTATTGTTCAGATATTTTTATTCAGGGTATTTTTTTTTAGTGCTGTCATCAACCTTATAACGGCAGAAGACGAAGGTGTCGAGTATATGGATGCCGATAATTCTGAGTCTGACTCCGAGGACTCGTTTAGAAGTAAAAGAAGATACTAAATACATTTTTATTTAAATTTACTTTTTTTTGTTATTTTTTAACAGTTACCCGAATTTCGTTTAACAAATTACCTACTTACATCAAGAAATTCTTTATTTCTTTAACAAACTTGCATTTATGGAAAAATTCTTTTCTTTGTGCCAAAAGTTTAAAAAGTGTTTGCCAACAAAATTTAATTTCCTTTTGTTTGAGCTATTTTTTTTAAAATGGCGACACAGTTAGCTGTCATTTGTAAGTCGTGATTTTAAAATGTAAATATTGAAAACAAGTTTTATTGAATGTTATTATTCAGATAAGCTAAAAACTTAAGATTAATTATATTTTATTATTAGTTCGTAAGAAGTAAAAGCGACAAAATGTTATCATTTCGGGTATGTAACCTCTTTGCATCTTGTAATAAAACTTTTGTTTTAAAGATATTGAAAAATAACTACTGTATTTTTTGCAGAAACATATATTTACTCCTTTAACTATAAGTATTCGTAATACACATAATGAATACATAATAACTAAGGAAAATAACGGCACTCGAGAGATCATTTTAAACCATGAGAAAACAAAGTTAGTATATTTAATGTTATTACTTAATACTATGTATATGTATGTATACATGTATATGACCACGCGAAATTAAAAATAAAGCAAAATTAGTAGCTTATGTGTTTTTCCAAACTATGGTCTATATGTACGCCTAATTTCATCAAGATCCATTCAGTCAGTATTGAGATATCTTCAAATATCCATCCATACATTTAAACACATTAATGATATTAGTAAGATTCTTTAATTATATGCAGAAACTCACTATCAATTAATATGATGAGCAACTTAATACAAGCAATCAACGCCAATAATGAGGACACATCTTTAAGAGCTATAGTGCTGTCTGCAAAGGGTAATGTCTTTTCAGCAGGACATAACTTAAAAGAATTAGTAAGTAAAAGTATATATAATTAGCTGAACTGTTATGAGAGAGAGAGAGAGAGTTCTTACATAATCAATATAAATAATCTTGCTTAAATCCAATAAGAAAAGACAAAGTAGTCCTTTATAAAAAAGAACATCTGTTTCTTTACATTTATTCACTAATATTTAGGTATAAAATTAAGTAGTACTGTATTTTTTACAGCAAATTATTGATGGAAAACAACAATATAAACTGGTTTTTAAGAAAGCGGTAGATCTGATGAAATCAATAATGGATAGTCCTGTTCCAGTAATAGCAAAGGTAAAAGTGTAAATCTTATCCAGCATTTTGAATTGAATGTTCATAAAATATATATGTGTAATTTTATATATGTTTTATAGGTAAATGGATTTGCAACTGCAGCAGGATGTCAATTAGTTGCATCATGTGATATGATTGTTTGTTCAGACACAAGCAAATTTTCTACACCTGGGTAATATGTGCCAATATTCTTAGGTTATATCTGTATATATAGTATATATTAGGTAATATTATAAAATGGAAATTTGAATTTTTGTTTGTAACCAATAAACACATGATGTAGCGGGCAAAATCTAGTTATAAATGTTTTAACATATTTTTTATCACAGGGCTAATTTCGGAATATTCTGCTCAACTCCAGGGATACCATTAGCGAGATCAGTACCAAAATCTAGAGCAATGTATATGTTGCTAACAGGTATATTTAAAAAGGCATTTTAGTGTGATTTTTTTAAAAACAAATATAGTAATATAACCTTGATTATGAGTATCCCTTCTCAATGTTAGTTTTTTTTATTTACAGGTCAACCTATAAATGCTAAAGAAGCTTACGAGAGTGGTCTTGTAACAAAAGTAGTGCCTCCAGAAGAGCTAGATGAAGAAGTAACAAAAATAATTGATCAGATAAAACTGAAGAGTCGCTCCGTAATCACTTTGGGAAAGTATTTCTTCTATAGACAAATAAATCTAAACATATTTGACGCATATAAATTAGGCCAGGATATAATGGTAAATAATACTGAAATGGATGATGGACAAGAAGGTATTAGGAGTTTTGTTGAAAAACGTAAGGCTAAATGGAGCCATAAATAATTAATAGTAGTTTTAACATTTTCAACGCTATAATTTTTTTATACTAAAGTTAACTTGTGGTCAGCGGCACTCAACATGCTAACTTTACTGTTTTTGACTGACTCATATTGTCATTCTGTTTTGGGAGATCATGTGATGTGACAAAATGTCAGTGTTACTTAAATATAAATCATACTCTTGTATTCATAGAAATAAAACAAATTTTATTTACACCTAGCATTTTATTTACCATTCAATGCATCTCCAATATGTGTAATAGGAGTTTTACAAGCAGGACTCGCATAATCACATTACATAATACCAATAAATTATTTGGCCGAAAGGTCATTTGACAATATATACATTCATTTTAAAAAAAAAGAAGCGAAAACTTAACATATTGTAGTGTTTTATAATTGTGCATGTTAATGTTTTTATATAAGTAAATGTTACTTAGAACACATAGCCAACAAAATAAACTATTCTCAAATATGCATAATGAAAAGTTATATATTGTCAACACTCTGTTTATAAATGTAAAATAGCGTAATAAACCCCAAAACACTATTATAATGAAACCACACATGAAAGACGTAGTGTTGGAACAAGATAAAATAAAACAAATAAGTAATAACTAATTATACACTATTTTATGCAATATTATGTCAAAGAACCAGAAACTATAGAACATGAAGTATGATACAATGAAAAAGCAGTTATTTGGATTGTGTACAACAGTGATTCTCAAACTTTTTTGAGTACAGAATGAATACAGCAAGTAGAACCCTGGATTTTAGATTTGATTATTTTACTGGCTAGAATCAGACACCAATTGATATAAAAGTTGATAAGCCATCATCGCATCCTATCCATAAGTATTTAGTTTAAGTAACTACTTTTGGTCTTTGCAGAATCTCAGAGTTCCACGGAGCACAATGAGTAAAGCTATTTGGTGTACACAAATATAAACTAAATAACACTATTGATTCTAATCGGTTTTAGGATCAATTTAAAAGTGTTAAGATGACAATGAAAGGTATAATTTCATAAGCAAACCTAATTACTGATTAAATGTTAAAAATAATTTTCCGATGAATGTTTTTATTAATGGCTGTTTCCTTGTATGTTAAAATAACATTCATAAGATACTTAGAATATAATCACTAAAAATTAATCCAAACTCAATGAAACCACTAATATAAGAAACTTTACTTGAAAATTACACTTAAATAAAATGTGGGCCTTTTTCCACATGCCAACAAAACTTATTGAAATTATCAAATGATAAGAAAAACAAGGAAAAACTTTTAATGTTGAACAGATAAATAAAAACAATTAGATGCTACATTTAATTTTTTTTATATATTGGTTATAAAGAACATCCATTATACATAACTTTATATATTGAAATTTTAAAAGGTTATAAATCCTTGATTACATTAATTAACTTAAGATACAATTTCATTATCAGAATATAATGTGTAAAATGCAATTACAAAGACAAAGGTTAACAATATTCAGTGGAAAAAGACCATTTAAACATATTTAGATATAATAGTAGTCTTTTGTATCCAGTTTTAATGGATCTGCATTCTCATTATGGAAAGATTTCAGTCATTTAGGGAATGTCACTTTTGTTCCCAGTGACTGGTTAGGATGAGGACTCACTTCTTTGCAAGTTCATTGGAGAGCCAGTCTAATCCCTCATAGAGACCTTGGCCTTGTGTTGCACAAGTCGCTTGAATATACCACTGGAATTGTGCAAGTGTTATGAGTCACTGTCATCTCAATACTAAATATATAGCAAATATTTTGATATACTTACACGGCGGTTTCTAAGGTTGTTTAAATTAAGAGCATTTGTTAATTCAGCAGCTGTCATTGCATTAGGCATATCCTGTTTATTAGCAAAGACCAAGATAACAGCATCTTTCAATTCATCTTCTTTAAGCTAAAATGTAATTATGATGTAAATTAATTAAATATTATACATTATTAAGGAAAAATAATACAAAACAAGACAAACCATGTTAGCCAGTTCATTTTCAGCCTCAACGATTCTCTTTGTATCACTTGAATCTACTACAAATATAAGTCCTTGTGTGTTTTGGTAATAATGACGCCATAGAGGTCTAATTTTATCTTGACCACCAACGTCCCAAACCGTGAAACTGATGTTTTTGTATTCCACCGTTTCGACATTGAAGCCGATAGTCGGAATAGTAGTGACAATCTCGCCAAGCTTTAACTTGTAAAGTATTGTAGTTTTACCGGCGGCATCTAAACCAACTGCAAATTAAAAAGTTTACATTTAATTTTAGTTTAATTCTAAGCAAAATACGCAATTTATACAAACAGTTACGCAGTCCTAAAGCGATGAGCTGTCACTCGACTCACCCATTAAAATACGCATTTGTTTCTTGCCGAAAAGTCTTGTGAAAACACTCGATATTGTCAGTCCCATTTTACTATAACACTAGTGGCCTATAGAAATAAATAATAAACACAATCGCTTCTTGTACAACTTCCAAGTCTACTGTTTTGAAATGAATACAAAATTTCTTTTATAGGACTTTATATTTAACAAAAAGATGTGATGATCTGTTTAGCAGAATGTATTCAATGATACGTCAACCAGTTCAACGCGGCCTTAGGGTTTTCAAGTACTGGTAATGGTTATATCGGTTTTTATTATCTGTATTGTTAATTTTTCTATTTTCCTATAGGAATTTTTATGACAATGACTTAAGCAGTAGGTACTTCTTTAAACACAGGTAACTAGATAGTATAATAATAAATAAAATTATAAAAATCATACAAGATTTATGTGTATGTATAATAAATATAGATTAGGCTTGTGGGTCTTTGAAGGTTTTTTGGACTTTAGCGGATTCTAGGAGACTTGAAGCTCAAGTGAGGATGTACCGTAACGGAGATAATAGATACTCACGATTGTAATACATGGCTTTAATTTATATTTACATACAATTATATAGTTTGATATATTTAAAGTTTATGACTTAGATATAGATTACAGAGTATGAATGAAAACAGTTATTATCCAAAACCGGAATCTTCCATCCCTATTGAAAATCGCAGATTAAATATATTACGGTTTTATACTCTTTGATCGAAATAGACAAAATAAAGTTAAAAAATAAATAATCGAACATTTCTTCAAAATTTGCAGTAAAACGATATCAATAAAAACAAGTCTCTAATAATATTTAAATATTTTTTAGAGTTTTACTTAAGTTGTATATCTGTCTACCGAAGGCTGAAAAGGCAGTATCAATTCACAGATTAAGTTGATAAGTTGCCAATAGGAATGAACTGCTGAGAACCTGTCATGCGTCGTCATAGAAACGTTTTCGAAAACTTTTGATTTTGTGGCTGGTTTCGACATGGAGATTTACGAAGGTATGTAAATATGATATTAATTATTAGTATATTAAATATCATTACTTAAATAAGTGTTGCGTTTAGGGTTTACAGTCATATTAAATTCAAAACAAGTTCAGCGCGAAGGACCTTTTGAGGCACCTTGTTATGATGATTTATCCGTGTTTAGACGTACGTTTTTACGATTTTTTAGTCAATTAAAAAAATAAACATGCTACAAGGCAATAATAATTATTTTTTTATATATAAAATAAGTAAACAAAGAAAGCGTAGATAAAGACAGTATATGCTTTAGGAAAAGATATAATACCATTATACCAGTCCCATAATATTAAATTTTTTCTAGTAAAATTTTTGGTATGCAATTTATAATTAAGAAAAAATAAAAAATATTGTAAACCGTCTATTCGAAATAGACGGTTTACAATATTTTTTATCTTTAAAAAATAATATTAACGTAAAATATAATTAATAAAGGCTCCACCACACAAAGATGTAATAGTGCGTCCGAAATTAAAGACTACAAGTTAACTACTATATTACACCCTCAAGTTTTGTAAAAAAAATCCATTTTGCCGGCAATTGACTGTCGTTTCATGAACCTTCCTGGACTCTAATAGATTGAAATAGATTCTTTTACTCCCTGAAACGATCGAGGTTGCGATACGTTATATAGCGGCTAGATATTTAACTGTAAGAATCTTTTCATATTTTCTCTCGTTTCTGTTACTTACGTTTTGAATATCTGCCTAAAATAGTCCTATTTGTTGCGCTTTATTACTGCAAATCATGACAATTCAAAGTCTACTTGCGCCATTGTTGTTCGTATTCTACAGATGATTTTGCTTAACTTATCACGTTAAACTGTTTTATGATAGACTTCGTCTAGTGGTATATAAAGCCAAGAAAAGTGTTTATTTTATTTAACTGTTTAAAATAAAAGAAAACAAAGAGATATTGCTGTAATCCACATAAGTATTAGTAGAGTTCGTACTAATTTTATTTTTCAGAATAACATAGTCCGTTTAACAAAAAACGGCAAGTTATTGTCTACCAGCAATAAATATGCATTGACGTGCTATAAACTGTATTACGTCATAGGCCGGTCCCTACTTATTAAGGCATACATGCGAAAGAACTTATGACACATAGATAAAACATGTTATCGACAATATTTGTACCTTTGCAAAGTGCAATTTTAAAAGCGTTTATCATACAATTAATAACCAGTAACTATTATAGTTTGGTAATTACTGACGTCCTTGAATTTGGAGGACGTTCTTAATTATAACGTGTTACGCCACAGTAGCTCTCATGCGTTGAATTTTATAATTATGTATTTCGAGGTCACGTAGCAAAGCTCTTGAACCCTTGATGCCTTAAAGCTTAATGTTTAACATTGTGCATATAAAAAAATATTTTATAATGCTCGTGAGAATAAATATTATGTTTTAATCCATGGTATAAGAACACACGTCTTAAGGCCAGAGATATAGAGATTACGAATTTCTCTTTAACACAGTCCTCTTTCGTTTCTCATAAATCGTCACTGATAGTCCTGTATAGCCTTTCTTTATTATAATTTCATCATTCATGTATACAACATCGTATTTGATGTGACTAATACATTTCATAACTTTGAAATGTAGTTAAGTAAAACGTGGAACAAATTTTACGTTCCACGTTGTCGATTTCTTGTTGTCAGTCTCAGTTCATCTTTATTGCAAAATGTTATCCAAATGGGATGATGAGCATTCTATGGTTTCGATTTTTCGTCATATTTTTTTGCCAATATTGCAACAATATTGTAATGAGACGTAACAGTATTCAATAATTGATTTATTAAAAAGTTATTAAATGATAGTCTCAATATAATTTGTGAAATGATGAAATTTATTTGTAAATCTCATTATTTGAAGTAAAAGTCTGTACATCTTTATATTATGTTGCAACTCTTATGTAATTTATTAATTTAATAGCTCTATGGCTATTAATTATCTTGTAATTTAATTGTCTATTGTTAAAATATTTATTTGTACGTAACAAAGTAACGCAATATATTTTTCTTCTCAGGAAAGTTAACCACAAACACAATAAATATTAAGTATTTAATATTTTTAGTATGTGGTTAAAGTAAGCATGCATATATTTTATATGACAATAAGTGCGGTTTGATATGAAAGTTTCCTTCCAATACATCATCTAATGCAATTTCTAACTTTTTATACTTGTTTTTTTGAAACGCGGTGTATACGAAGCGAGTTATAACAGTCATGTCATCGCTTCATCATAATTTATGACCGGAGATAATGATCGTCTACTAAATTTAAATATAATCGACACTATTAAGGATCTGTGTTGTCATGTAGCCATAAAATCAGAAACATACGACGTTACGAGTTCAAACTTGCATCATAATTTTCAACCTACCTTTATCCCTATGGAGAGACGGCATACTATACTACGTCTCCTTACATCTGTATCAATCGTCATATCTGAATTCACCCCGTTCTTACGTATATCTTCTTTCCATAATGTGACACCATAAAACCCGCATAGCTCTATGGTTTTCTCACATTAAAGAATTTAAATCTATTTATCAGAGGATAAGAAGATTTAAAATTGTCATATTCGTCGTTTGATATTCAATGTATGAGATCGTAAGATATTTTAAATAGGATTTAAGTGCATTAGCCGCATAATTACCATATCATCATGTGTGGGATTCAACATCGCCCACATTTGATATATTTGATGTCCATTATATCCACTATATTTATTGTAATCATTTGCATCTTGCAGTTCTTATATTGACTTGTGTGCGCTTCGCTCGTGACATCTTTATTTCTTACTAATAATATTAATTCGACTGTTTAGATAGATGGTTGGATGTTTGTTTGGAGGTATCTCTAGAACGGCTCAATGGATTTTGATGAAACTTGTCAAAGATGTAGAACATAGCCTGGAAGAACCAGAGGCTACTTATTATTTTTTTTAAATTCAGCGCGAACGGAGTTACGGGCGACAGCCAGTATTAAATAAACCAAT
This sequence comes from Papilio xuthus, assembly GCF_000836235.2. Classification (NCBI taxonomy): domain Eukaryota; kingdom Metazoa; phylum Arthropoda; class Insecta; order Lepidoptera; family Papilionidae; genus Papilio; species Papilio xuthus. The sequence goes on from NW_013533657.1 coordinate 3,217,603, forward strand.
TAAGTAATTGTTATATTTATCAAAAAGGACACAACGAAACGAACAACATAGCTCTAGTTTATTTGAATGTTTGTTTACATATACACAAATAACTTTTCTAGTTAAAATTGCACGCTTTGATAAAATTAGTGCTCATAAAAGCATTTTATGTTTGATGGTATTTCATGATTCATTCTATTATATATTTCTTTATATAACATCGTCAATAAATTTACAGAAGCAATAATATACTTTAATCTGTTTTGTATGTTATTTGGATAAAATTTATGATGGGAACTATATTATCAAGCCATTCATTTTACGAACATGATTTACTACTAAATTTTCAAGCAAACTTTCAAAAACTCTACGACTTGTCTGTATGTTTCGATTTTTTTTACGGTCTAAGTTAATAGACTCCTTCCTTGATGTGTTTAAATATGGCACGAATTGCCCCCTTCCCTTTTACTTGCATCAGAGTCTCTTAATTAATATTAATTAGAGGCCTCTCATGTCATAATACCAAATAATTTTAAAGTACTTATGAAATAGATAATTAATCTAATTGTGACTGTCTTACAAAATAAAGCAACGGTGCATACACGAGTAGTTTACTTGAGACATTTCATTACGAAAAGTTAAATAAATAACAGGTTCAACGACATTAACTCATTGCAGGTAACGACTGCTACGTTTTGTTCTAGTTCTAGTATTAAACTAACCGTGGGTTTATGAGACCAAAATCTTCGTTTAAAACATATTGCTATCTCTGTTTAGTCAAAGGTAATGACACTGATTACGATATGTTTTATGAGAGATTTTAGTCACTGAAATCAACGGTAAATATTTAAAAGTTTATTTTGTCCAGTTTAATATCTTATATGTTCTATTCACATTCACTTATTCATTTATTAACCTTATTCTTAATATATTACATTTCAAATAAAAAAATAGAGCACCACCGGCTGCGGAGTCCCATGACTCAAGCAACCAGTGGACAGGGCTGCAGAGACAGGAACCTTCTCACGATGCGTGAGGTTTCTAGGATAACTGCCTTTTGTATCGGGCCCTTAATCCAACTGTTTAGCGAGAGCTTCTTGAGATGATGCTATTCACATTATTATTTGTGTCTTAATAATATTAATACTCCGATTAATCTTGACTATATTGTGGTATGGTTGTTAGTTGAATTTTCTAAAATAATTAGACCAATAGTTTCTGTCCGACGAAAAGTTTATCATGATTATCAATTGAGACTCTGTCGGTTTATGTCCTCGTTTTCTAATACAGAGTACAATGACATTACTTTATTATTTTGTGACTATTGTCAATTGTACGAGTTTGTTATCTAGATGGACTTAAGATTCCCCTTATTCGTGTAGTCTTGTCATCGTTATTTTCGTCTATGTCATAAATTATATTGTTAGGTATGTTCCGACAAATCCGATTGTCTAGTTCTAATTTTATTTGTGTTTTTAGGGTTCCGTACCTCGAAAGGAAAAAAAGGAACTTATAGTATCATTTAGTTGTCCCTCCGCCTGTCTTTCAAGACCTTTTTATAACAAATTTGCATATGGAAAGCATTGCTCGAAAATGAATAACAATGTCGTTACCATTTAAGTATAAGATGGCATACTAAAGTCAACATAATGTGAAATTAAATAATAATATGAAATTATACAATAATAGATATAAATCTATTAAGATGAATATATCTGTTCTTAAAAGATTGATCTAATGATTGTACCAAATGGTATCATTGCATTAACCGTAATACTGGTACACTAGTTGCGAAACAAGACGTACCAAAAGTTCCATCAATATTGAATCATGATGTACGTAATATATTCATATAATTCAGAGGTCAATGTACTCTCATAGTTGACATAGAGCAAGACATCTAGAACTTTAAACGATTTTTCTAAAATTAGCTACGTCATTTTACCATCTTATCACAATAAGTTCTGATTATTTTTTCCTTTTCTTTATTTCCCAATACTCAACTTAGTGGTGTCATATTTATTCTTAATTTAAGGCTCTACCATTGTGTATATGATGAATTGTAGCTTTTAATTATGTTTTAAAAGAAAAACAAACATGCAACAGTCTGACTTACATTGAAGTCACGTATCGGCCATTAGGTATAAACATTATAATGCAAGTCAGTACCCAGTAAGTGTGCTGCTTAGTATACTCATTATAATAGCATTTGCAACTCTATTAGATTTAATTTAATGCTATCTTGTAAACTAATCTAATTACCTATAACGTATTAGAAGGAATAACAGAAAAAAATATAACTGATATTTCACTTATAAGCCACTCATAAAATAGTTAATTCATGCATTGTTAAAATGTAGGTAAATAAGCGAAGACAGCAAAGAAGTCCAAAATTTTCGTAACGCATTTTCAACTTAAACTCAAAATCTACTAAACTTCTGGTCAGTTTAAAAATTAATAAAAAAATATGGGATCCACCAGCAAGCAAAACCTTTTGATCAATTTTTTTTACAAAATCGGAGAACCAGGGGCTGAATTACACGATAACACAAATAAAAAAAAGAACATACAGACGAATTAATAACCTCCTTCTATTTGAAGTCGGCTAAAAAAGGATAGTTATCGGAGGAGGCAAACTTTATTCTGTTTAACGACATACTTCACTAAATATACGAAAAGTAGTAATTCTTCGTGTTTTCTTTATCGATTATCGTATACTCGACTACAATTTTTGGTAACCATTCACCGTCATGGCAATAAAAAGTCGAGAAGTAAACGGGCCAATTGTCTTAATATGCATGCACGCTCTCAGGAGTGAAAGTTGACAAGCCTACGTTTGTCTTATAAATGTGATAGACGACGTCAGAAAATATTAAAAACAACAATCACATAAGTACAAAGATATTTGCCTATTTTATAAATTGTAACAATTTTTTTTCTTTCCAGTGATGCAATGCTTTGAATGGTGCGTGTTTATCTATCTATTTTTTCTTCTTGTTTTTGTCTCTGGCTTTCCGACTCTGTGGTTGTTTTAATTTGGTTATTCTTTCAACTGCACTAATAAAAACAGCTCGTGACTTTTCTGGCAGTATCAAAAGTGTGTTAAGATAATAAGTCATTTTATCTCTTTTTTTTGCGTCTGATAATAAGATGTTATTACGTTGGTTATATCAACGTGCGGCGCGCGATAAAGATGACATTCATTGAAGAGAAACTGGTTGTAAAGGTGAACTCCAAATTAAGAAGATACGAATCGCTTTGTTAACTTCGCATACATAAAATACAAGCAATGATTTTTTTAATCAATATTAAATTTTGGGTGTAGGATAATAATAAAAACTTTATCCATGACCCTGTGAACTGTGTGACTTTGCATGGTCCGAGGATGTTTTCTACGTGAATAGATTACTAGCTGTCGCCCGCGAACCCATCCGCGCGGAACTAAAAAAAACTTGAGTAGCCTTTGTGTTCTTCCAGACCATGCTCTACTCCTATGCCAAAATGTTCTGGATTTACCTTCAAACAATCATCCATCCATCCATTCATCCATCCATCCATCTAAACATTTATACTATTAGTAAGATTACATCATCATTCTGAACATAATACAACGTTTTCTTTCCTTTAAAAATGATTACCAATTTGAATTAACAAGTATTTCAACATGTAAAATTTTTCTAAATCGATTATTTAAATAGCAAATTAATTTCTTATTAGTATTGTAGGACAAATAACTTTGTCACAGCATTAATTTTCATTATTATAATATAATTAAAGCATGTTTTCTTAACAAAATTGTGATAAAATTAATTACCATCAATTGTCTGAAGGCGACACCGGAATGACTTCATACGAAATATTAAAGCCAGGGATTTGAGCCGTGGGTGGTAACTTATAAAAATATCATACGTGTCACGTCAGGTTGATAATGAACCTTCGTATCGCCCACACGCGGTCATACGATCCAGTCACACCTGTTCGTGCATACTCTACTGTTTACTTGACGTTCATTCATAGGAATTTATTACTTTATCTATTAAGTTAACATACAACCAAAGTTTATTTGATTTTAATACCATTAATGAAAATTTTCTTTTATAGTTGCTCATGTCTTTAATAGAGGTTACCAAGAAATTATAATTTTAAAATTCATTTTTTAAATTAACCCTTAAGTGCTAGAGGATAGTCTTATTGAATCAAGGTATTTATCCAATCAACGTACAATATGTCTGACGACGCTGACAAGGTTTGTCTGATCGTACAATATTTATTTTTACACATATTGCATAATGCACATTCGATAGCTTTGCCCAATTTGGGAACACAGCGGTTACTTACTACGAGTACTTTCGTGCTTTGCATATTGTGAAATAAAATAGTCCTACCGCAAAGGCCCCAGTCACTTACTGACGTTCATTTCAAAATGTATGTATTGTTGAGAAAGATGATGTATATAACATACTAGCTGACGCCTGCGACTCCGTCCGCGCGTTACTAAATAAAAACTTAATAAGTAGCCTATGTCCTTCTAGACTATGTTTCACATCTGTGCCAAATTTCATAAAGATCTGTTGAACCGTTCCGGGGATACCTTCAAACATCCATCAATCCACACAAGCATTCGCATTTATAATATATTAGTAAGATTAGTAAGAACTAAGATTAGTAAGTATATGTTTTTATACAAGTCTTTCGATAGTGTAAACTCACGGTAGTAAAAAGTTGATTAATCTTATTTATTTGAGGCAACAAGAGAATAAAATTTCTGCTTGTAAAGCTTCTTTGTTTTGATGTTGACGTGTCGTTGACTTGTTAGGCAATGTTGTCAGGTCGCATTGTTTGCATCGTATCTAGTTACTAATAGTGTTGTCTATTCACGCAAAAATGCGTGTAAAATTGTTCACGCAAATATTCTTATGTATATGGTGAGTTTACTGTATATGGTGATAGCTAGTTATTATAAGAACATGTACTTTACGTAAATTGCTATAATTACGGTGTTTTTTGTTCTCTTCTTGATAAAACATTGTTTGTAATTGACGTAAATATCAAATATCGCTTCCTTCTTTGTGTTTTCAAACAAATAAGGAAAGAAACGATGATAGAATTATAAAAAACTTTGAAATTATGATCCATTTCGTATCTGAAAATTATCGTATTGCGATTTATTCATTTGAAGAATACGTTCGTCAGTCACATATTAAACCCAAACTAATTAAAATATGAATGAAATATAAAAGTTATGAATTATTTTTTAGTTTGTATTAAGTGGTGTTATTTTTGGAAAAGTTCAAGTGTACGGCCCCCTGCTTGCTTCTATATTTATTGTATTTATATTTGTTGGACTTTTAAAAGCTTTATACTAGTGGGGTTAATGCCTTACGTTCGGACCGTGGAAACGTATACAATCCAACCTGTGTGTTGAGTCGTCTCAACACTTACGCAATACAATTACGTATTTTATATACGCTAAGATTATGTTTAGTTTCGTATGAATTGTCCACGAGAACAATGAAATAATATTAAGATGCTTAGTTGTGATTTTTGTTAACTAACTGATGTGGATGTTTACATACCTTACACGGAATACGCTATATCGAAGCGACTTACTAACGATAAAGATTTAATAAATAGATTTAAAAACATATCTACAAAAATATATTTACTTGGCTTTTGATTCCGGTGCTAGATCCGCGTCGTCGACATCTGTGGATTGATTTAAAACAAAATAAAAAAGGAATGCGTACACCTAATTGATAGTAAATATTATATACCGCTATTTTCTATATAACAATTTTGCAACAAGAGACACGATTTGGTATAGCATTATCTGATTTCGAAGTCACGATGTAAGTAGAGTACTCTTTCTTAGTAACATAATGAGTATAATAGACTACTTTTTTTAAGAAATATTATCAGTTTCATAGAGGTATTTATACCGATAGATTGGCAATAAAAAAAACCAAAGAATATACAAACGCCGCTGGTTAATAAGCGATCGAGAAAATCAGGCAAATGCGAAAATATCTACGTGCATTATTGGCGTTACCTGTAGTGAATAGTGTTGTGTTATTTGAATATGTAATATTTGTAAAATATGTTTACGTATCTGCTACACCATAACTTTAATAGTTTTTTTTAATAATATTACAACATTCATTTTCGACAGCATTCGTTGTTTAATAAAAATTCACCCTTTAATTTTCTCAATATGCGCTTATAGTACTTTAAATATGTAATATTTGATTTTAAAATTCCTCCAGATAGAAACCCGAGACCTCTATGTGTGTGTAGACATTGTACTCAGTGAAGTGTAACGCAGCGGTTCGTCCCAGGCCATCGCTTTTGATGCTGCCCATAGAAATTGGATGAATTGATATGCTCTCTCTTTCACACCTATGAATTACACCGAGACAATGGTTAATGAAGCTATACACGCTGGGCTAGTAACACAAACTTTCTTTATATCCTTTTATATTTAGACACGTATTAATCGATGTATAACGAACATTCATCTTTTTTACATGTTTTTGTTTGTGATTTAAAGTTTCGGTACGGATTTAGCGCAATTTAAACCATAGGTTACCGTTTTCGAATTTAAATCTTGCTCATCAACTAATGAAAATTAATTTATTTCTATAAGTTTGCTCTCGACCCTGACACAAAGAGATTGGCTATTTGTTTTGCTCGTTTAATTTGTTACAAAACGACGATGTTTCCATTACACATTTGCAATAGTTTAATGTGTTAGCTTATCGATTGGACAACACTAGAATACATACAAAAGTTTAACAGCAGTGTCGTGTTCGCTCTTAAAAATTTTGTACGAATGTTTTTGAGCTATTTGCAACTTAAGTACAAAAATGTTTTGAAATTACAATAATATAACTGTGAATCGTAATTGAGGCTTACTTAACATGTTTTGGTTGTTAGATACTAAGTAGGAATTAGTCCTGTTGAATAATTAACACTAAGCTGTGAACCACAAATAAGCCGTGAGAATATCTCAAATATAATTGACGCAAAAATCGTTAAACATTCCTTTTGATTTTTTGCCCTACTCGCTCACGCTCACCCTTGCATCTGTGTGTACCCTTCGCACCCTTTGATTTATGCGCGGTCCATTATCCCGATCGAGATTCTTCCCAAAAGTTTCCTGACTAGCACTCGTCCAGAGTACATTTTTAAAGTGCAACGGATATATCGCCTCCGGTGTTGTCACCACGGTCGCCGACTCGTCAGTTAAACTGGCTTCTATGTATCGCGTTCAAGTCCATTCTATTTCGCCGCTTGATCGCGCTCGCACGGAAACGGGATTCTGTTAACGGAAGAGGGTTCGTGGTTTTATAACGATTTTTGTAACAGGCCAATGTGTACGGATGGACCGCGTGTAGCGACTCGTGCGTCGCTCGTGTGTCGCTCCGTGCGTAGTGCGTACCCTACTCAGTTGCGTCCACAACATGCACTAGAATAGCCGCAAGCGCTTCCCGCTCGTCGAGGCTCGTTTACTTCGTGAACTGTTACTACATAAACGCTCATGGAATTGTGTAATCGCATCTCGTACGTCATCTAAATTCGTGGCGACCGGTACGCTCAAATTTATTAATTTCCTAATTTTGTTATCCATTTGAACTCCGGTCCAGTTTTATAGCAGCGCTTGTGTCGGCGACTCGTGTGTTTTGATCGTTTGTGTGCTTTAACTTATTTAACTTTTTTTATCGTAACGAGCACTGACATGTGATATCAGTGATAAGCGAAGTGTCGAACGAGATAAGGTGTTTAGTAATATTAGCATGCTACACCAGTGTAAACGTATCCCGCTTAGTTGATAGCATAAAGTGTTTTTTTAATTATAAACCTAGTGATCTAATTTGAAACATAATGTGTATATGACTGATGCGCCAGCGCCGGTATAAGTGTAACGCTGGGCCTATTTTCGTAGCACGGAAATAAGAGCGGCAAAAGGAGCAAAAAGCTATGTCTGCTTGAAAAACTTGAGGACGTTGTGTTGAGTGTATTTCTGTCTGTTGTGGGCCGATGTATACAACCGCTTAGTGATTCCGTGTTTGCTCTACCAATAAGATGAAGAAACGAACGATATCGAAGCTAAAATCGTTGTTTGGTTCCAAGAAAGGTAAGCGGCTCTTATAATAATAATCAAATTAATTTCATCCAGATCAAAAAACATTATTGTGTATGGTTCCCTTTTAGTACCATAAACAATGGTTAGTTGACGAATTCTTTCACGTTTCTTACATGAAATATATTTATGGCCTTTGTAATAAGCGGTATTGTTTTCGTAAGCTTTTTGAATAGGCTAATCTTCTTTTTTCACTTTCCTTCAGGAATAATCAGCAATTAATATAATATAACAATTAGGCTCTCAGGGTGGTTTATTGATAAATTCATAAGTTGTTTAATTGTTATAAGTTTTTTACGCAACTAAAATAACGTGATCAAAGAAACCAAAGTAAACATTATGTTATTGAATACAGTAAAAAAGGAAACAAATATATTGACATTTTTTATCCGAAAATTTCTTATGCTGTCCGAAAGAAAATATAAATAAAAAAGTGTTTGTGTAATTTACCGCGTCTATGACAATAATAGTTTTTTGCGAATATAAAGCTTAAATCCTACCCAATTAGCTGACCGTTTAAAGTTTAAGAATAATGAATCAAAAAACAATAATATTTTAAGTTATCGTTTTAATAATATATGATACAAAACAAATAGAGGAAGAATTTCTAGTCATTCATAATAACGTCAATAAGTTAAAATTGAAATCGTCATTTTAAATCTTTATTACTAAAAAGGTATTAAATCCACGTCTATTATTCGCGGTTGATTTAAGCCATCGTATTTCTCATTGGAATGCTATTCAATTGCATATCTTCACGCAATATGCAGCTGTTGGAGATTTTTTTCTTTCAACAGTAGCACACTCCCCGATCGAGACACACAGCTGCTTCGTATTTTAATATCAAGCACCATTTGAAGTGATTTTAAAAAGGACCAATAAATTTATTTATAGCCCACTAGGATGTTCCCTATCTCCATAATTTTTCACGCCGCTTACTTCGCTTCCGTTGGTTGATAAATAAAATTATGATTGAATTAAATTATTATAGTTAATTTCTTAGGTAATGTATTATTAAAATATATATTTACGTTTGATCCAATTTTCACTTTAATTTTACTCTTGACTATGACTTGGGAACCATAATAATGGAATTTTAATCATTTTTAATTAAACGCTATGAAATCCATGAAACTAATTTTATCCAAGTTTTAATTTAAATAACTCGGTCAGTGTTAAAATAACCACTAATGCATATTTCAGTGTCAAATCTTTAGAACAAAATGTAACTTATGTAACAAAAATGTGCACATTTTTCGTGTTTATCTGTGGAAAAATCCCAGTCATATCAAGCACGTTTGTGTATTAGCATTAGCTTAGTTTGATTTCCATTACTGTAAGAGCAAATCGATGTTCAAGCATAAGGAAAAACACGTTCTTTTTCGTTTTTTTCGATCATCAATTTCTGCTCAAAAAGGTCGCGATTCGTTAGCAAGGCGTCATAGTAATTGTCCATTCCTGTCATTTTGTCGCATGCCCTTGAAGTGGTTAGCGTAAATTTCGTATGCAAAGTGTACTCTTTTAACTTACGAATATTTACTATGGTTACACACATGTACAAGCCAACTGATAAGCACGTGTGTGTCTCAAGTAGGGCTGCCAAAATTATATAAATGTAAACCCGATAACTGGCAGTAAATAAAAAAAACAAGTATCGCACAATTGTCAAAATCAATTCTTTTCGGACAACAAAAAAAAAAAGATCGACAGCCTTGACAGACTTGTTCCACACCACGCACTTTGACCTGAAGATACGCACTATAAAAAAACCGAAAGAATTCGGATCAAAATCGAAGAGATGACAGCCCTAGTTTGAGGCCGATATCAGAAACCTGTGCAGTACACGCATATTGTTCTACGTTCAGTGTTGAAGTTATTGTGCTGAAAGTTACACATGTTTAATACATTGTGATGCTGTAAGTGCTCAAATAAAATGTTGTCCTGTTTCTGTGTAACGCGTAAAAATGGTAAGGAATGCAATATTACAATCTGTTAATTAAAAAAAAGACCTTTGAATATTTTACATTATTTACCAGTTAACGGTTACTTTCGAATGGTAATTGATGAATAAACAATTGCGTGTGGTTGTAACAAGATATTTACTCAATTCCTAGCTATTTGAAATAAGTAAAATTTTACATATAATATTATATTTTCTTAATCTTTGTTACGTTCGCACTTTGTTTTTAAATAGGGTTCACGTCGAAAATCACGTCGAATAAATTCGAAAAGTTGCGATAAGTAGCACTAGTACCTAATATCTAACGCCTAACAAACGTTTTGTAATTTTACCCAGTTCGCTGCTGTTAATATAAACAAAAATGTCATGTTGACGACGCGTCCTAGTTTGGTACTTACCAGATGAAATAGGGTTGCCGATGCAGTCGACTATTTTTAAATAAATATAGTTAAAAGAAAAGTTACACGTATGGTAACATTTCAAAATTAACCATAATAATATATCTTGCCTACATATTTGATTATCGTTAAAAATGGAAAGTTTAGTTTTCAGTTGGCTTGCATCGAGCTTACCCTATTAAATAGCATTTATATTATAAAACTGTAGATCTAGCCATATGTTTGTTTAATAATACGATAACCTCTTTGCAATATCACCTTTGACATTCTGCTGTTATATGTGAAAAGTAGCGTTCTAAAAGGGAATAAAACCGACACATACGGCGAAAAGAGTTACATCTTGATGGATCACCTTGAAGATACCTCATATCTTAAGAGATGTGACTTTTCGTTATATATGTCGGAACTGGTTCCTCTATTTGACAACCCTAAAACGGTAAAGTACCCGGGTTTGTTTGCGCGTGGGAATCGGACAGGCTCGTGATAGTGCGAGACATTTGTACATCATGCCTCCAGGTTTATTATCCTCGCGTGCCCTCACAACTCTAATGTTGTGCACTTTACTTTTTTTATTACACATTTCTCATGGTATTGTTGACTTTCTCGATAGGTACTACATCTTCCTTCAACTTGTCGAAATTCTAATAGTTTAACTTCAATCTAGTTGCAGAGAAGAAAATTATTCGTTATTTTTCCTTTTTAATAGACCGAGTTGCGTTCTGGTTTAATGATTATTTTCAAAAAAACCTCGCAAAGGTTGGGTATTAATCTAAATAGGTTTTTCATGTAGGCCTTTTCAATCTATGTCTTGTGACATTAAGTAGAGTGTATCAAAATCAGAGAAATGTGAGAAATTATTCGTGACTTCCCACCATTTTCATTCGTTTTTCAAGCTCTTAAAATAAATCTTAAAAATTTCTATTTGATGATATGATATGCATGATAAAATTGTTGACAATATAGTATGTATTTTCATATAACATCTATAATCCCAGAGACATATCCAGGTCAAGTGTCAGAGTGTTGAGCTCGTCACATTGTTTGCTTATCTCAATCGATTCGCACACAGTCGGGTGCATTTGCACTTAACAATGGAAACTATAGCTCTTGCAATAGAGTTCAAAGCTTAAGAACTATTTACGTACTGCATGACTATATCGTCAATAGAAACTGCAGCGAACGTTTTCTACGAAGCAAAATGCTTAAGCGTATAATATGAATACGTCAAGGTCCACTAACGTGCTATACCATGTTACAATTTGGCATATTTTATGAATAAATAGTTTCACTTAGGAAAAATTACATCTAAGTAACAAGCTATTTTATCATGTTACTAGCTGTCGTCCAGGGCTCTGTCCGCGCGATATTAAAAAAAAACTTAATTTGTATCCTATGTGTTTCTCCAGACTATGTTGTACATCTATAAAAAATTTTACCAAGATCCGTTAAGCCTTTTGGATATACTATCTAACAGACATCCAGTCGTCCATCCAAACATTCGCATTTATAATATTAGTAAGATAGAAAGAGAATAAATATTCTTATTATTTTCTCTTTGACTAATCTCATCATCATAAAGATCCAAAGAGATTGCCTACTATTTATCTGTTATTTACCAGCCATGGTTAAGTGATTGTGAATAAATTCGTAAAAATAGACAATGGTTTGTTTGCTTACGTAACACTTGTGTAAACTGTAAACAATCAAACAATTTTCTCGTTTTTACATAGCATTCAGTGAGAGACGAGCGCGCAATTTCACATAAACATTGTAATTTTCATCAGTATTTTTAACAGATTTACTTTCTTTTTATTTTTATATTAGTTAATTAATTTTTAATAATTTCGTTCATCAACAAGATTTAATATTAACTTAATTTTCTTCAGCATGTGAACTATTTAAAGCAAATTTTTAGTGTTATCGACAATTGTTTAGGAACGAGATATATCGACACGTTGGCAAGGTTAATGACGTATTTTGCAATAGATTTGGGTGCGACGAATTCGCGTGAAATTTTGACGGTCGATATAAAGATCAAAGTTATTACGATAATTGATTCTAAACGAGTAGAATAATTGCTGTTTCATAATTTAATTTACAAAACCGTGGAAGAAATGTACGACTTTATAAAGCTGTCCTCAGCACACTGTATGTAAAAATACCGTTAGAATTAAACCGTAAATTAAAATGTACACACATTGACACTCAATGCACCATCAAACACTATAGTGTTGTTCCTACAAGAAATATGCGCAAGCGCAGTTACATCTTTTTCTACAGATTTAAATATAATTATATTAAATATATGAATGAAACAGGTGGCCGAATCTTCAAAATCAACAAATTAAAATAACGTATAGGTTAGTAAAGGTTATAAAAGTTTTTTAAAACTAAAGTCACACCTTTAGACTACATTTTTAGAGTCTTAAAAAGCAAGTTGTTGCTTAAATATATGTTAAAGTAACACATTATATAACTTATGTTTACATGCTTAACTTCAACATTTTGGTTAAGTTAAAAGTTCATAAACAATGTATCTATATAATAGATTACATTGAAAGTAATCTACAGATCAGTTGGTACGTGTAACATTATCCGTTGTTCTCACGTTATCTCACTAATTTACTGACCTTTATATACGTAAGAGGTGTGAAGGAGGAACGCTCAGTCTCGCAGTTAGCAGACATCGCTTGCCCGTTCCCACGGATTGCGCGGCCATTTTAAATGTTAACCTTTTGCAGAAAGCGCCTGACATTGTTTTATGAATCGTGTAATGTATCATGTGATATCTCGCGGTCACTTTCTTTAGTTTTAAAATCCAGGTCGTCACAAATGTTGCGGTCCTCGTATCTACCTATTATAGTGGTGAATTTATAAATTTTTATGTTTTTATTTTTCACTGTTACAGATTACGTATTAAATTTTATTATAATATTATGGCTGATGAAATAATCTTCACTTCAAGCTTTTAAACCTTAAATAATATTTAAATCTTCGCACAATATTTGACGATTCTGGGGGGTTAGATAAGGTTCATTCGCTCCGAAACGATTCAATTGCGAACTTAAAAACGTATGGAACTGATGCGCGACAATCACGTGACTTATCGAAAGTTATTGCCGCTGATAGATATTTCTAAAATTACCAATTCCTCTTCGTATATTCGTGATGTTCGCATCGAGAATTGAGAACATTGGATTATAACAAAAACTGAGCGCTCACTCAGCGCGTTGTCACGCCGTTGTCTCGGGAACAGGAACTAATTTTGTGCTTTATTGACTCTTCGCGCATTTTATATTGTTTAATTACTATTTTTATTATTGACGCGCTTTCTGCTGCTGCTTTATAAAAACTTTACCGTTACTATTGCTGTGATGTCTCAAGACTTTCCTGATTAGATTCCCTGATTAGTCGTGCTTAATGATTATTTTGTTGTCATCATTGTGTGAGAAACAAACATCAAATTGTTCAATAATAAGTTATTCTTGATATATAACTCATGAACGGCTTTACCGATATGGTTGAAAATTGGTGAGGAGGTAGCTTAGAGCCAGGAGACGGACATAGGATACTATTTATTCCTATGTTTTTTTTTTAGAATTTATGCCTTGAAAAGCTGCTTTTTATTTTATATGTTCACGCAGACGGAGTCGTGGGCGACAGCTAGTAGTATATAATGTTATCAATCTATAAAAGTATTTAATTCGAAATATTTCTAGGTACATGAGAAACGACGAATCAATGTTTACATGATATTCTGTAATTTATGATGAACCTTTTACTAATATAAATGTATTTTGCAATGTTGATAATTGGCAATAAATAAAATTAGTCTTCATTTAAAAATAATATAACAACACAACAAAGTCATAAACCATAGCGATAGTAATGTTATCAGACATTTCTTGAACTGAAACAAATGAATGATTATTTTTTTACAATTTGTTCTGATCTTACCAGCATTTATTTATCTTTATTATACCAATCATAACTTTCTTTTATGAGCTACAAATATTACTTAACTAAGAAATCGTACTGCAGATAAAAAATATTTAAAAAAAATCTGTAAGATTTCCAAAAAAGTAAATCTCACGCAGTTATTCACTATTGTATTAAGTAATTTAAACTGTATTCTTAAATTAATTAGTTCCAAAGTTGTATAAATAAAAAGTTAGGCAAGCCAACAATTAACAGGTGTTGACAGAAATACATCAGCGCGCATTAGTTTGACTCTTCCGTTGCCTCTATCCGTTTGTATGCACTCGGGGAATATTAATAGACGGAACGTCCCTAAGGAAGACTATCACATCAATATTATCTACGTCACGTATTTGTAGGACTCTGACCCTAACATGTAAACAAAAACATATCGTATGTTCACTACCGCATGAAGGACAATAGTATGTAAAAAAAACTTTTTAATGCTTGTTTTTACGCTGGCTTTTATTATGATTACGATACCTTTTGGATAGTCCTAGGGCGTGCTTGATTATTATTTTAACCGCAATTTTTCACTTACTAAAACTGTAGTTATCTTTGTTTTTTTTTTGGTGAAAATGAAGATGGCAATATTTCGATATTCGATACTACATTTGTTTATTTTATACCTTACGCTATTATTCACAAAATATTTCGCTTTTCGTAGGGTGTTTTTCTTTAACTGTACCAGGCGATGCCTTGTACGCTTTCCACCCTTATGTTTCTAATATTTCCTGGACAATATCCCTCACGTTAGCTTTGTATATAAATTACGTGGTTATATAGGTGCCACTTATTTATTTAGCAACAATTTATTTTAAAGCTTACGTTAAATATTTATTGTAATTATTAAAAAAAACCTGTGATTAAATTCGTATACAAATTATTGTGTTGTGTATAAATGTATCAAGCAAATAGCTATAATAATCCGATAGTCAGTTACTCGTGATATGATCTCAATGGAAGATATTTAGGACGCGTCTGGCTTGCGGCTGCAATTAAAAAATATCTTTAGTACAGAACAAGTCATAAACGGTAAACTAAACAGTTTATTTATTACCCTATAACGATCCAAAACGGTAGTCTATCTTATTTGGTGCAAATTGCTTTTAAACTGCACGTATTCATCAGTCCAGAATATATACAAAGTAGGTGTAGTTTATTTTATTTTTATAAAATAAAAGCGTCGCTTCCAATTTTTTGTGGATTTCTATCGATACTTGTTCTTTACTAGTTCGAGAAAATCTGAAAACTTTCTAGAAATGTTAAAACCACACCAGGTCTAATAGCAAAACTTTTTAGTCCTTCTTGTGATAAATTTTCTCTTAGTTAACTTGTCACAAGAAACGTGTTATTATTTATTCTTTATACCATAACAAACTTAAGCCGATGGATTTTTTAAACGACCACTTAATTATATCCAAGCGTGAAAGTTGAGACAAAAGTTAAAACCGAACATAAAAACGTATCGTAATTTGGACAAGGATATCCTTAACGTTCGAGTCGGCTGTAGACACATCGTTAACGCCATTAATAACTACAACCCTGTTCTCTCCCCGCTTATTACTTGCACTCAGCTCTTTGATGTAGGCAGCCGACAGACATCGGCTCGCTTGTTAACCACTGTTAAATAAAACTTGTAGCAATTTACGTTCATAGCACGCGTTTACTCAACGTGCACGGCATAACGAAGACATCTTTTGTGTTGGGAACGGCCAATATGTTCTCGGAAAGGCTAAAATTGGTGATGATAGGCTTTACTGACATGGAATTTTAAAACTGTCTACAAACAATTTCGGTTTCTAGCACAGAATATTTGCCAATAATTTGACAGATTATCCTATTTGTGGTTGCATTTACAGATATTAAGGCAGGCGCTGTATTGCGTTTATATGTTATAAGCGCATCTGGAAGAGAATTCTTTAAGCATCAATATTAAAATTAGTTTTTTCAATATTTTAAAAACCGTTATTTTCGCTACAGCAATCACAACCCTATTTGTATGATAAACTTTTACGTCTTTAATTTACTAAATACCCTCTTAATAACAATTTTTAATCACCGCCTAATTAAAATAAATGACAATTGATTACTGCGCATTCGTTTATGAAGTCAAGGTCATATTACAAGTTTTAGCTTGAAACATTAAACACATGCATTTATACAAGATACATAAGTTATATTTAATTACCTAGTGTAGTGAATGAAACCGGTTTTCTTTGTAGTTCACGAATACGTTAAATGTGGGGAATCGGTCGCTCGACGCCTTGTGATAAATCGGAATATCAATAAGCGTGATAATCGAAAATAATAATTTAAAGACAGTGTTATGTTTAATTTAACTTTACGCCTTCTTTGTTGCTATTGTAAGTACATAAATGTTATACTTTTATTAACAATATAAATACAAATAATTACTTAAATACAAAATATATTCGGGCTTGCAATGTCTTTCTGTACAATTGTGCTTTTACATCTAGCCCCTTGTTTTAGTTCGGAATAAGATGTTTTTTTTTTTGATGTGTGTGTTTTCAAAATTCTTGTCTGGAAGTTGTCTGATAGGTTACATATATGTATTTAGTGGTGTACTTGTTGCGTGTTATAATAGTAATTTGCCTAATCGATGGTTGCGGCTTGCGTCATGTTTACCTTCAACGCGCCCTTGGAATTATGTTATTGTGCTTAGAATCGCGTTGTTTTTATAAATTTCATTGCTTTTTTCATATGAACTGACGGTAAGTAAAGGAATTGGGATAGACGAAATAACGATAATTATTGTATCAGGTTAATAAATTATGTCTTGCTTTACATCATTTGGCATTTAATCATCCCTTTGGATATATAAGTTGTAAATTGATATAGTATTATACTTTATTTAGTTCGATTTACAACCCTTTTTATAACAATGTAACGTTATACTTACTACATAACAAATTCTATGTAATTTGATCGCTTCGAATAGTGAAAGAGATGAGTAATTTGAGTCAGGGATAGTAAAAGTGTTGCTGCATTTTACCTAACGATCATCATGTGTCGGAAGTCGTGAGAATTTCTATTTTTAATACAACCTTTCTATTTCGATATCATCAGTTCAGTTGATTAACAGTTTAAGAAAATTGTAATTACATTTTATAATTTCATTTCCCTCACTTTCTCTCACGATATTGTTCAATTATAAAACTGTTTACGATACCGTGTATTATCTCATTTGTAAATAATTCCTTTACAATGGGAAATCTCTTTTATTACAATTAACCTAAAAATGTCATTAAGTCTCATGATTTATTTTCAGGTAAACGGAAACAAGAAGAAGTATCAGCAAAGTCGTCTCGTTCCGCATCCCCAGAGCCGGCGGGGGACAGTTCCCCGTGCGAGTCGTACCGGCCGCTGCTGAGAACGCCCCCGCCGAGCCATGTGGGGCCACCGCCTTCACCACCGGTGCCCACCAGCCCCGTGGCCCCTGTGGCGCCACAGCCTGCAGGCCCGCTGCCTCTCATGCCCTGCCCCGTTTGCGCCCGCACCTTCGTGCCACAGTCTCTCGCCAAACATGTGAAAATTTGCGAAAAGACCATGGCTAAGAAGCGAAAGACCTTCGACTCATCGAGGCAGAGACGTGAAGGTAATTTGATTGTTTTGATTTTTCCTATATATTGTAGTTTGCTTGTTGGTGTATTATTAAGATGGAATTACATACTAATTGTGTCCTTTGTGTGAGAAATATTTCTTTTATGTTTAATTCAAAACATACTAATATTTTGCTATGTTCTTTCTATTTTTCAATATATATTTATAAACGTGTATATTTTCTGTGGATAAAAAGGGTTAGCAACAACGAGCCATCCCAGTTCCGGTGAGTGGGTGAACCATTTACATGTCATTGCCTCATTGCCTGCCACAACCACACCAATGTAACGGTGACACCGCGCATTGTATGCGGACATTTTACTAACACCTATCATCGATGTAATGAGAATCAGTGCTGACTTTGAATAACATTAGAATTTATAAGATAACTGCGAAGTACCCTACTTACGTGAAGTACATTAATAACTAAAACCATACAGTATAGTAATATTTCATTTCATTGCAAATTGTATTGGGTAATATTCTTCACGTTCCAATTGTGATAAACTAATGATATTCATCTTTGTAACATAATGATTACGTTGTATATTGAATAATGCAATAGAAGTTATCGATAGAGCCATAATTTGGTTCTCTGGGACACACTTAAACTAGAGCTTAACCCATACAGAACAAATCTAAAATGTCTTTTCAAGGACCCAAGGAGGTGAATAGGTAACTTTAAAATAGTATTACTGTGTATTTAAGATTTTACTAAAAGCATAAAGAACAGTCTGAAAACAAAGAAAATGGTTGTAGCCGTAAACAGCACGATTGTATGTTCTAAGTTGAACAAAACGAGGCCCATGTTTGCATAATATATTTGTTCCTACGCTATGTTTGCTAACAATCGCCTACCATAACCCATCATAGTTCCACGTACATGATTCTCAATCTTTCAATCAGAAATGCTGTCTTCGACTATACATAAAAATCAATCGAACAGAAAAGTAATCTCCCCTTATAGCTCTTTGAGTTCTAATAATGGTCATTGACATGAAATATTTGTTTACGTTTTTAAAGACTTTCCTTTAAAATCTATATCTTTTCGTATTATAACAAAGTACAGTCAGCGTCATATAGATCGTCACAGACAAGATATGCAAATATATAGGTACATCAAAAGTAATCAATTATATCGGTACAACAAAAGTCCTCAAAATAATAGATACATTCACCCTGCTCAAAAACATCGGTACATACACAGCGTCAAATATATGAGTACATGCAAGATGCTCATAAATATCGTAGCAGCCACAGCGTCATAAGTAACGAAGCAGTCAAGGTGCGCAAAAATATCGGTACATTTGACAAAATTGAACTCTATCTCTATATACTTGTGATACAATTTGGAATAAACTACTTCTGTTACTATTCATTTGACATTTTGCATCAAACCATTTTTCAAAATTTACTAAAAGTGTTCGACGCGGATGACAGATATTAGGTAGATAAAACCAACATCAAATTTAAGTTTGTCATCATATATGCTAGTTTGGTCTCGTGGCCTTACCGTTCGCCGCCGTTGGTACGTAAGGTCGGCGGTTCAAATCCCAAGCCACTATTTTTTTTTTATATTTAAACTTTTTAATTTTAATATCGAAGCACATGTAATTCAACTTTATCGCCGTAGTTATTAGGTACTTTTTGATATTGCTTTGGACTAATGAGTTTGACCGTTAAAGTACTTTTCTATTTCAAACAAAAATGAAGGAGATAAAGCGATGCTATTGGCATGTAATTTGTTTATTACTCGTGTTTATTAAACTTGTTCCGGTAAAAATAACACTTTTACCTTTACCATTTACTGATACTGATTATATTTAAGAAAGAAAGACAAAAAAACTGAATGTCAATATCCAAACTACATCAAATTTTTGGTCGATTGCAATAAGCATTCCAGTGTGCGTGGGCGCGCACACATATGTAGATAACACTTGTACGTATAGTTTCCGCGCGGACCATTCTTAAAACCCGCAAAGACAATCCACGCTCCGCCCACTCACTTCACCCGCGATGGTCTGACCTAATTGTTGTTAACGTTATTTAAATTTCTTTCTACCCGACAGCGAAAATTATAAAAAAAAAATGTCGAGCAAAATTTTACATTACCAAATTTTTACTGGTTATGAAAAAATAACCCCGTGATTGACAAAATGAAAAAAAAAGTAGCCTGAGATTCGAACCGGTATACTTACATATTACGGCAAACATACTAGAATACTGCGCCAAACTTGTATATATTGTGACAAGGCAAAATTTGATATTAGTTATTACGTATCTGTCATATTCGGCGTGACAAACTTTTATATTTAAGCGTTATGACAGGAGAAGAAAAATATTGGGTTGCCCAGTAAGTTCGTGCCGCTTTATAAAGAAAATTGAAACCCTGTTCTCTTAAATTTTTGAAAATGTTTTTAAATTACATTGGTACGACTCTATACCTAAAACGTCTTTTATTATTGGATAAAATTTTAAAAATTAGTTTTTATCTCAACCAATGAAATGAAATTATTCACAATATAGAAATTTTCGTGACGTTTGATAATGGTGGAAATCCGAAAATGAATCCACTTCAGCTACAGTCTATTGTAAGCTTTATATCGAAAATCAGAACGAACTTTCCGGACAACCTATAATGTTAATACAAAGTGTCAAATGAATGCAACAGAAGTAGTTTATTCCAAATTGTATCACAAGTATATAGAGATAGATTTCAATTTTGTCAAATGTACCGATATTTTTGCGCACCTTGACTGCTTCGTTACTTATGACGCTGTGGCTGCTACGATATTTATGAGCATCTTGCATGTACTCATATATTTGACGCTGTGTATGTACCGATGTATTTGGGCAGGGTGAATGTATCTATTATTTTCAGGACTTTTGTTGTACCGATATAATTGATTACTTTTGATGTACCTATATATTTGCATATCTTGTCTGTTACGATCTATATGACGCTGACTGTACCTGGATGACCGAGCTTTGCTTGGTTTTTTTTTAAATTGTGTTTTTTGGAAATTATATTTAAGTACGAATTACTAATAAAATGATGAAATATAAATAATATTTTTCGATCTTACCGATAGAAAAAGTTAAGTTTATGTTTAAGTTGATTATCGATAAAACACGAATAAAATGACATTTTCTAAAAATTATTCCTAGCTAGATCGATTTATCGCCCCCGAAACCCCCTATATACTAAATTTTATGAAAATCGTTGGAGCCGATTCCGAGATTCCAATTATATATACAAGAATTGCTCATTTAAAGATATAAGATTATAATATGGCAACTCGCATAATCTTGTGGCCAACCTTCATTACCTATTTTTAACTTTTACTTGTTAGAAATGATTAAAACAAAAATCAAATTTGTAGGCAGTAAAGTTTGAGAAATACTGGTTCAAGATTCGAAATAAAACGATGATTCATGTTTATTAAATCATATTAAATGCATGGATTGTTTGTCTCGAGCCGTGCCTTGGGTGTGTCGCTTATAGTTCAGTTCGCTTTAGTCTTAGTGCATTTAGTCTTAAATATATCGAGGTAATACCGCAATAGTTTACAGTTAACTACGAAAAATAGCATTGTATGCCAAAATGCAACCAACACTTCGAGAAATAATTGCACAAACATTGCGTACAGGTCATTATTGCAATATTTAGGAGTACTGTTTTGAATCTGTGGATTGTGGTTGTGGTCTAAGATTGGCTTACCGCATTTGGCAATCATTTGGCTTTGCGCCTAATCCTTTGTACGTATTGATTTCTTTCATTTTTTGATTGTGAATTTATTTCGACTTTTTATTTGACATGAATGTAATCAAATAATATATTGAACCAAAACATTACTTTTCATTATTTCTTATCATTTACTAAACAACTTTTAGTTACTTTGCGGGTTTCAAGACACTTATGGATTATTATAAAATTTACCTAAGAATTATTTATCATAATAACTTTTTGCTTAATTACCTTCAATACGAAAGTTATTTAGCTTAAATAACTTGTATTTGGGAGATATGAATGTGGATTTAAATACAAACGACCAGCACAGCTATCGTGAAATATTCACAATCAAGAAATGTAGAGGAAAATATATTTTTGATAAAATATATCATATAATTATATATTTATTTATTTTGTAACGTACTGTATAAGATTGTGCGATATTCCAGGCACAGATTTGGAACAGTACTTGCCAAAGAATTTCGGTCTTCCAGAGAACAGCCCCTTCCTCGAGAAGAGCCCGCCGAACACAGCCAAGCCGACGCCCAAACCCAAACCTCAGTCAGTAAGGAGCACAATAAAAAAGGTACATACATAATATCTTAATAATATTGTAGAACTGTAATATTTTTGATAATATCTAATTCTCTTCATTATGTTTTTTTTTTACAAAGTAAAATAAAAAAATCAATATCTAAGTTATTTTAGATATGAAGCTTAAAACTTTCTCCATTACCAGATTCTAGTCAGTGAAGATGCGATCTAGATAATAAATACTAGAGCAGTCTACTCGTGATCAAACTCTCCCGATGCTTCCGCACGTCAACTACATTCGGCCAGTTTAATTGGGGCACTTCTTTTTAAATTCGTCTTTGACATTTGTGCTACAGTAAATGAATTTTAAGTGTCCAGTTACATAGGTAAAAAGATGTTGGCCAACAATATGATGTTAATATTTTTCTTTATAAGCAAAAGACGACAAATGAAGGCATTAGTGTCCCATTTACATGACAGTAAGGAATCGTCGTGAAAGTGATTTTCATGTCACGAACGCGAACATACTCGCTAATGTATCCCAGCGAACATTTTAATGTTAATTTGTACTTATTAGCTGACAGTCTCGTGTCCCGCCTTTGACTTGCTAAAATATTCTCTACGCTCCAATGCAGAATGACTACATTGATAAAGAGTTCGTACACCTTTGTTACGAAGAAGGAAGAACTGGCTTCATTCAAATGAATTAGATAGCGAAAAATGCTTGATTGAGTTACAAGTAGATTGTTATATTCTTTGTTTTTGTCAAGTCGTGATACAATACTTGTACAACCTGCACTATTTTGCAATACTTAAGTAACTAACTTCAGATTTGCGTGCAGATTTAAAAGTAAAAAAGCTACCCATCTTTTCCTAGATTACATGATGTTATTTAAATTTTATGGATATTGTGGTCTTTTAATATTACTTGCTGCCTAATGGTATTGTAACTAGTACAACAGACTGAAAACGCGATTTTCTCTTCGATTCTATCTACTACTAACATTACAGCCAACAGCGGAGCTACAGCGGTGCCCGCACTGTTCCCGAGCATTCGGCGTGCGCGCGTTCGAGCGGCACGTGGAATGGTGTGCGGACAAGGCGAAGATCCTGCCCGCTGCCGCCGCTGCGCCGCCGCCTCCGCACATCGCCGATGCCAAGCAGCGCCTTAACGCCCGCACACAGTACAAGGCGCCTCTCGCCCGCGGCAGAAAGTCAGTATACACCCACAAGCAATTCTTAACGTATTTACAAACATCACCTGGTTGATAAAATTGATTCAGTTACCTTATACCTATGTACTTTATGAAGACAAAACAATTGCATCATCTCATATCTTTGCTTACTCAATGGGTAACCTAACCAGATTGTTGAATATGTTGAACGCGTATGTAAAAATCCGTTGTATTCGGGATCACTCTTTTCAATACTTTACTTACCACTACTTACTTGTACTTACTATTATGTACGTAACGTGATAAGTCTTCTAATTCTTCTTCTTATAAAAATGTCCACTAACTTTGTTATACCCACAATTTATAAATATGCAGGTCGTCGCAATCCCGCGACAAAACAGCCAGCCGTTCCACATCAGTGGACTCTTCGCGCGGGATATCGCCCCCGCCGCCGCGAGAGTTTGGCGACTACAAGCAGGGACGCACCAGAGCATCCGGTAAATAGAAAATCAGTTACTCTCAAAAAGACATCTGCCAATCTGTATAAACAATGTAAATTACTTCAATTACAGAGTCAATGTCGAGTAACGATTGCCACGAAGAGAGCGCACCTCATGTGCCTGTCATAAGAAATTCAAGAACAACTCAGAATAACTCGGGCGATGCCAACGTTAAGGCGAGACAGGCGAGACTCGCGAGAGACATTAGTAGTACTAGGTATTTTCTGATTTATTTATTTTTTCTTTTGTAATGCATAGTTATAGCAAATAAGGGGAAAGGAAGGTTTTTTGCACTTTTTTGAAATTATTTTTTTAATTTAATTAATAGCATTAAGCGTTCCTGTCTCCTTGTTTGTGATTAAAATTCAAAGCATACTGAAACCCTTCCTTTCCTTTTCCATAGAAACTCCCGAAATTCCAAATGTTCCTTACAAAGTAACGCCGATCCAATATTAACCAATAAACCATCTTCAAGTAACATTAGAAATCGAGTAAATGTAAAAAAAAAGCAACAACTAAAAAAGCTCGAGGAAATCACTAATAAATATAATGAAAGAAAAGAAAAGATTATTGAAGAAAAAAGCGGATTACCTAAACTTACTGAAGATAGCAAAAGTCAAATACCTGTTATAAAGAAAACTGTTTTGCAAAAAAGACGTTTGAACAAAACAACGACTAATTCAAGTGAATTAGGAAGTCTCAAAGAAGACGATAAAGATACATTGCGTTCGGCGCAAAAACAAAAAGTTGATAAAAGAAATCCGTCATCAACAAGGAAACAAAATGATAAGCCGGAGATGCCAAAGACCAAAAAGCATAATGTTAAAGAAAGTACTATGAGTTTGGACAGTCTCGACGATGTTCAAAGTAACAAGAGTAACAACAAAAACTGTCAGTCTATCGGTATTAACACTGAATTGTTTTGTCCCAGTATTCCTTGTAAAATTTATAGCAGCCAAGAACAAGCCAAAGAGGAAAAGAAAAAAACAAAATATTATGTGAAAGAACTAAACATGCAGAAGAATTCAAATTCCCTAATCTCTGATACTTCGGTAGAACTTTTATATAAAAACCCAAAAATGGCAATATCTTATGATATGGAATCAAAAGAAATAAGTGAATCGCAGCTTGATTTAAAAGAAGTAACTCATAACAGTACAGATTTACAAGACGCTGTGTATGTACATGAAACAGAAAAGTGTTCGAATAATAGCCTCGCAACGACTGTATCAACTAATGAAGAATCCCGTGATAAAGAAACTGAAAATAAATTTGACGAAATAAATAATTCGTTCGAAGAATTTGAAGAAAACAACAATGAACATGATCTAAGTGCTGAAATTTTTAATGATTCTGTTGAAGATTTTCGGCAACCGTCAACAAATAATGAAATGAGTCGTCATGGAAGTGGTGATACCTATACGAAGATAACGGAAGGCCCTACTGAATTGGAAGAGTTTTTTAATATAACAGATGAAATAATAAACAGTAAAACTGCAGAAGATAAGTTTGACAAGGATATGGATGGCTTGCATACACCCAACACAATTTCTATTGAAGCTTTAAATAAAACAGATTTACAACAACAAAATGTTGACAAGCATGAATTTTCTGATGCATTAGAGGAATTAAAAAGTGACTTAAAAGACATATTAATTAAGACGACTGATGTTAACAGTGATGACACAAAAACGACCAGACACGACATGGAACACATCACAGTTTTCGAACTGAAGTTCTATGAAAAAGAATTTGCTGAAGAAATCCAAACTTTAGAAGAAGTTAAACCCAAATTAAAATTGCCTTCTATCTCTGAAACAAATAATTTGATGACAAAAGAACAATCCCATAGAAAATTGTTGAAAACGACCAAATCAAGTAAAAAATATAAAAGCTTTAACAAAGAAACTCGGAATAGTATAGAAAACAAAACGTTTATAGTCAATGAACATCAAGGAGATAATAGTGATGCACATTCAATTTCCTCAGAAGCACCTCCATTAAAATTACCTAAAATAGAAAAAAAAAGGTTGTTCCATTCAGTTCTTGTATTTTTTGTATATCTGTATTTATTTAATACATCTTTATATTAGTAGTAAGATGTATATTGTAGTGTTACATAAACTAGAACATTGAGGTAAGTATCATAGTGTTTAGTTTTTTTTTATTACTTTTGTTAGGCATAAGCTGCACAAACATACCTCACATATATCTCACAGATTATGTTTTTATTATTGACATTACAGGCTTGACGACAATTATGATCCCTTCGCGTCTGCAGCTAGACAAATGAAAGAGCTCATGTCATCAGACACAAATATTCCTAAAAAAATGCAAACCTCTACCAAAGAACTAAATAAAACCCTTCCCGTCCTTCGCCCTAATAAAGACAAGATGTCACATTCGCATCTCACAAACAATACTAAATTGATGAAAGATACACTTAATAAGACTTATCAAAAAACACCCACTTTACAAAGGATGAAATCATTCGGAAGTCCCAGTAACGAAAACAAAAGTACGTTCGGTGGTAGATGTAGTTCGTTTAGAATTAACAGAAATGATAAAAATTCTAGTCAAAAATTAAACACAACATTCACTAAATCGAGCAAAGAAAATATTAGTACCCCAGACAGAACCAATTTTAATAGAACTAGTAATTTAAATAGATCGTTTTCTAATTATTCTTCCAATTACAATTCGCCCAAATTAAAAGATAAAATTCCTAAAATAGCACCATCGATGTATCATAGTTTTCAACGCACAACTATAAAACAACCTCTTAAACTTGATAAGATAAAAAATGACGAAGATAGGAAAAATTTCGTTAACCTTGATTCTATTTTATCATATGATAACTCTTCTATGACCGACAGTAACTACATAGATCCCAGGCTGATCAATGAAAACGATAACTTACCCATAAACGTTACCAATATTCTTAACAATCCAGATATCATCAGTAGCATGGAGTCATTACTCACTACGGAAAATCTTCCTGCTAAGTTTGATTCATTTAATTTTAATGATAAAAACAATAAAAAATCTTTAGCACAAATTAAGAACGGATCTAATAAAAACAACAACACGAACAATACTAATGCACCATCTTTAAACGATCTTAATTCACAATATGAAAAATTTATGTCTTCCTTAGAACAAAGTATAAATTCAAAGACATCCGTTAGGGATGATGAATCTCTTTGCGAAGATTTCGATCTAGAAGAGTTTATGACTTCCTTTGACGAGGAGGTTAATAAGCAAAAAACTGAAAAGAAACGCACATACAGTTCTACAACTAGGGTAGTTAAGCAATCTGATATATTCGATACGCACAAAACTTCTAGTATAAATGGCGAAAGTACTCCTATTGCCAAAAACGTAAATAATAATGGTATGATACCAGTTAACAAATCGATGTCTCTTGTTTTTAGCAATAATAATGTAAAGGGCGAAAACCTTTTCCCATCCTCCGTCAAACGCTCCACATCCCTCCTTGATTCCATACAGAAGAGAGGCACACTCAAGGCGGACACCTCGAAGAACCGCCATAAAGCGGACCTGCTTGAACAAGATATAATGCAGTCTCTCAAAGACTTTGATAAATTCTATGAGTCGGAGAGAATAGAAAACAATCAACCCAATAAAGAGTTAATAAGCAGCTCCAAGAATGTTCACAATACGACCAAAAAGGAATCCCGAATGAAGATCGAAAAGAAAAACAATAAAAATGAACAAATGTCGAATGGTCATTTCTCCCCTGGAGGAAAACCCAGCAACGATTCAGCGTATAGCAGGTTAGTCAGGTAATTAATTCGTACACAACTGTAAAGTTAAAGTTTACACTTTAGAATTTTGTAATGCACTTTAACACTAATCATTATATACTCTTAAATTTTTCCCGTGCTTACAATGACAGTGACAATTCTTTAAATTTACTGATTCAACTTAATAACAAGAAAAGAAAGATTTATAAAGGTAATGGTTTATATATTAATTCCAGCTTAAACAGGATATCTCCATCAAAATTATCGCTGTGTAACTCCAAAGAGCCGACCGACTCTGCAACACCGGAACGAAGCCAAGCCGGCTCTGAGTCGGTCGAAAGTCACAAGGACGAGGTCAGGTCCATCTCCAGCGACGAGTTCCTCGCTATGGAGCGATCTGCAGAGATGAGCGAGCCAGTACCCAAAATCGATGCACAATACAAAGATCTCGGCAGTCACACGTTAAGCGGTAAGAATAAATGGATATTTATTAAGGTTTTAGTGCTTGATATATATTACAGACACACACATCTATTATCTTATACAGACTACATCTTAAACAAACTACATATGAAAAATTATTTTGACTGAACTTTAAGTCATTTTATAGAATGTATTTTCAAATTTGATAGACAAGCGTGTCAGTTCGCGAGCGTCGTCTCAGCGTAGTGGGGTATGGAGGTCGCGGCAGGAGTTGAGTTCGAGTGGGTCGGAGTCCTCTGTGCACGCTGAGCCGCCGCCCGCCCGCCTCTCGCGCTTCTGTCACGAGTGCGGTAGCCGCTTCCCCGTCGACTCCGCCAAGTTTTGCATCGAGTGCGGCGTGCGCCGGCTGCTCGTCTAACTGCACTGTGACACATCTATCTGAGCGTTCTCTAGTCTATGACGTGTGACGTCACCGTGGCGGGAATTTACGAGGGTAACAGTTGGTGTCACCCGAAGTCAAAATTCGATCTTTTATCAGAAATTGATTGTTTTAATTACTTTATGAAATGGAATAGAAAAATTATTCAATCACCCTCTAAGTACATCACTGTTTTGATTGCTATTGCAATCTTTAGGTAGGTTAATTTGAATCAAATTAATTATAAATAGCGCGGATGCAAAAATGGTTCAAGATCGAATATTGATTTTGGCCCTCAATCAATCGGTAATAAACGAATTTGTGAAAGATTTAATGATAATAACAAATGCTGATGAAAAATCTCATTTTATATCAGTTTAAAATCTTTCGAACTCGATTTTTATTACTTGGTGGTTTATAATTTGTTTGCTAATATTTTAGTTCATGTTATGGATGGTTTATTTTTGAGTCGGTAAGCAACTGAGATAGTTTGAATTAAACAATTTAAAATCTGAATA
Source organism: Papilio xuthus (assembly GCF_000836235.2). NCBI lineage: Eukaryota > Metazoa > Arthropoda > Insecta > Lepidoptera > Papilionidae > Papilio > Papilio xuthus. The sequence continues at coordinate 3,246,750 of NW_013533657.1, forward strand.
CGAATTCGTCAATAGTAATTTTATTTTGTCTTATCAATGCAAATCGCACAAAAAATGCTTGTATTTATATAGATTTTAATTTAAATTCACAATTAACGACGAAAAGCTGAGTCTGCTTTGATTTAATTGTAATATAGGTCATATTTAATTAATAAGTAGTTTTTACTACTTGCTATTTAACAATATGTTGTTTCTAAATTTATGAAATATGGTTTACCATATGAAAGTTGTGCCTTAACTGTGTAGTATTTCTTCCTAAGGCGATAACACTAATTCCTTTTGAGTAAGTTTTTTTCTCTATAACATACTATTCCCGGCAGCATTTTTAAAAATTAAGCATCTGTGATATATGGTCTTTTCGGTTTTAATACTTATCCAAGTATTTCCTTAGAAATTGTGACTTTAACTATTCTTAAGTGCCAATAATTTTGGTTTTTAATACATTTTTGTGTAGGTTTTTATATTTTATTTTTGTTTTGCACTTGTTAACAAACAAGGATATTGTTTTTATTTTATGATTTTAATACCCATGCGAACAAATTCTAAATAAAATCTCGTCTGCATATAGTTTAGCCATTTTAACAAGACTGATTTAATTTTTGGAATATCAATGAACCTTACTTTAACCTGTATTGTTTTAATGTCTTTATTGTGAAATGAAATTAACATTAATATAATTGTTTTTTAAAAATAAAACAAAATCTGTAAATTTAAGCTTATTTATTTACCTAAAAACAACTTTATTCTTATTTGTGATTAGTATTCTAAGAAAACACCGCATTTTATTTTACTTAAATACCTTAAATATACAATAATATTATACATCATACATCAACATTTTTTTTCAAACTAATAGCTTCAACATACTTATATAGAGAATGGTCATTTTGTCATTGACAAGTCAACCACAACCAGTGACGAAGCATCCAAAACAAAATCAATAATATCTAAAAAGATATTAATCAGGGATACTAAGGTTGCTACATCAACAAAACAGCAGGTGCAAAAAGGTAAAATATAAAAGTAAAAAAATGTTTTTCCATTCATTGACAGATATTTTTTAAATAAAATAAAAGTATCTGCAAATCAACACTGGGAAGACAACATTTGTTTCATCACAATTCAAATTTGCGTTCAGAAAATATATCCATTTTATTTTTGCCTAATATTCACTATTAAAGGGTATAAAATTTATTTATAACTTCTTATCACTATTTAATATTTATTTACATAAACTAGACGACAAACCGTGGGATTCTGAGGCCTAAATCTCTATATAAAACATATTGTCACCCTGTGTTTATCTTTGACAAAATGGAGATAACAATTTGTTTTATACATTGATTTTGGTGTCGGAAACTGGTAAGAAAATGACTGTAATGAACCAAGTAGTTCCATGCATGTAGAAAATATATTTACAGAGTGAGCAGTTAAAAATATCAAAGTCTTAAAGTGCTTTTGTAACCTCTCCTCACAGGTATGGCGCCGCGCACTCTCAGTCGACGTAAAGCCTCTCTTAAGTGCTTCGGTTGCAACGGCCCAGCCTCACCGGACTTCTCAAGAACTTCTAAAGCTAAAAATTAGAATACAACCTATTGTTACTTTTTTGCTCAATATAATCAATAATTCACTAATTTAATGTCATCAAAGTTGTATTAACCAAATAAGTTTAAAAAGGTGGCAAAGTCAACTAATTTAACTATAGATTTGTATATACTTTATACATTTAAATATTCTCTTACCTTCTTCAACAACTTCTCCAACAAATACTTTAGCAATACCAGACATTGCAATCACAACATTTTGACCAACTGAACATCCTGTAATTGTTTGCATCAAACGTTTAACTGCAGCTTTGGGAAATGCCGCTCGTCTGTACATTTCATACCTATCTAGCTGTTCTTCTGTAAAATTTGAGACTAAAACTCTGAAACCATACAAAATATATGTAGTATAAGCAATAAATAATGATTATTCTAATATTATTTCTAAAACGAAAAGATCGGCTAAAATAAGTATTCCCATTTATGAAAAAGAGTGTTTATTACATTGGTGTTTTTATATTATTTACACTTTCGTTAGACATTACCATAAAGTAATATATAAATGGCTAAAACACTCACATATATTTGTTTGGTGTTGGCACTGAGAGTATTTTAGCCTCAACAATTGAGGGCCTCCATTTTCCGTAAACTCAAACAAATGTCAATTAAACAAATGATATACTCACTGCATTTTCTCTCTCTCCTCTTCTTCCAACTCCCTTTTACTTTTCTTTTCCCTCTCCCTCTCACTAATCAATAAATCTTCATTGGTTTGTGAGTCAAAATTCTCACTTTGAGATTCATTTATGTTGGACATAACTCCGTCGCTATTTTTATCATTGGTATCATATTTATGATCATTTTCATATTGTTTATCTTCAGATTGTTGTGTTTCATAATTGTATTCATTGATATAAGGTTCATACTGATCGCTGATGTCATGCAAATCTGATTGTGTTGTAATGAAACTATTGGAGTTTTCTGTATAAATACTATTGCCCATTTCATCAGTGGCATGAGATATATCAACATTTTGTAAATTTTCAGAGTAACTTTCAACAATGTTACTTTGTGAATCTTGGATATTGTCTCCATAATTAACCAATGTTGTATCTGCAGAAATTATATATATTATATTCACGATTAAATATAGCTCTTGCTATAGATTAATGTATATAAGTTAATTTGGTAAATTTTAATTGGATAATTGGAAAAATTATAAACAATACTGCATGCATTTAAAGTACTTATGGACATTAGGTAGCTTTGACTTATCACCTCAACCACTATAATCTAATAATATTTATAAATCGTGCACAATGTACTTACACTCAGGTTCATCTTTTAATAATTTTTCTTCAATTTCTAAAGATATTTCTTGAGAATCGTCTTCATTGGAGTCACTGTGCTCTAATTCTCGAGCCAATTCATCTTCTAAAAACCATCAATTCATTTATGCAATGAAACTAGTTCACATTAGAACACAACATTATCTAAAAATACGTTTACCTCTCAATCTATCTGCCTCCGAAAATCCATCACTGCTTGGATTATCAGCCATATTATCTTGAATTCAAATTGACCAAGTATAGTTAAAGGTCTGTTATAGGCGTTTATAATGGTAATTTGTGTTCATTTCATTCAACACATTAAAAATAGCTTGATGGCTGACTTTGACAGCTTTCAAATTTTTTTGCCTACAGCTGCCACTTTAGAATATTTTGTACCTTATAGTAGTTGTCGTGGTTTTTTCCAAGGAAGTTTATGAAGAAAAGACACAAAAACCCAATCAACATAAACCAATATGCAATGAATGAAATCCAAGAAAGACAAATAAACAACCAAAACTAAGATCAAAACATATTTGGTTTTAGTAGCATAGTAGAATTTTAACAAAAATAGTGGTCACATCGTAAATGAAGTTTGACGTTGGCACTTTGACAGATTGACACAGATTTGCAAGACAGACCCAGTTTTAATTTTTTGTCACAAATACAACCGGTTGTGTGGATGCCTAGCGTTATTGTGCTGTACTAAAATTTAACGTGTGTTTTTGTGCTCCGGTGCGGACAGAGAGTTCCATCATGAGCGCTTTATTGAAAGTGGCTACCTCCCGTAGCCCTGCATCATTGGTTAGTACTCGGACAGAGCATAAAAAAAACATTTGTTATGTAACGTGGTACAAATTTTGGAATGTTTTTACGAGTTCGGATATGGTTGGAAGCTGATAAAATTAAATGCAAACCAGTTTTCCCAACACTTTTAAATGTTAACAAATTTTCTTATTCGATTTGGGAGCAACTTTAATATTTTTTTTTTGCGTTCTTTAATGAATTTATTTTTTTTAAATATCGTCATTAATTAAACTTTCGTCGTACTGAGATATGTACCAATTGATTATTGCATAACATTAAACATACATTAAACTTTCAGGCTACATACTTTTATAGGAACCTTCATTTATCGGTGGGTGGTGCTAGGGCTGCTAAAGATGAGTCTGTAAATACGAATACATCTCAAGCATATAATGTTATTGATCATCAACATGATGCTTTGGTGATTGGCGCCGGTGGTGCTGGTTTGCGGGCAGCTTTTGGTCTTGTGCAGGAAGGCTTTAAAACAGCTGTTGTGACAAAACTATTTCCAACTAGATCACACACTGTTGCTGCACAGGGTGGAATCAATGCTGCATTAGGTACTTTCATTTTCCTCTTGCCTTACTCTTATGTAATTTGTTTTTATTATTTATTTTATGGCTTACATATAAACAAGATCTAGAAAGTTCTTATATGGTTTTATGCAAAAAGTGATTTATTTTAGGTAACATGGAAGATGATAGTTGGCTTTGGCACATGTATGACACAGTAAAGGGCTCTGATTGGCTTGGAGATCAGGTATATTTTTTCTTTCTTTTATGTTGTTATTATATCTATAGCAAAATGTCTGTTAACTTTGACACACTATTACTTTTAGTTTACATAAACTAAATTAAATTATGTTATTACAGGAAAAAGGTATGAGTATATTTTTAATGTTTTTGGAAATGGGATTTTTCCATTGCATCTAAATATCAATAAAATTGTGTGTCTAGCATTTAATAAAATCAATTTTAATTTTAAAAACTTTAACATAAAAATCATCTCAAAGACTCTATTGATAAACAGAAATTTGATATGAACAAGTTTCAATTTCAATGAAATACTAATTATGAATTTTAAACTTATTTCAACACTTGCAAAAATGTTATGATAAGTATTTCAGTTATTACAAATATCAAATAATATTTAATGTTTCACAGGATGCTATTCACTACATGACCAGAGAAGCACCTCATGCTGTTATTGAATTAGATAACTATGGAATGCCTTTCTCTCGCACACCTGAAGGTAAAATCTACCAAAGAGCCTTTGGAGGGCAATCACTCAAATTTGGCAAAGGTGGTCAGGCCCATAGATGTTGCGCTGTGGCAGACAGGTATGTTTAATCCAAACAATACTTTAATTATTATTGAAATCAAAGATAACATTTAGACATAAAGATAAGACACAAAGTTTTATTGCATTGATGGCATCTAACTATACAATATATTATTTGTTTAAAATGTATGAAAGTTGGTTTTTAATACAAGAGGAGTACAGTCAAACTCATTTGCGGTATTCAACTTGCAAAGATTCTAACTCCGTCCTTTCACTCAAATAAGTATTTAGGTAGCAGTGAATTGCACAAACGAGGGGATAACATGTTGTGTACCACTGACAGACCTTTTTTCGTACAGACATGTTTAAAAACTGTATCATTTTGTTTTATCTCTCCATGTCTCAATGCATACAAAAGGTTTAAAATAATGAGGCTTTTAAGGTGAAATACCGCCAATTTTTGTACTATATTTTGAACTGTTAACAATAATTTGTTATATTTTAGAACTGGACATTCCCTTCTGCATACATTATACGGCCAGTCATTGAGATATGACTGTGAATACTTCATTGAATACTTTGCACTTGACCTGCTGATGGAGGACGGAGTTTGTAAGGGATGTATTGCACTTAACCTTGAAGATGGAACACTGCATAGGTCAGTTTTTATCTAATATCTTTTAAGTAACTAAAGTAACTTGTCAAAATCAAGTTTTAATATGAATTCTGCAATTTTTTACATCTCAATGTATAATTTATAATGGTTTTGTCTTCAACTTAGCTAGCATTGGTATGGATTACTAGTTGAAATAGCAACTGTGTAAATAAAATATCCTAAAAACACTAAAAGCTATAATAATTGCTAACAGAAAATAATTTATCTGAATTAAACAGTAATCTTTTGTCTACTGCAAATAACAAGATGTCTGTACTATCTGCGAATCAAGATAGATGACGCAATTTGCAGCAACACATACAACTAGGGGCATAATAGGGCAACTACGGGCTAAATATAGGCATCACCAAGATGTAAAAACTACTTTGAATAAGACGTAGATAATATATAGGTAGCGCTTTCCCACCAAGCCTTACCTAGATCATCGGCTGGCAAAGACCATGACTATAAATACATTAATATGGTACTTAATTACTTAGGTTCCAAGCTAAGAACACTATTCTGGCGACGGGCGGCACTGGACGGTCTTACTTCAGCTGCACGTCTGCGCACACGTGTACAGGTGATGGTACAGCCATGGCCGCTCGCGCCGGACTGCAGAACGAGGACATGGAGTTTGTGCAGTTCCATCCCACTGGTAATATCATCATCATACTTCCCCACATGATTAGGCCATAATCAACCATGCTGGCCCAGTGAGGGTTGCTTGGCTTTCTAAATTATCGATAAATATTAACAATAAAACTCTTAAAAATTTTGAACTCATTGATAAGTTGAAAAAAAACTTTCTCACAGTGTTACATACTAGCTGTCGCCCGCGACTATGTCCACGCACAATAAAAAACTTAATAAGGAGATTGTGTTCTACATCTATGTCAAGTTTAAGCCGATCTAAAATACCTTATACCAGACATTCATTCATCCATCCCAACATTGGCATTTATAATATTATTAAGATTCTTTAATAACACAGCGCAGTGAAGACAATGAGGCGATGATAGAGATTACTGTCATTATTCATCAGTTATAATAGATTTTTAATTACCATTAATTACCACGCTGTAAGACGATATTACGTGAGAATAGCTTTAACATGAATAATGCAAAACATCTGTTTAATACTTTACAGCTTTGACGCTAAATTCATTAAATATTTGTGCTTATTTTAATTTTATATGTTTGGTATTACTTTTAATATATTTAATCTGATTGTTTTTTTTATAATATTAAAAAAAAAACAAAATTATACACTAACTACAAAAAATCATTTAAATTAAAAATAAATTAAACAAATCTGGAAGGTTTTTAATCATATGGCTTAAAATATTTAAAAACGGTTAGCAAATAGTTCAAGGTCATATAGCAGATTTGAATCTATTTAAGTTCTTTAGCTTTTATTTTTCGTTTAATACTAGCTATCGCTCGCGGCTCCGCCCGATCGGTATTAAAAAAATATAATTAGTAGTCGATGTGTTCCACACTATGTTCTACATGTATGCCAAATTTCTACCGTTTTGGAGAAAGCTTTTAATCATCATATATTCCTCTATCCAAATATTTGCATTTATAATATTAGTTAAATTGTAAAAACTTACAGTATTTATGATATTTGTATGTAGGTATCTACGGCGCGGGATGCCTGATGACGGAGGGTTGTCGTGGCGAGGGCGGGTTCCTGGTGAACGCGAAGGGCGAGCGCTTCATGGAGCGATACGCGCCCGTAGCCAAGGACCTCGCCAGCAGAGACGTCGTCTCCCGCGCTATGACTGTTGAGATCATGGAAGGTATGAAACTAAGGATACTATCACTGAACACAAATACTTTTTGACTATATCAGAAGTAATGCTGATGAAAGCTTACAATTCGGATGAATATTGCAAACCTTATCTATGAATATAATAAAATTAGAGTGTCTGTATGTATTTGCAATACTGATATCGAAAAGAAAAATGTTTAAAATGTATGTCCGTCCGTTCCGGGTAATTATCGGAATAGCTGGATCGGTTTTGACAGGACTTTAACGGAAAGATAGCTAATGTACGTGACCATATAGGCTATTTTTTTTATTTCTGTGCTAATGAATTTATCTGTATTATAGGTCGCGGATGTGGTCCTGAGAAGGATCACGTGCACCTGCAGCTTCACCACCTGCCGGCGGAGCAGCTGCGCCAGCGCCTGCCCGGTATCTCCGAGACCGCTATGATCTTCGCTGGAGTTGACGTCACCAAGGAGCCTATACCAGTGTTGCCCACAGTACACTATAACATGGGTGGCACACCTACCAACTTCCGAGGAGAGGTACATATCTGTATACCATAAATAATAATAAAACATTCACCTTACAGTATGTGTTGACAATAATACGGTATATCAAATAACTTTTCAAATATCTTGGCGGCTCGAAGTCATGCGTGCACTGTACAATGCTCTCCCATCCCGCTACACCTAAAATTGTTTTCTACGCAGCGACACGCCCGAAGTAAAGAGCTGCCTAGACATCTCAAAACTATTGTAGTATCCTTAACACGTTCAGTGCTGCCAACCTTAGCGAATATAGTCTATGTGGCATACAAAAAGATATCTTAAAAATTGTACTGACACGTAATGTGTTTATATAAGAATACTTGAAAATTTAACAATTTCCTTGTTTTTATTTAATCAGGTGATAACTCACCACGGCGGCGCGGACCGCGTGGTGCCGGGTCTGCTGGCTGCGGGCGAGGCATCCTGCGCGTCAGTGCACGGCGCCAACAGGCTCGGCGCCAACTCGCTGCTCGACATCGTCGTCTTCGGCCGCGCCTGCGCACTCACCGTCGCTGAGAACAGCCGCCCCGGGGATGCGCAGCCACCTCTCAAAGATGTAACTACTACGCCTTTATATTTATTCTAATACTAGCATTTACCCGCAACTCCGTTTGCGCGAAATTAAAATAAAACTTAATAATCCGTCCTTAATAGTCTATGATCCGTTGAGCTATTTCGGATATTCCTTCAATTCATTCATCTAACTAAATTCGCATTAATAATATTAGTAAGATAGTTTGGTAATTCATCTCCAATTTACTTTTTTCCAGTCGACGGGCGAAGCGAGCATTGCCAACTTGGACAAGATCAGATACGCTAACGGCAGCATCTCGACAGCGGACCTGCGCCTGCGCATGCAGCGCTGTATGCAGAAGAACGCAGCTGTCTTCCGGCAGAAGAACACGCTTGAAGAAGGTACAGCACAATACTATACTTAATAATAATAGTACTTACGAACCAAAATTTAACCTATCATCTATACATTATTTGATTACTTTTCTATTATGCCTGGTTAATAGAAATTTACTCAAATATATCAATTTAAAATTCATAAAACTGAGATTCAATCGAAAAACGTAGGCTAAGAGTAGTCTAAGTAGGAGCCATTATAATATAGGTAAATTATTTCCAATAATATTTCATTAAAAATTGGTCATATTGGCAGGTCAACGTCAAATCCACGAGATCTACAAGCAGATGAAGGACGTGCGAGTGTCGGACAGGTCTCTGATCTGGAACTCTGACCTGGTGGAGACGCTGGAGCTGCAGAACCTGCTGTTGAACTCTGTGCAGATAGTGGAGGGCGCGCTGGCTCGCGAGGAGTCACGCGGCGCACACGCACGCGAGGACTTCAAGACGCGCCGCGACGAGTATGACTACTCCAAGCCACTTGATGGACAGGTATACATTGCGTCTAGTACAAATATTTGTGAAAAGCGTCTTCGTATCTTCATGAAATCTATCTATTTCAAATCTATATGTTCCACATCTGTGCAACATTTCGTCAAAATCCGTTGAGTCGCCGGATCGATCTATCAATCGTTCCAACATCCATCCCTTTATCCATCCATCCATCTAAACATTCACATGGATAGATAATAATAGTAATATTAATAGTAAAATTAGTATTTACTTACTTAATATTTATTTACTTTCTAATTGAAATTTATAAAACAATGGATATTTTTGTTATTTTTTTTTTAAATAACAATGTAAACAAATTAAACTTAATCAGTGGAATTAAATATTATGTCTATTAATGAAATATATATTATGAAATAGACGAAGCTACCATTCGAGCAGCACTGGAGGAAGCACACGCTGGCGGAGACTGACCCGGAGACAGGAGCCACCGCGCTCTCCTACCGCCCCGTCATTGACTCCACGCTGGACCAGCGCGAGTGCAGCACCGTGCCACCTGTCATCCGCACATACTAGACCTCACACATCTAGACAATTAGGTACAATATAGGTAAGCTAGCGATCTCTCACGATTTCGTCGGCACAGAAAAAGTAGCCTATAACATGCCTGCATTTATCAGCTGCCTTTCCGCCAAAGTCCCGTCAGAATCGGTCCACCCGTTCCAGATATTACCCGGAACAATCGCGGCCTTGTGGATAGACATACAGACAGACAATTTTTTTTTATTTTATAAGAGAAGTTAGTCCAAAAAAGAAGGTCGTCGTAAATAATATAAATTTTAAAAATTGTTTCAGGTAATCTCCGAAAACGGGTGCTGACTGAGCTAAGCAGTATTTAACAACACGAAAGCAAAGAGTTTGTGTTCATCTCAGATATTAATTATTTATAACATAATTTATTTTAGATAAGATCGCTTAGCTTTATAAATTCATGATTTAAATTAAAATTACATACAAGAAAAAAATATTACCTCAAGAAAAATAACTCATAGTTTTTAAATGTTTGACAGCATTTATTTAAATAGTCAGCACCGAAGCAGTACTTAAATAGGGATTTTTATTTATCAACATCAAAAGTACTAAATGCAGATTCTTGCTGTTTTCACGAACTTACCTACCTCAGTACAGTCACAATTTTAAACTAAACCACATCTCTGATGGAACGCAGCTCGCAAAATGACGATAAAAGGCATCTCAATGTTACAAATCAACATTTTCTTTGTTAACAGTTTTTACTTTATGAAATTATATAATTAATTATGTACAATCGATTATGTAGAATATAAGGATAATGATGTAAACCAACTGTGAATAAATGAACTGATGTAAATGTTTCTATTGTTTTCTTCTACACATAACTGTGAGTTTAATAATACAAAATATAACACAAAACATAATGCCATCTCTTTCATTGTCTTTGATTAAACAGAGATAAAGAATTTTATTTATCTTTCACGTAACGACATTCATAAAAAAAATCACATCATATTACTGCCTTATATCGAGTTGTATTAAGTTCAAAACTGATTTACATTATGTGTGCTAATAAAAGAACGTCAATTGGGCACATGATTATTTTAATGATAAATAAAACCGTATAATAACATCTCATGTGCCATCTAAAATATGTTTTGTTCCTAACTAGGTTATGCGTTGACGTCAAACTTAATGTAAATATGCAATTACTTCACGATTTTACATGACGCGAATTTCTTATTGACCCATTTGAAGATGTCGTCAAATACGCAATTACGGTGCAACAAAAACATAACAATATGACGAAAACAGCTGGACAGATTATAAAAAAGTTCTACCGGGCTTTCTCAAATTTAACGGGGGCTATCTGTTGCTATTTAATGTCCAGTTTACATTACTCCAATCCAACGATCGAATTGACACAATGCATTAATATACGAGTCTACGTGTTTCCAGTTGTAATCCAGCGCTGGATTGGGATAATGTGAACTGGCTATAATACAAATATGCCGCGTGAGTTTGTTTTTAATCTTATCAGTGATATTATAAACCTATCTTAAAATAAAATGACAAGCACATGTCGCGCATTTAAATACTTTTAGGGTTATTCAAAAGTCAAGTTATGTTTAGTACAATAATTATAGCGTGGAATATCTTAAATACTTTGGCACATGATCGTCATCCGTTCTGCCAAAAACATTCATTTGATTCCTATGAGGAGATGGAGAGCATGAGACAATATTTGTAATTAAACATTTTATGGCTGTATTTATCTATATGTGAGATATACTATAGAATAAGCTAAAGGCCTAGCAATACTCATACTAATATTGCAGTTTTAATTTTAGGGTAACCTCAAATCATCTTGTTCTATAGAACAGAGATATATCTAACGAAAACAATTTAATAGAATTGAAACTATCACTTTTTATTCTTGAATAATTAATAATTACGAGATTTCATTCCCATACTAACTAATTAAGCAAGACCTGATACGATTTCAAACGGTGCTTCTTTTTTGTAATGTACAAATAGTATAGGAAGAAGTACCGTTGACTTTACCACACGCGTACTTGCATCTCGCAGTGTGCAATGTCGCGCTCCGAGCGACATCTGGATCGTGAGAGTTTTATCACTTCTACCGTATATTTAGCAATTTATCTATATTATGTATCTCCTAAGACATAATGGACAAACGTATACTAATAAATAAAATATCTAATAGTCATAGCAATTGATAAAAACCTTATGCATTCAATTTATAATCATACACTAACAATCTTATAATTTCCGAACTGGCATTTTAAAAAGTTTATCGCTAACTTTAAAAATAATTAACCGATTAATTTTAAAGCTATATTCAACTAAGGAATAAATATTGATAAAAGAAATGACGTGTAAACGCTTATACTGTTACCTACAGAAGAACTTTCCCAGATCAATGAAGTTCATTGACCGTTAACCCGTTCACAGTATTCGCTGCACACGCGTCTCTCGGGCCCGCGTTACTCACGTACTCTTATGTATGTAGGTAAATATGTTCATACATGCATTTACTTCAAGTACACCTGAAAAGAAAACAACAAAATCACAATAAAACATAGGTTTTTTTTAATCAAACAAGTCAATTTGAATATAACCAAGAAAAAAACCAATTCAGCATCTTTAGGCCCGTCTTTACCTCAAAGTATTAAGATTTTACTTGCATTGCTTTTATATGTACTGTTGTGCTTTGCTACAGGACGTCTACTGAAACCATGACTTGACTTTATGTTAGCCATAATTAACCTACACTAGATCATAATCAGAATACTAGAATTGTTCATTAGCTTAAGGTCGTTCACAACTTGATGTGGGATCTATCAATGGCCTGTTGCTAACGACTTGGTGAAAAGTCGTAAAAATAAAATTACAGTTATTATATCTTATCACTGCTGGGCTTAGCAACACTAAACCAATTCTCGTCGTGACTTCACAACACAAATCATGTTGCTAAGCGAAAGTTATTAATAATTCTCGGTCTTATTAAAAAATAATAAGACACAAAATAAATTAAAAATACAGCAACGAACCCAGAGGTCGAAAGGTGATAACGAAAGGAAGTCGTTTGTTGATTCGCGAAATTTTTAGGTCACGGAATTTTTTTATGTTTCTAATACCTACCATTGTTTGCTAAGGTGAATTGCAAACCATGCGACAAATACATTTATTTGACTAGTGCTTAGATACAATCTTACTAATATTATAAATTCGAATGATTGGATGTATAGATGGATGGACGGATGTTAGAAGGTATTGCAAAACGGCTCAACAGATCTTGATTAAATTTGGCATAGATGTAGAACGCAGTCTGGAAGAACACATAGGCTCCTAATTAATATTTTTAATGCCACGCGAGCAGGGTCGCGGGTGAAAGCTAGTGAAATCATAAATGTATTTTCTGCCATAAAACTAATTATGCAATTAACATTATGACACATTCGTAGGTTAATTAAACAATAATCAATTATTTTCCATTGCCGCGGATATATTTCACGAATGTATATTTTAAATCGACAAATTATTTTAAAAATAGATGATATTGAAATATCATAAATAATTTTTTATCACTTAATATGTCCGGCCAAATTAGATCAGGGCTCACAGGTCATGTACGATTCACTGAAATGACCCCAACTGAGTGAAGCTATACCGTTTTATTTACCGCTGACTTCCACTGCTGTGACATTTATTACATATTGTCATCTCTTTCTTTTTGCAAACGGACCACCTGAGTTCGTCGAAATGGCAAAGCGACCGCTGCCCATAGATATCCGCTATTGCATGTGCCTTAATCGACGAAGGAGGGGACGCAATGAAAGAGGATAAATATTTTCCTTCCCGTCTTCATTTTATCTTTTCCAAACAAAGAGTACAATGTGTATTAATATAAGTTTCATGACAGTCGAAATCTAAGGTAACTATTTATTTACATTTTAATTTTATATATCACACGATTACCCGCAACTTCTATTGTTGCACCGAAATTTTTGTCCAGGCTTAGCTGAACCTTAATTAATATGGGCGATAAATAAGCCTTAGATCAATTTACTTTGGAAATCAAAATCACCAAAATTGTTATATTTAACTGACATAACTCTCATATTAATCGCAATTATCATTTGGATGAAACATACATTAACTATTAGCGAAGCATGGACTAAGTCACAGATATTAAAGCTAACAGTTGCATTCAGCAACATTTAATATTTCCTAAGTTAGATCTCATGCACTAAGGTACTACGTTCATTAACATTACACTCTCCGAGTAGACTCGGAGTGTAGCAGAAGTTAGAGATGAATGCAAATGATAAAATTCCGCCAACAATGGCCGTGAATAAATCGATAATCACTTAACCTTATCAACTCTTAAATTTGATTAATAGAAAACAATATTAGAATCACGGGGTTTTATAATATCAATAATATTTTAGATTTCAATAACATCTACATAAAGTCAAGGTAAATCGATATATGTATGTATAATTGCTAGTACAATGGATGGATGGTGTTATCAAAATTTTATAAAACTTCGACACTTACAAAACGAACATGGAAAGTTTTTTCTGGGAGAATCTAATATGCAATTAACGAAGATAAGCTGTACTTTATTACTTACCGTAGAATTCGGAGAGGGAAAGAAGTGATGTTAGCATTAATCTGGAAACTCTTCGTGTAAACTTGCTCAGATTAACGTAGAGTTCTGCATATGTTTGATTGATGACAATGACGCCTAAATCAAGCAAATGAGCATCAAACAGTGTACAAAAAAGGAATTAATCTTTGTGCATTAAAAACTTTACGTAAGTGGAAAAATCAATTGTTACCTGAAAAACTAACAATAATCGTATAATACTAACGAAAAGATTGCAAGTTGTAAAATACGTAAAATATATTTGTCTACCCACTGTATTTAATGTTATTACAGAGTACCTATTAAAATCGACGCTTTATCTTTAAATGACCCATTACACTGGCATCGGCTGATAACATCCCCTGGGGTCAGTATTTCGCAGCCGCCGCGCAGCGACGCGACCAGTCTTATATCCGACACGTCTCTCTCTACCCGTGTGATTGTGCTCCTTGGGCCTCTCTCTCTTTTGCATTCTCCATACAGTGATTTCATGGTGCTAACTGGTGTTCACCACTCGTACGGTTTCAACAACTCTCGCTTTGTCCCCAAAAGCGACAGTGAAGCACTCATTTTGACGCTAGAAAATATTGTTCTCAAACTGTGTGAAGGTAACAAAGTGTACAGATAATTGTAGTTCGTGTTTAAGCTTAAACACGTGATTTTAATAACAATTATGTACCAACATTTAAACTCTAAATTGTTCTTCTTAAATTTAATATACGTTATATTTCTATTCTTTAAAAAATTGTACAAATACACACTTCATCTATAAAAATCTATACCATTATTTCATAATAAACCATTATTACCAATATTGTAATAAAATAATATACCAATATTGTAATAAAAGTTTTCAAAATTTAATAGGAAGTTAGTACAAGTATTTATTTAAATGGCCCATCAAGTAAAATACTTGTATTTTTATATTAATTGTAAACACTATGTCTAGATAAAGTCTTAATGATTTTTTTACAATTATTTTGTTTTCAAACATGCTACAAACTTACTGTTATTGATGCGATAAAAACTGTTACTTTTTTTTCAGCGTGCCAAAGCAACATGGCGTCAATTCCTCCATCAGCGTTCTCAGCAAAACGAATCCGCGAGACCGAACGCAATATGAAGATCTCAAACATTGACAAGCGAGGCCCGTCTTCAAAAGTCTTCAATACCAATAGTAAGATTCATCATGTTTTTTTCTTTTCCGTACAATACACTTCCTAAAGTGGTTTTAATAACTTTTGTGTGCGCTAGATGGCGACACATAGCATTATTTATTGTAGGAAAGATTGGATTATGTGTTTTTTTAATAAAGCCAAAATAAATCGGGCATAAAACATTATTAAAGAATATATAGATATTTTAGTAAAAAATACTGAACCTATTAAAACTGTTTGAAAATTAAAAGCGAATATTTGATTAATTAATAAATCTGTTCCTCCATTTTGGGGCGCAGCGGAATTTGAATTTAACAGATTCGATAAAATACCATTTTTATTACTTTTCCAATTAAAGCCTTATATATTTAGGATTACATAGGAGAATATTTTAATAATTTCAGTGATAGAACTTACTCCGTTGAAATATAACAGCAAGCTAATGAACAGCATCTGGGGTTCTTACAACCGCTATTCGCCGCACAATGTTAAGAAGGTTAACGATGCTGTTACATTCAATGTGGAATTGCAGCCGTGAGTATTAAAAATTTAATTTAAAGACAAAATTAATTACAAATACAAATGTATAAAACCTTTTTCAATAAGAAAAAAACTTTGTAGTTTTGTTTAAACATCCTAATTATACGTTGATTTATAATAGAAATTTAGACTCTTGTGGTCTCAACCTGATATTAAATTTGGAGTTTACCAAAGTTATTGTTTTAATTAAAGGGTTTTTTCTATTTTTTTACAGATCCGCTGCCAATTCCTCTAACAAGAATGAACCTATGATAATTTTACCAGCGCCCAAACTCGAAAATTTTTGGGCTTCAATTAACATCTCACAATCACAAATATAATCAAATTTTAAAATCTCATTAGTATAAGAGAACTGATTACTGGATCATTATACTTTATAATATTATTTACGGATTCTTTTTTTATTTATCCCACTTTTTATTATTTCCTTTAGTGTCGTGGACAATTAATAAAAATCTGCATAAATTTCCTTTATGCTACGTTAAATAAATATGGATAGTCCTATTTTAATAAAAAAGAGAATGAGCTCGAAATGTTTTACTCATGTGGCCTACAATCATAGAAAAGTGACCTAGGTAGAAATTTGAGTGCACATCTGTATAGCTTAGACGCTTTACTTTTGTGTCCTGAATGCTAAATAATAAAAATTGCTAGTTAAAATTGCCAGGCGTCGCGGAATATAAAGTTTCCATTTATAAAAGAAACACATTGAAAAACAAAAAGCTCGGGACTATGACAACCATGTAAAGGAAACGAATCACATTGATTGGTGTCATGAGACCACACCCATCAAAATCGGTTGTGGTTTAGTTTACAGGTTACAATGGAATTTAACTCACATATATGCTTCGGAAGGTTAAAATATTCCGCATGGGAATATATTAATCTTCCGAAACGGTCTGGTAAAAAATAAAAACATTAAATATAAAACCATAAAACACTTTATAATTTTTTTTTATATGCAATTAAAAATGTTATCTTTTACAATGTTCACATTTTTTTCAGTATAACAAAGAAAATATCACATTTTATATCACATTTTCATCAATTAATTTAACTGAAAAACTTAGCAAGCTTAAAAAGGCATAAATAATAGATAATTGCACATACTAAATATTTTTATTAACAACCTATAATCTAATCTAAATATTTATTTATTAACAAAACAAAAAAGAGATTTTTTTTTATATTTAGTCTACATTCTAATCAATTTTTATAGAGAAGCTTGCCCCACAAGAACAACCAATATCTGCATTAGGGTTTTGGACAACTCTAAATGCAGATCTTATAAGTTCGGTATGATAATCAATAGTTGATCCTCTTATATACTCCAATGATGTCTCATCCACGACAACCCGCACACCATCCCTCTTAAATATTCTGAAACAACCAGTAAATTGATTAATAATTTCTTTTAGTTTTTGTTTTGTACAAACTCATAATGTGTTAATGTTCTAGGATATTTTTCTTTTTTTTTAATCTTCAATGTTAACATTTTTATTTTAAACCGGCTCAATTTGGCATGCAACACAAGACCACAAAAGAAACTAAGGTTTTGATATTAATAAAATGCTCAATGATAGCACTGTTCATAGATCAAACTAATTTTTCTAAGTACAATCAAATCATATTTAATGTCCTCTGCAGCAGAATCAAGATAATAGGCATTGTTAATTGCATTTCCAAATGTAACCATAGATTTTCAATACAAAGACAAATTTTAATAGAACAGAAAAAAACCATAGATAATAAGGCCATGGAGCCTAAGCTAGGGATGATTAGGCAACAACAACGGCCCAGTGTGAATTGGTTGACTTCACATATATCTTTGAATTTTTTTTTGTAGACATGCACAGGTTGTATCATGGTGTTTTCCTTCACAGAGAGAACATCAGATAAATACATATATGAATTGTATGTAATTATATCTAAATAGAAAAAAAATTGGTATATGAAGTGATTCCAACCCTAACAAAAAATATGGGCAAAGTAATATTAATAATTTAATTCACATGTATTACTGATTTAAAAAAAAAACCCTCAGTTATTGATTTTTGTTTCATTATTGACATGAAATAAGATTAATTAGATGTTGTAGAATGTTTAACAAATATAATATCTTCAATACTACTTTTATTTTCATGTGTTCCCTTTTAAGTCCTAATTTAAAAAAAGAAGTTTGTAAATGGATTACCTGTCGTCTTCACCAACTTTGTCATCTAAGTGGAATTTATATTGAAAGCCTGAGCATCCACCGCTCTCCACACACAATCTTAAAAAAGATTTATCACCTTCACACAGTTGCTTTAGTTTCTGTACACAATTATCACTAAGTTTTATTGCGTCATTTGCTATCTTTCCCGTAGCAAAATATTTTTGAATTGTTATGTAACTATTGCAACTTTTCCTAAATACTGTAAAATGTTTAAGGAACATTTCAACTTTCTTTAAACTCGTACCACAGTATCTGACATGCACAAAATAATACAATTAATCGTGATAACTTTAAGTCTCATTATATATTTAGATTAACCCTATAACTAACAAAACCAGGCAATCTTGGACAATTTAATCATTCAATGGAAACACGAATCACGAAACGAAATAAATTATAAAATGTCAATGTCAGCACAGTGACATCCGATCTCACTAAAAGAAAAACAATAAGAACCCATAGAACAACCTCGTTCTCGCCAAAAAATATTATAAAAAACAAAACTTAAAAGTAAATTCCAACTTAGATTAACACAGGTTGTTTAAATATTTGTGACATAAGTAATTATTTTGAAAATAAAACAGTCGTTTTGTGATGTTAATTTGACAAACCAATTGACGTTTGACAATTCATTGTAGGGATGGGATCAAATCAGTTCCGAATCTTTTCGATTTTCGATTGTTACACTCGTAGAAGTTGGAATCGTTGGCTATACGCTGATAGGTAGAAAGTTACTCCAAAACCTAGTCGTTGCGGGATGCCAACTATCGAGG
Source organism: Papilio xuthus (assembly GCF_000836235.2). Classification (NCBI taxonomy): domain Eukaryota; kingdom Metazoa; phylum Arthropoda; class Insecta; order Lepidoptera; family Papilionidae; genus Papilio; species Papilio xuthus. The sequence goes on from NW_013533657.1 coordinate 3,265,946, forward strand.
TGATGACGACAGCACTTTGAGCTCTGTGGACTTGAGCAATGACGAAAATCAACGGCATGGACGGAGATGGTCCCAAACAATTCTCACAACACTCCCTGTGGTACAAGCTGTAGGAAATACTAAGGATTAGCGGGTCAAACCGAACAGTAATCGCTTGGTCGATGACGATTCGAACCGCGCGTCTTTGTATATAATCAAAAAGAAGAAACTGGAATTTACGAAATCCGTCACAAAGATACTAGAACTTTTTGAACGCTTTTAAACTAGTGAATTCGAATAATTTAATTTGTATATATCTATCTTTCGCAAATATAAATTGTATATTTTGGCAATTAAGGTTAATTTTTATTAATTATTTAAACAAAGAGAACATAAATACATAATAGTTTTTTTCAATTACGTTCGATTAATTTTATACTTAAGCCAATTTTCGATTGTTCGTTATACACGGTCGACGTCACTATGAGACATGTTAGTTCTGTGTTGTACAGATTTACAAAATTAATTCAATTCTTCAAACGCGCCAGTTGTAAAGTTATTATGAAATGGACAAGGTATATATCTATATAGCTATGGATACCTAAGTAATTCGGAGCAGAAAAGTGAGGCGAGAAAAATGGTCTCCGGAGGGCTTTGTAGTGTCTTCGATGTTGTCATTTACATGACAATATTTACCTAAAAGGATAATGTACGCAATCCATTTTCAATGTTTATTTTTTATTTCTTAGTTTTTAATAAAATAAAACATAAATGAAAGAATTAAAAAAAAAAACAAAACCAATATTGTGTTATAACATTTTCAGTGTTGATTTGTTTTTGATAAATGTAGTGATAATATAACAATAATTAACATTATAAATGTTTTAGCATCTTTTACTTTTAATTACAACACAATGTATTCTCCCGAAATGGGAGAAAAAAAATTAATGTCGCAAGTATAGAAAAAGAAGTGTAATGAAAAATTCGACCTCTTACGGCAGCTTTTTTGAAATTGACAGGGCAAATTCACGGACAAGTTATAAATGGCAACACTAAATAGTGCAGCCACCGCTCTTTCATCGGTCAAAATATGACCCTCTCAAGATGAATTTGTTGGTACACATATTTTCCGACTAACACAAGATCCTTGTCCAACTATACCTAATTTCTGCTTTGGGTAAAAACGAAGAATATGCGTCCATTGGCTCGCCAGACGCGCCGCACGCACGGCAAGCAACGGATTTTAATTTGCTTTGTATGACATTAAATAGCGCTAAGTCCATTATCCGCTTCGCCGGCATCAAAAGCCGGCATTTATGTACAAAAAATGCGTTGCGTGTCGGTGACGTCACACAAATGATGACATGATAGAGTTTTTACATTACTCGACTTATATCTAAAGTCGCGTGTATTTTAGTAGAAATTGATATGAACGATTGTCTGAAATATAAAATACTATTATTTTGTTCATACGTCATTATTTATAATATAAATCTAACACATGACATCTTATTTCTTTTTATGATGTTTTCTGATTTTTTGAACCCATTTCCTCCCTTTCAAGGCTCTTATCGTTAATGGCCGATTCCTAAAGTGATCTAATTTATGGAATGGAATAAGTTATTTTTAATAAATATGATGTTACTTGTATCAACATATTTCACCAGTCACATTCTCTTGTAAAAACAATCATAATCCACATTCATAATCAAATTTTTAAAAACCTATATTATGCGTAGTGATGTAAGAATGGTCACACCAACGTTCCGAGTACTGTGTTAAAACGAGAACGAAACATGGTAATGTGAAAGAGATGCAAGAGTTTTAGGGAAAGCTGGCCAGCGGTCCGATGTTGGTTAGGAGCAAAATTTCATTCTTTTGAATTATTATCTTACTTTAAATAGTAAGAAAAGAGTGAAAAAGGGTAAATCAGGTTCTTATCTATATTTCTTTAATTAAGACAAGAAAAAAATGTAATTTAATATTTTCGATAATTTGAGATAATTATTATACATCTAAGACAAAATTACACATTATTCAGAAATTTTAATTACTTTTTTTCCTCGTGTGTATTTCAATAAAACTTGTATGTTTAACGTATAAGTTTTATTGAAATTTGTAATTTTGTGCTGGATACCCTACTCCACTTTGCGCGGCAGCGGTCAGAAGGCGGAGCTTATCGGCAAACTCGCGTCGAAGCTGGTCTCACTGTCAATTCGAGAGCTGCGAAGTGTACGCTCGCGTCTATTACGTAGTGTGTTTGTAGTGAAGTGTGTTTTGTGAAGAATTTTCGAATGTCGTGAAGTGAAATATAGAGTTGTTTTTCCTCAAAAAGTGCATATTGTGTGATTGGCGTTATGTTTATTGTTTAATTTAATAGTGTTAAAATCAAAATGTGTATAGCACCGTGGTGTGCAAAATTGATTTTTGCCACGTAGTGACGCGAACGGGTAATGATTCCTAATGTGGAGTTCGAAGCAAGATGGTTAGAGAGACTCGGCACCTGTGGGTTGGAAATTTACCCGATAACATACGTGAAGATCGAATAAGAGAACACTTTAAACGGTAAAATTTTCATTTTTGTTTGATCCCAATAATCATTGTTATTATGTACCTTATATTCACTGTAAGATTCTCTGATAAAAAAAAATGCCTGCACATTTTAAGGAAACGTCGTTTTTGATATCTATGGCAAGTTATAAAGCAGATCCACACATTCACGACTAAAATAGACGCACACACACTCGCGTAAACATAAACCCTTATTCAGTATATTTATTAATAATTTCCCGTAGCAAATTGTAATAACAGCTTTACTATTGTATAGTAAATCATTAGCTTCGTTACACATAATATCTACAGACGCTGAGGACAAAATGGAAAAAAAAACATTAACACTAGGAAAAGGAACAGTAGTGTTTGTAGCTTATTTAATTACCATTTGAAAATAGCAGTCTGCTGTTACGGTCTACAGTTATGACGATGGTGATCGAAACTAAAGATTAAACACGTTTTTGTGGTAACATACCTACCACGCTTGAGTATTGATAAACGATTGAGTTAAAGTCGATTATTTCTCACTATTGACTTTTTACTTATTTGTTCTTATTATTTATTTGTGTTTATGTTTAGTTATTTTCTGCATCCATTGGATCTAGTATTCGTGTAAACACTAAAGCAGCAACCAAAACTAATGTTTTAACGAGTATAGATTTTTTATTCACTTCTTGTTTACTTCATAATTTATCTGTTTTGATAATTCAGAGCAAAAAATGAAAGTTTAGTATTTTGTTTAGTGTTTTAAAGTTTTATTGTTTATAGGTATTACAGGAGCTATTTCTAATTATAGAAACCAAGGTTTTATTTTTACTTTTATCACAATTTTACAGAAGGTGGGTTATGTTTTCATAAGTAGTATGTAATGCATGTATGAGTATCCCTCGAATAACCTGTAGGATAATATGATGAAAAGGTCATAAGTCATTAGGATTTTTTTTATTTTAAGTAACTTGCTTTTCGCGAAAAAAACATTTAATTTAAAATTGAAGGAATAAGGGTAGAACAAAATGTATTTGTTTTTATCTTTGGTAATTATTTAGTTGTTTACTACGTTACAGAGGTAGGTGTAGGTTATGTGTATAAAGCATGTATATTAAACTACCTCATGCCCGCGAGGCAGTCCGCGCGGAATTAAAAAAAAATAAGTAGCCCATGTGTTCTTCCAGACTATGTTCCATATATAAGCCAAGTATAATCGATATATGTTTAGCCGTTCTGGAGATACCTTCTAAAATAGAGTTCCCCAAACTTTTTTGTGTCGTAGACCCCTTGCCATGTTTTTCCGTGTTGAGTAGACCCCCTACTTACCTGATTTTGATTTCCTGTAAATTTCTAACTGTAGTGAAGTTTAGTGTTAAAAACATAAATTAAAAACAAATGTTAATTTATACATTTATTAATTGAATTTAAATTAAAACTACTCAAAAAAAAATTGTATCTCTTATGTAAAATATACGTAACATTAATAAACTATGAATAAAATAACATAAGCAATATTAGTGTATGTGTTGAGATCCACTATCGTGGACCCCCCATTTTATTTCGTGGACCCCCAATTTTTTTCCGCTGATGTAGACCCCTTGCAGGTTGTCATAGACCCCTAGGGGTTGATATAGACCACTTTGGGAATCACTGTTCTAAACAAACATCCAACCATCCATTCATCTACCGTGCTCGCCACTTTTTTTTCTTAAACTTGTAAAACAATGCAACAAAACATATTAAACTTTCAAAACATTTACATAAACCTTACATATTCCCATGCAAACTTTCATCCCCTGTTCCCTATTTTTATTTTGCACCTTTGAGGGTAATACTTTTACAAACTTTGAATGTCATATTTATTTATATAAAACACAGCTAGTGCCTGCGATTTCGTTCGCGTGAAATTTTGCATTCGGAGGGGATTTAACTTATTAAGGCTAATTATTTTACTTAAAAAAACATTACAACAAAACATATTTAATTTACTAAATATTAACCTCACATGTTATTTTGAACCCTTGAGGGTAAAACTTTTAAAAACTTAATTGTCATATTTATTAATATAAAATTAACAGCCTAAAAAAAGGGTTTTTTAAGCTTATAACTGTAAAAATTACGATACTTTCGTACAACTTTTTAACCCTCGTTGCAACCCTTTTTTCGCATTTAAAGTAGCTTTATGGCCTTTCTCAGGCTCAAGACTATCAGCATTTCAAATTTATTTAAATTGGGAATGCATTAACCATGTTACTTGACTATTTAACCAATCTGGTCAGCATAAGGTTATGGAAGATACTCAGGCCAACTCCACTGCCTGTAATGTCTTCAAACCACTGAAGCATGTCCTTTTCATATTTATTGTCACTATTCAGTCACACTAAGCTTACTAAATTAGATATTAATTCTGAATGATTAAGAATCTCATAGTTTTTATTTCAGTAAAAAATTTGAAATAACAGATTATATTATAACATGTTTAAATTTGCTTTTTTAACCAATAAAGGATTAAAGTAATTTTTCATCCTTCTTTAATCTGACATTTTAGGACTTCTAACATGAAAATTTAATTTAGGGGTGAACACTTGTGCAACAGATATATTAGTATCTTCAAGCGCAAAGTATTAATTTACTGTAGAAAGACAAGATCATGTCAATAATATTAGTCTGAATGGCATCAGCTAGCAAAAAAAAAACCAATATAATAATAATACAAATCATAGATTATTTGTGGCAGTGGTTGATATAGGTATTGTCTTGGAAATGTTAAATGATATTTAGAATTTTAGTGCAGCGGACAGTATGGATGGATTATTTTTATGAAAGAACCTTTTGGACACTGATATTTAATACTTACATTTTTTATGTTAGTAGTTACTTATATATTTTAACATTAAAAATTACATTTAAAGCACCCCTAGTATGAAATTAATGACCACCACCAAAAACATTTCTACAATTTATAGGTGTAACATAAAAGGAAATAAAAATGCATTCTGTTACAAACTACTGAACTCCCATATTTTCTTCAGTTTTTTTTTAAATCACTGAAATATCAAAGCGACCGCTACCTATAGACATCCGCAATTGCAGATGTTGCGTACCTTTAACCGACGGAGAAAGAGATGCACAAAAAAGAATATTTCCCCTTTCTATTTGTACCCTCTTCTATAGAATCCCCTACCCTTTCAAATCGATACAGGACTAAAATTAGGCCTCTCGAAGGCACACTGTACTGTTAAGACTAAACGCGGAATTATATCCACTTCACGCCTGTCTGCATCGGTCGAATTGTACTGAAATTGTGCGATTTAGATCAAATTGTATATTGTAGACTAGCTAATGCTACATACAGTCGTGCATGATGGATAAGAGAGTCCAAGGAACCGCGGTATTTTTCTCTCTTATCGAGGTTTCTCTCTAAGCCGAAATTTTCATGCAGCAAATATGGAGAAAATAAACGATCTTTGTAGTAGTGTTGATTATTTTAGAAAAAGGATAATTAAAATTAATCATACAACTTTTTTAAATTCTTTGTCTTTCTTGTTATATTTCACTTTTCACATTTTAAATTACATAACGTAACTCGTAACACATGTTTTATGACAGTATTGCCAGTATAGTTATTTATCATGAAAAAAAAACACGGAATAATTATGTTCTTATTCAAGTGTCAGGATTATCGATAATTGTAATTTCAATTCGACTTATAAACGACAACTAAATGAGCACAAAGTCATAATTATAAACGAAATGCCCGGAAAGATAACAAAACATTCCAAATTCATCTGCTTTATTTAATTTAGAGAATTTTACTAACGTGTCGTTTACATAAAAAAACAACTGCAAAACTGTTTGCCTATGCTTAAACTCAGCTAGAGGTGTAGATTAGTAGCTGATCTGATGTTAGATTACAATAATATCGGCATCAAAAAAATATTTACTTGAATAATTATTACAAAAATAGCAATATACTAACAGTCAATCGTTGCTACAACTAGCATTTTGCAATGTCGCGCTCCAAAAGCAATACGAGCTCGCAAGCGGTGAGTCGCTGTCGGGTCGTCGAACTCGCCACGGACGATAATACGATGTCGAGAGGATCTCTTACCGATTTACTAAGACTATTTAGATTTATATGGTAAATATATTTTTAAAACGAATTATAATATGTGTAACGTGTAATAAATTCTAATGTATTTTTCCTTGAGTTTATACAATATAACTTAATTTATACTTTAATATTACCTCAATTCCCTCGATTGTGCGAAGAACATTGTTTTTGATAAATTATTTCAAACTTAGCTATACTACATACTAACGATCTTAAATGTCAAGCGTAGTTTTATATGTAATTTTTGATTACTTTATTTATTATAATTGCATTGCATCCAACATAAATTTGTAAGTATCGTTGAACGTTGTAAATTAATGTTCTTTGCCATAAAAGTTATTGAATTGAAGTAACTGGCGACCCAGCCATCGAACGACACACCTTACGACTCTGTTCGCCTTGGGTAAATGTAGTGGCGCCTTGCGGCAGGCAGCGCGACGAGAAGTGCGGCAACGTCGCATGTTTTTGTACGTGTGTCCGGGCGAGCCGCATGTAGCTACTTCACTGATACATAGCTGTTGTTATGTAGATTTGTATTGAACGTTCATTCTGCGCCTTTGCCCACGGACGTTGATTTAAAGGTTCTTTGTTAATATTTAGGTTCTATGTTAATTTATATTAAATAAGTCAATTTCTCAACTACACCAACATGAAAAATAATTTTATGCACCAATCTAATATCTTATCTGGCCTAAATAAGATTCTTTCGTCATCGCAGAATAAAATTGTGATAAGCTACATATCGTAGCGCGAACGATATGTTTTGTTGATATAAAAGTTCCACACAACCGTTCCAGTTCCATTCCCCAAGCTATTGATGTTATGCGTTATATCAGAATGTTAGTGTTGCGATTGTGTGACTTGGTTGCTTGTCTTGTTTTTGTCTAACACTTACGATTTGTCATGGTTTCTCATGGATATCAGTCGCCTTTGTCGTGAAACGTAAATAATGAAACTTTGCTTTCGCGGACTACGTCTAATATAATATCTTTTAAATAGTACGTAGTTAGTAAAAAGTAAAGTGATTTAGATACAGATTTATTCGTTTATTATATTCATAATTAAGAATAGAAGTCCTTCTCATCAGCAAAGAATTTGCACGATCGACATTTATTCAAATCGACAAAGGTCGACATTAAATTATAGTCAGACACGTATTTGGTAATGTCACGCTGTGAACTTTTGCCATTGGTACAAAGGTTTGCTGTAAAATTGTTGTACTACAATCTAATCTTAGTAAAAAACGTAAAACATTGACTTTTCCAATGAATTGTATGTCGTAAGCTTATAATATGTCCCCACAGAAAGTTAAGGTTGAGTAGGCGTTTCAATTACGTATCAAAATACTACTACTTTTAAAATTAACTTTTCCTTCATTCTCAGTCAATAAATAATTTGTGTTTATTTGAATTCGTTATATATTTCGGTCCTCGACCTCTATCCTCATAAAACAGTATCCAGTCACAACTACGTTCAGGTTACGAAGCACTGAAGATTAGATAGATAAACTATTGATAAGCCTTTCGACTACTATAAACGCTAATGAAGATTGATGATTACGAAAAATGAACGTCAATTGAACCACAGTAACATGGGAGTATATAATACATATAGTTTTCGTAGTTTCGAATCAAATACATAGTTTAGAATGAAATTATGTCTATTCTATATATAAATATAATAAAGTAGCTTATAACGAAAATCCAATATATAAAACATTCTGTCTATCCGCGAATTTGCGTTAATCTCCGAAACTGCTGGACTGATGTCGATGGGATTTTCACTAGAAGGTAGCTAATGCGTGAGGGAATATTGTATGCTACTTTTTTCTTCCGCGCTGGCGTAGTCCCAAAACATCGCTAGTGGTCTCTGTACCAGCTCTGTAAAAGGAAAATTGTTTTTTTTGTCTTATTGGTAAAAACTATGATCAATCGACATGTGCCTATCTATTAGAATAATTCAATCCAGGATGATTTCCCATACATCTGTTGCTAATTGCCAATTTAATGTTATTTTTAAAACACACCTGACGAGTATCACCAGATTTTTAGTTTTACGATTAAATTTAATAAAAATATAATACTAGCTCAACCCGATATAAAATTGCTTAAGTTTTTAAAAATAATGAGAAACCGTTAAATATATTTAAGAATGGGTTTGCTTGGGATTAATAGAATCAAAATAGGTGTTGTAATGTTATTATGCAACCTTTCCGTGGTAACACTCAGGGCAGCACCCCGTGCAGCATTACCCGGCCCCACCCTCGCCGCGCTCTATCGACCTGCGCAGGGAACCCGGGCCGTCGCGGCTTGCTCGGCGGGCGACCCGACCGGATCCAACCCCTATTCCCCCAACCCCAACTCTCGGTTGCGCGGTCCGTTTTATCCGATTCGACTCTTGGGCGCCGCATTGCTCTCCCCTACCTACCTCTGTGTAGAATAGATTGTACTGCACACAATTTACTTTTGCTATTTTTATTTATAAAGGAAATACCGAATATAACACAGTTAAGAATTGCATTCAACGCATTTCGTCTTTGATAGTTCAGTACCGCGTAATTAACAATTTACATTACGCTAGTTATTTAGGCAATATTTTGCAATGCAATGTCGGTAATAATTTAACCCAAATGATACGATATCAGAGAAAAATAGTGTCCGGTTGTATATACGTTATTCGCATGCGGCATAATATTTTACTTGGGTTTAGGAAGGTATAGAGGATAAACTTATGATTATTAATATTAAAGCGTTCTGGGTGTCCCGTTATTAATACATCTATTAAGGGCTCAAAAAAAACTTTCTGGCTGCAAAAAACGATTGTCCTGCTCAATTGAATTGAGAACGTTCCTGCATGTTTCGACACCGGTATCTAAAATAAATGATTTGGACGTTTGGAGCTAGATCTTTGCGATTTCCTGATTTGTTATTCAGTAATATTGATTTATAATGATATAAATGCTCTTCTTAAAGTTACAACTTAAAACAAACTATCTTATTTAAGGAACAGTCACTCTAACTGCATATTAATTGTTATAACATCATATTTACTTGAGATACAATTGTTTATTTTACCATTTCGTAAACCGTATTAGTTGCGCCAATATTTTTTATAAACTTTGCCACACAAGTGTTCGTACATTTTTTCATAATTTTTAGGTGAATTACGTGCTAAAAATCAAGTTAAGATTTTTTCGAAACGATACAAGAGATAATAATAATAATGTTTGCATTATTTTTAATACTGTAGGCTTTGAGGATTAATATGACAACAAAAATGTGACTAATTTAATTAATTTGATACTGTGGTGGACATAAATATATGACAAAGTAACACATATTATTGAATTTTGTTTTTTTCTGAACCCTTGATAGATGTACTATTAGAAGTTTAAGGATTAACCATTCATTAAGGGACTATTTATATAGGAAAAAGATCGTAAATCGTGTCATCGAAGATGATTGAGTGTAATTCAGATTGAACGAACCTTCTATAACGGTATAAGACAACAGCTTGTTGAAAACTCCGTACGATCAACGGTATTGCACCACTGGTTCAGACTGGACGACTGTTTAAAATAAACACATTATCGTGAATGGCATTAAATGTTTGGTTCCTAGATCGTTAGTCACCGAGCAAGCAGACGTTGTTACTGGGGAAACGGAAGTGTGTACGTATAATTTTGATGTTTTCGTTCTATTTAACCTAAAACTTTATAATATACTATTTTAAACAATACTTACAGGTGTGAATTTCGAGTTTTTTTAGCATTTGTCATATAAATCAGGGCGAGTAAAGGCCACGTCCCACAATGTTAAAATTTTGTGGTACACTTTACTAAGAAACTATTACTCTTCCAGATTAGGGCTTTGGCACAGTAATTTTATTTCTAGATCCGTTTCTATCGTAAAAAAATCTATAATTTTATAACCAATAAATTGTGCAGAATATATAATATCCTATATGAATAATGTATACATTTTTTAAAAATTATATTTTACAAGTTATGGCAAGGTATGCGATGTGAGCTCTCCTTCTAAAGCACCGCTTTTTGATAGTATATTTGATTCCACCTTTGGATATAAATAAACAACAGCAGCTCAATAATGTGATAAATATTCAGGCGAATACATTTGAAATTGCTACAGCCGAGCATAATACACAAAGTAGTTATTCAGAAAGTAGACTGACGTCACCGAGCCGGTGTCTCCCCCGCCCGTCCTTTTCCCTTGTACCAGTGTTCGCTTTGGTTCGCGCTGTCGCTGTCGCTCCACTGCTAGCGGCTATGCTGTATACACAGCGCAGTCGTGTCGGTTTCACACGGAAACGGGCACGGCGCGGTGCGGCGGGGCGGAGCGGGCGCGGCCATGTTGTAGTAAGCTTGGCAACGTCGCACTAGACATCGACCGATTTAATCATTCTTTGGTGTCGCTGCTAAGTTTCTCGTTATCTGTCCGTCCACGTAATATTTTAACATCGATCGAAGCCTGAATAGATAGTAGAATAGATAGTTGTTTATAAGGTATGATGGATAGGTGCCTAATTTAAGATGATTGTGATGACTTTTAGTTTAATATTATTTAAGAGCTTGGTTTTAAAATTGAATAATTATGTTACAGATGTTGTAGTCAAACATAGCGTGTTCAAAGCGTAGACTTTTCATGTGAACGTCGATAACTAATTTAATAAAATAGAGTTTGTCGAATGACATTCAATATTATGTGTTAAGTTTGCTACCACTTTAACTCCCTTTTTTCTCATGATCACTTATTTTCTTATTTATTGCGAGTAAAATTTGTGATACATTTTTAAACTAAGTATTCACTTAAAACCCGTTAAGCAATTTAATGTAGGTATATAAGTTCTAGATTATTGGAATGGGTATTCAACAGGGGCAGAGGCGGCAACAAAAACATCCGTTGACGAATAGACCGGTTGGACTGGTGCAAATATACTACTACTACCTTAAAAAAATAGACAAGAAGTGTTGTATTTTGTGTTTCTTCTTATGACTAGTCCCCGATATTAGTCCTCTTTTTATCTTTTTCTGCTTTTAATAATAACTATGGGGAAGAATTGTCTTTTTGTCGATGCGTGCATCCATCCCCTCCTCTAGGGACAGAAGCGACCCCTTTATTTATTATTTTAGCGATATCCAGACTGGTGGCAGCTTTCTCGTATGCATCCTCCTACTATAAAATAAAGTTTTCTAACAATCTGTGTCGTAAAACAATACTTATGCCTTGAAAGAATAAACTATGCAAGAGATATAAACGGTAGAGATAATACATAATGTCCGTTGTATAAAGAAAAATACGGGCTGGTAGGTACGTCGAAAGAAACGAGCGAAGCGGCAACAGCGCACGTTGTTCCATAGCGTCGTAAGAGCGACAACGTCGCATTTTTTTTGTTTCGCCGCGTCATGGAAACGCGCGGTGCGATCGGCGCGGCAGACCGGCCACTCGCTCGACTCGTTTTGTGAATACGTTAAGAGTAATTATATAGTTATTTATTTTAAATGTTGTTCTGATAGATATATATACTAATGACGAGCTGTTCTACTGGGAAATTAACTGTGTGCATTAAGAATGCAACAGCTGGCAAAACGTTTTTAATAAAGGTGCGTAATAATTATGAAATTACATCATAAACAATATGTTTACAAAAGATGCACTCGTTCACTTTGCATTTGTACATAATTATAAGGTATGAATACCATTTACGAAATGTATTATGCGATCGTATTAGTGTTTTAGTAATATGCACAAATAGTTATCACCCCCTACTTGGTTCGCGTTGTCCTGTTAAACTGGCTTTGGCATGCTACGCTAAATCCTACATATCGTTCCAATCCAAACCAGACATTTATTTTCACCATTGACAAACCACACACTTTTCGCTAATGTACACAAATTACAAAATATTTGAGGCAAACCACTTTCACGATAGCCCTTCAACAAACTAATATATATAACTGAAAAAGTGAAATATTGCCATGGTCGTAATGTATAGATAATTGACCTTCCTCTATTTATGTACATATATTTCGGCATTGGATCGATACGAAATATATGGATTATCAAACATCTCTGAGGTCGGCCAACATATATACAATCTTATTAATTAATTTTGAAGATTTCAATAAAAAAACAAGTAATCAAATTTTAACACTTTTGTTAAACTTGGTATATATTTGATTTATAAAAGATTTTGGAGAACTTTATATTGTAATTGTCCTGGTGGTACAAAACCTTCTTCCATCAACGTCTCGTCGCGCACTGATGACGTTTATCTTTTTGAAGCGTGTTGCCAAAGAAAAAAGGTGCAATTATAGCTAATTAATTGGTTTGCGAAATATTAACTTTTTTGACGATGGCGGCAAAATGCTTACAGTGCACCCTCTATAGGGTTAAAATTAGCGTCCTAAAACCAGCGAAAGTTATATTAAAATAATATACTTCAGGCGCATTCTTAAATTATAGACTTTGTTAAAACATGGGAGGAAAAAAACGAAATACTATAGTATGAAAAAAAGGGTCTTGTCAGACAGACGGACGGACAACAAAGTGATCCTGTAAGGGTTCCGTTTTTTTCCTATGAGGTACGGAACCCTAAAAACCACTAGAAAGGTAAACTAAAGGCCTTCCTTATCAGTGCTCCTTTCGGGTCGTTGAATTGTATATATTTACTCCTTCATGATTCGTAATTCTTGAAATATATATTTTTGTTCAGTCTTGTATTAAAATTTTATAACAAAACCATAAAATTTGTTGAAATCATATACATAACTATGTAAATTATCCGGAAATGTGTAATTGTTTTCTTCCCAGAGTGTCATGCTAGTCATAAATTGACGATGTATTACTTTTTGTTTTAAACATGAACACAGTTTTTTTAAGCAGATACAATTATGACAGGAAAGGATATAACTATTCCAACAATAACTATATATAACGAGACCAAATTCATCATTTATTTTAAGATCATCGGCTTTATATTTCTTAAAAATATATTAAAAATAATCTATGTTTCGTAACGAATAAACTGAGTTGACTTTTCCTTACCTATACTTTTTTACTCGTTTGTCTAATACATTATTTGATTATAATAAGCCATCATTTATTATCTCTATGTACTTTTTTTTAAACCTTTAACTTATTTCTTCACCTTCCTTATAAATGGTTTTGATCTTTGAGATCTCTTTTAGTTATTTGTATTATAAAACTCAGTTTATTTCTTTACAGCTATGGCCGAGTCCAAAATGTCAAGTTATTGGGTAGAATGGAAAACGCGAACGCAGGTGCAAACGGAACGACTATTTCCGGTTTTTGCGCCACGGTCGCCTTTATGGACATCAAGTCTGCTTCGAAGGCGCATAACGCGGAACACGTACTGGACGAGAGGACGCTCACCACGGAGTATTACGAGCCCGCAGCGATACCATCGGCCGCGGGCGCGCCCTCGGCGGGCTCCTCTCCCGCCGGCTCCGGCTACTCGGGCTCCTCGTCCTCCGTGAACTCGGCACCCGCGCCCGCTGCCATCGCACGCTTCCACTTATCGTAAGTACATACAATTTGTCATACATTAACCTAGATTATCTGCCAGTATCATAACCTCTGAATGCAATCCAGATGAGAACCGATGTTGTTAACATTTATGATGATTTATGCACATTTTAAGCTTAGATTAATAGTTCTGTAATCACCATAAAACGAACACTTTCCAATTTTATTTTTAATAAAAACCACCAATTTTTTAAAGAAATGAAATTTTACGTCTTAATTTTTCTGTAGTTTATATACAATTCGGTAGTAGCAATTCTTTTTTCATGGATTACTTGAATAATAAATAAAGTAATAATTTTATGTTCATTGAAGTAATGTGATTGCAAACTGGCTATTTTAAATATTGTGGTTGTAACAATTGTGGGTTTATAAACCCACTTGAGCTAGAGATATTTTAAATTAAAGGTAATTGAAGTAAGCTTTATTTAACGTGTTAAATGATAATTCAGTTCGTTGCTTTGTCAGATTATTATTGCTAAATATTTTAATTAGTCTGACTAGCCATGAATGTTTTCTGAAATAAAACATGTAACGAGAACACTTGTCACTTTTACCGTGAGTTATTACCTTAATAGATGCTGAAATACGTATTGTTATCCCTGTTTTTAAAGATAATGTTGTGATGGCACTATGTTTTTGTACCCGTATTCCGCAGTCGCAAAGTGAATGTCGTAAAAGTTAACTTATTCCCTCATTATGTTAATGTTGTGATAAACAACAATAACAATTTTTGTAAATGCGGGAATTGGTCACAATTTTTTATCCCGCGAATTTTAAAACCGCGGATTATAGAATCGGGACTAAGGTGACTCTACTGCACTGTCATACCCATTAAAAAATATTATCTGGTGAAAAGCTGGAAACGTATCTGCAAAACTTCTGGTGTTGCGTATATCAATGGGTCTTAGACTGAATGTGGTCATGATGATTGCACGACTGTCTGACAGCACTCACTGAAGTCATTAGAACTGGCGCGCATGCGATGGTCATCTCTTACGGCTATACTGACCTTTCAAGTTTGACCATCATCTGCGTTGATGTAAACTAAACTAACTAAAAGCGATGCATTGCTATTTTATGCTATAAAAATCATAAGTTCGAAAATAAAAAACCACGTTTATGACAATATTAACGAATTATATGAATGTTTTAGCTTATATACATTTACAAATAATACGATTTATTAATTTTGTGTAACTAATTAAACAATTATAATTAATGTTATGTTAAAACTTATTTTGTTTTAATTGTAATAGGCAAGATTGTGTTTTAGTTAAAATTTTTACTTTAAAAAAATTATGTATTGTTATATAAATAACCTAAAACTATGTTTTAAGATATCGTTGTGCATAAAACATCATATGAAAATTTTACTTCTGCAATCAGGTTTAAATTTGTGCATTATCGAGTTTAAGTACATAAAACAGAACAATTAAATAATATCATTAAAGATAGAGAGAATTTATGTCTATAATATATATATGCTAATGATACCTGCAGATATGAACATTGGTTTTTGATACAGCAACTTGCCTTTTGACGGCAATCATCGCTACTACATATTATGTATCTACATTATTTCCCCGAATTGTTTATTTTCCATAAGATCCTCAATTAAGGGATTTAAAACTATACCATAATCGCATCGCTTCATGCTTGCAATGTTGTGGTTAAATAATTTACTATATAGCAACGAGCATGTTCGTCTTAGTTGTTGCACCAACATTTAGGGTGCCGCCGCCGCCGAGACAGTGATCTCGCGACTGACTGACCTACCTGCCTGCGTTCAAAGGATTGCAGTGTAATTTGGATTGCAGTGGGATAAGCACCCGAGAACAGTGTTAAAGTGCAGTGATGAATTGTGCAAGTGAACGATGAATTGTGGTGTCTATAGTGTCATGAGTTCGTAACAAACTGAGCATACGATCCATAATAGGTATGTACGAGTTATACGGATTGTTAAAATCACTGTGGCTGGCGGCGGTCCCAACTACGTTTATATGCACCTATTTCTAACGCTATGTAATATGTCTTGTCAGTGTGTAAGCTGTCCTTTTAAATGTCATAACTCGTAACAAATTTATTAACATACGTGTTAACAATTTTATTGAAAATATTTATGAATCGAGGTATATTTATTAAAAATTTTAATAGTTATAATTTTCCAGTATATCATTATACTGCAGAAATACCACATTATTAGCGTCATTAAAAAGAGTAAAAACCTTGTCAAGTACCACTACTTCATTGCGAAAAATGAGTATTGTTGAGTTTACGAAAATAGTGTTATGAGCGTGCGTTCAGGATAGAGTTCAAACACTTCGATAGTTCTATTTTGATTTATTTGCCACTACAGTTGCAAAGATTAACGTATTTATTAAATTTAAGATTAGCGCTATCAAAGTTGTCCTTCAGCACCACGTGTAACAAAGACGTTGTCACTGTCAATACACATTTTACACTACACCATTGTTACTTTACTAAAGCACTTGCTCTTTCACTTTTCATCCACTTCTTCTAATTTCCTTTCTACTTGTTATTTCTTCATTGTTTACTTTAAGACTCTCCTGGAGTTGGGTCTGACTCTTCTTATATAAACCAATGAGATGTTCTTTTCGTAATTCTTCCATTTTTCTTTGCGTCACCTTATTTGCGACGTTCTTATGTCTGATAAAATTTCCAGGGCACAGAATATTCTATTGACAACACATTCTAGAAGCCCATCTTCGCATTTATGATACCAAATGAATGTATGAAATTACTAAAAACCTTGGTCTCGGTATTGGTATCGGCAACCTATTGCACACTGGTCGAGTGTATATGCCACTCGGCTAGCCTTGCTCTACGAATGATTTCGATAAGTCATATATTAAGCCTTAATTAGTCTGAACCGTTAGTCTGGAAGACTATATTCAGCAAATATCCATCCATCCACTCATCCATACATTCATAAATTACCTATCTATATAATACCAGTAACATAATAAGATTTTATCCAGAGATATTAAAGAACATTACACACTACATTACAACTACAGAGGTCAAGACAATTTCTTGGAGCGGTGTCTTATACAAAACTTCCTTTTCACCCATCAATTTAAACCTTTACAGGACGAAAAACATGTGACAAAACGTATCCAGAAATTTAGCATATTGAAATTGGTACCATTAGGAAGGTCATCTAAATCTAGTAGATTTGTTGAACGGGGGAAATTTTGTAGCTCGTGGGAGAAAAATATATTCTACGTTGAAAATGCCAAAAATTTTTGATTCACCCGGACGCACGACAGCATTTTTGAGACTATTTATTTGGTTTTTCGAACTATTAGATTTGCGTAGACTTGTGTACGAAGGGGCTTAGGATTTTCCCATAGAACGCTACTTATATCTGCGATTTTAGTCTCTAAGTCACGTAAGAAATAAAAAAAACGCTGACATATGATATAGCATTGCGTATGGTCACACTATCAGCATAATATGGTATTTCGTTGTGGTCAGCGAAATAACTTCGTTAGGTCCAGCGATTGCTTGGGATGATATAATACTGGTCTGTAAAAAACATTTTTTTCTCCTTCAAATGTTATGCAATTATGACAGATGCAATAATACTGATTATCATTGTAGCTATTACGTTATCTATCACGTAAACATTTTTTTGGGATGGAATTTTTTTTAATGATATTTTAATCATTAACATAATAACTTAATGTTCCGATATACACTATTTCAAACTTAAAATGTCATATGACAATATCATTACTAGTTGTAAATAACGTTTTACTCAGTAGTTTTTTTCCTTTTCATATTTTATAATGGCATTTCCCGAAAATCGACCAACAAAAAACCAATTCTCGTTATACCGCCTCTCTATGTGCAAAATGTCTTGATGAAACTCATACAACAAACCTCCCTTAGATTTTTCCAAGCAAATCTCGGATGACTATTTGCTTGAAAAATCTAAGTGAGGGTCGAAAAAACGAATTTTAAGAGACATCAACAAATGTTACATTTAAGAACCTTATAGGTTATAAAAATCTTGTATGATTTCCAGATAGTTCTAATTTTTTTATTTTCAAGAAAACTTTGGCACTCTTCTACAAAAGCCGTCTTATGCCCTATTTTCAAATCGATCAACCTTATTTTAAAACTTGCGTCCTTCATAAGTTCGCGTTTTTGAAGACCTAAAAAATTTCCTTGTTTTAATTTCGCGTCGCTGATCCGGAGAAACTTTGTTTTTAGGTATTGAAATCCTTCCTCATCTTTGTTCATGGCTTTCCAAATGGCGTCTTTAAAAAAACGAACTTGCAGGCATAGTTAGTGATAATATAATTTTACGGTTTCTCAAGCGCGCACACATTGAAAATTGAATTGAATGCCAAACATAGACTAAGAATATAACTAGTTATCCGCGTATACTCGTAAGGAACAGAGATGTATTGCGTCATTGATAAGTTGGTTTCCTCATAAAAATAATGTTACCAGAGCATGTTTAATAAACATAGTTATTCTAACAAATCATTCATCCAGAAAAAGTAATTAACTTCAACAGTTTTTTTTATAGTTGGACTAACGTAAGATTACGTTCTGGTTACCCTTTGTTATGGTTGAACTAAAAAAAATTGATAGTTCCTAAAAAAGTTAATATAACAATTAAAAAATCTATAGTTTTTAACTACTGTACTCATCTGAGAATTCATCCTCTAAAGGTCCAAAATGTGGGTCCAAAGTTTGTATGGAACAACGTTAGTCCTTGGACAAAATTTCATGAAATTTAAGATAAACGCTTCTCAACACAAATAATTAACATAGTCTTTCAGGCTTTTAACAAAATTGGAGTTTTAAGGTCTAGAAAAAGGGATAAAGTTTGTATGTAATAATATTTTTAAAGCATAGATTCGAGGCGTAAAGACTTGATATTTAACATGTGGGTTTCTATTACTACATAGTTGAGCGCAATGAAAGATTTTTGCGAAATTAATCTTACAAAGGTCTATAGCGGGGGTCCAGTTTGTATGGATAGATGTTGTTTCCTAAACAGAATAACTTGAAAATTTAACTGATATATAAACACGGCTAAACACTCACTTATATACGTGTACATACGTATATACGTATAGTCAATACGTTTTGTGCCCCCGGAAACTTCAACACCACCGACGCTTTGATACCAACATCGTCGACGACGACGGCGCAACCCGCGCCCCCCGCCCCCTCAAGACGCGCCCTAAGAGCGCAGGCGCGCAGTGAACGACGGGCCGCGTCCGCGAAATAATACCAGTACCACTCATCCTGATGAAGGGCCCCCGATGGGCTCGAAACTAGTCGGTGCCGCCACCGGACGTATATACGTGAGTGTTTAGCCGTGTTTATATATCAGTTTAGTATAATGTCTCACGAAAGTTTGAATAATTGAAAATTGAGATCAACACTTTTGAGAATAAATAATTAAGCGTGTCGTTCAAATGTTTTTTCACTTATTTGTGCTATAAAGGTCAAAAAAGGGGAGGTAAAATTTTTTAAACTACGCGGACGGAGTGTCGGGCAGAATTAGTTCAAATTGAGATGAACACTTTTGACCACAAATAATCAACTACGTCTTTTAAGCTCTTTTTCTTTCAAATTTGCCCTCTTAATTCTAAAAATGGGGGTAAATAAATAAGTTCGTTTCTATTAATATTTTTCAGAGCATATATATACAAGGTCTTGAGACTAGATATTTTACATGGGGCTTCTGTTACTACCTACAGGAACACTGTAAAAGGCTAAGAGTCAATTCATCCCCTTAAGGTTCAAAGTGGACGGTGAAAGTTTATAAGGAGAGATCTTATTCCTTTAGAATTATTTACAAATTTACATTAATACTTTTCAGAACTGATAATTAACTAAGTGTTTAATGATCTTATGATTTTTTCCTGTTAATTTCCAAAAAGGCTCGTATCTATTTGTAAATGAGTTCGCCTACATTCATTTTGTGTTAACAACGTGTGTATACACGTGTTTGTGTGTTTACTACGGGAATGCGAATTTTGCTGTAATGTATGCGAGAGTTTTAGAAAAGCCAACGCCAATTGTTAGCACATTCATACGGAGTCATCTTGCCGTAAATGTAATTTATAAACCGACCACTGAAATTGTTTGTTTTATTTCACTTTAAGAGGAAGAAATAATATGTGTAAAAAGAAAAGACTTGATTGGCTATTTTTAATTGCATTGGGTAGATTTTGAAACGTCTGAATCTATTTGAAATATTCTTTGTGTTCAGAAAGCTATATAACCCCCGGGTGACAGATTATATTTATTGCTACATTTTTTTTAATTCCACACGAACGAAGTCTCGGAAAACTGCTAGTCCGCATATATTGTACTGCAATATAAATAAAGACATTTCTGTTATTTTGATGTTTATAAAAATAAAGTTTGTGCAATAACATTAAACTTAGAACTTTTTACAAAGCATATTTGATTCCTGACCATCACAATAATGTGGGCTCAAAAGGCATCTTTATATGTCCTATGCCTATACTGGTAGTAATGTATAGGAAAATGCATTTTTTTTTATCGAGAATGGAGTTTATGCCGTATTGAAAATTAACTGTCACAATTATTAATAAAAATTTAAGTCCACATAACACCTCAGAATTTATTTAACATCTCCTACCTATTTCCCTTCGGAAACATGATTTATATCATAAATTACAGAAACATTCCCTTGCAACCTGCAACTTTTATTTTGCAAAAATAAGTTACTATAATAATTTGTTACTATTTCTTCTTTATTATTTCGAAAATTCAATTTTAGAATATAAGTTATGTTTTACGCCAAGCGGGCAATGGTCAAATTCCCGATTTTATTGATATTTTGAATTATTGTACAGCTATTCGATCTGGATTGGTTGTTGTTTATTGTTTATTAATCTTTAAGAACTTGACGAAATTTGAGTGGGAGGATTTTTGGACAGTTTTTTTCATGACTATTAAATTTTATTAAAAGTAAATCAAGTATTGGATGTTTTATTTGAGAATAAATATGTTTATTTCTTGTTTTTTTTTTACATATTTGATATTTTTAACATAGGAAACCGGAAGTTAACATTTGAAATTGGATTTGTCTTAACTTTGACACTTCTTTTTTTATTTTATTACAACAAGTAGCTAGTAGTCCATAAATAATATGTGCAGTGTTGTAGAGCGTGATATTCAAAACTTTTTAGACGCACTTTACTTCAAGAGCGCGGCACCGAGCGCTAAACTACATTTTTTTTAAAATCTGTGAATGGGAATCAAAATTCCATAAAAATTATGAATAGATTCTGAAGACCATTTTCGTGTATCTGCAACCTATCGACCGAAAGTTTCGACCTTGTATGAAATTTATGGTTGTAGCAAACAATACACATGGAAATCATTCAAATCAGCTGTAACAAGTACTAGACAGGCGATGAAAAGATTTGTAGGCTGTCGACTTTATTACCGTAAAACGGGGTGAATAGGTTACACTTTCAATTTTAAAACTCATTATCGACACATTAATAGCTTCTTTCTGAAAATACTAAACTCGTAAATTTGTTTGTGACTATCATAATAATAAGTTTGTGACTAATCATCAAAAAATAAATAGTTTCCGAATCTCAGGCCTACTTAATCGTTACTCATATTGTAAATGCGAAAGTAACTCTGTTTGTCTGTCTGTCTCTCTGTACTTTTTTCACGCAAAAACTACTGAACCGATTTAAATGAAATCTGGCACACAGTCTAGTGCCTGAGAAGGGACATTGGTACTTTTTAACACGAAAAAGGGTTGAAAGTGGGGATTGAAATTTGTATGGGAATATTGTCATTTTTAAAGCCAGAAGATTGAAACCTATTTCTAAGGCTGCTGATATATATAAATTTGTCAATGCTTGTAAATATGTTACCCTCAAGAGTGCAAAATAACATATCCCCTAATGTTTTAGAATATGTTATGTGAATGTATTGTGAGTTTAATGTTTTGTTGTTAAATATTATAAGTATTAGTAAAATAAGTAGCCTTAGAAATTAAAATGCTACCCAAAGACAGTATTTCACCGGATGAAGTCGGGGGCACAGTATGTCGCTAGTATTCATATAAAATGTCATAAAAATTGGTCAAGCCGTTTCGTTGGAGTATGGTAACTAACATAGATACACGAGAATTTTTGTATACAAAATTAATCACGATAATACACTATAGATTAGCTAGAGACAAAATAATGAAATACTAGTTTTGGTACTATTTACCCCGCGTTTCTTTTACACAAAAGTATTCATAAAATTAAAATTCAAAAAGTGCTTTAATATCTAATAATTCGTCTGTAAATACTTACCAAGAGCTTAGCAAAATAAAATATATACCATATTAAAAATTAAATCAGATTTCCACACCGTACACACACGTAACTCTTAATTTAAGTGTATCATCAGGGCATCACCGTCATTTAGAGCCATAAACGCCTAATTCAGGCGTATGTCATGTCCAGAAGAGGCAAGTATGACATAACACATTTTAATTTAAAAATTAGTGCGGTCGTTTAAAAAGTCATATATTGTGCATAAAATGCAATATTATACAAGTCCTGAATTTCTCAAAGTTTAGAAGGCAAGAAGTGCGACATTACTGAACCTGGTTTCCAAGAGCATATAGAAATAAGTATTACAATAATAGCCAGTTTTATATTGAAATTATCAAATTAATAACTATAAGGTATCCCGTCTATGTTTGTTTTCTTTTCATAAATCTAATTGTTACAATACAAGCTCGAATAGGTATAAATCTGTAGGCAATGTTTAATTTTATTTTTAATTCTTAAATTACTGCAAACTTTCATTAATTAAATTATTGCGTTGTCTTGCGCGTGAAGAAAGCTTCTAATGCTAGGGCTACATAGCAACAACAACTCACGCCCGTCATCCAGAAAAGTAGGCAGAGACCACGAACCTCCATTTGGTGTTAGTTACACAACTCTCGCTTCTTCTACGGCCATACATGTACGCATACACGCAAGTCGATTTTGGGTGCTATACGTATCTGACTGCACATAAGCGCGAATATTCGTCGTACGGGAAACACAATGATTTTAAGCGTTGGTGGTACGAAGGAGTGCTTGGTCACATTATAAGTATTCGCCCGATATGGATAAATACAAAATAAAATTTGTTTTTTTTTACAGATAATTAACATTACACGTGAAGATTCTGTGAAGGAGTTTTGGCATGGTTTTTGGCTTTATCCTATTTTGAAACAGATAATTATTATTGTATTTTTATGTCTTTCATGTTACATTATTCACAATAAGTGTATTCTTGTGACTTTGCTCCCATAAACCTGGTTAATATTCGTAATTTTTAATAACATTTAATAGTTTTCATTGGTTCAATTAATATCATCATTCAAAATAACGTTTAAACAGTTCCGCATATAAAATACTCTTTGAAATAGTATATTTTATATACTTTTTGCCACTTGGCGTTTTGCAGTCGACTAAACAAAAGTGTATTCAACCGGACAAACTTTTTGCGCGATAAAACTCTTTGTGGTTATTCAGAATGGAGGTGGGCTCGGGTGCTAGCGCAAGCGCTTGTAATTCAAAATGTATGTAGAAAACACAATGTTTCGCTTATAATGAGTAGACAAAATATAGGATTAATATAAATTAAAACACACCTTAGCACAACTATAAGAACATTACATTTATATAATATTATAATTAATATAATAACAATATTGTGAATGGATTTTTACAGTTCGGCGATGGTATATGATTTAAGTTTATTTCTGAAAACATTAATATTGTTACAATTGTTTATCGTGTCCGGTAGGGCGTTAAACATTTGAACTCGTTCAAACAAAATAGTTTTATTTTCATAGTTTGCGGAGTAATTGAATTTAATTTGTGTTTGTTACATAAGTTACTTTATCCTTTTTTTGTATTCAATGTTAGATTTAATGTTATAATTTGTTATATTCATTATAAGAGTACAACTGTAAATTAAAATATTTGAGAGTATTAAATAATTTTGTTTTGTTATTTTTGTCGATTATTTAATTAATCTAGAGGGCATGAGTCCGCCTGGGACTGCCCCGACCGACACTGCTCACATTCACGATTTTTTTCAACGCGTCCAAACCATCTATAGTATGTCTATTTAAGATAGATGAGTTTGACAACTGACGCCTATAAATTAATTTTATGAGGATTAATATTGTAATGTTGCGCAAAACGAACAACTATGAACTATCGAGAATTGGTTTTGTAAAATATATTAAATAACTATATTAATAACTTAGTTATCTTACTATAATAGTTTTGTTTTTTTTTTCAGATATATAATTATGGTCCCGCAATTAATTAAGAAACATTAAAAGTAGTATGTTTCTCAATATCTCTATTTTTGGTATAATATATTTTTTTCTACATAGTTTTGAAGAATGCAGTAGGTGTAAAATGAAACAATTTTATTTTTATCGTAAATCAGAAACAATAACTAACAAAATTTTCGATTGCAAGTTCTATGAGAACAACCTTCGAAAATTTTCATAACCGATTTTAATCAACCCATCTCTAGTGAATTGTCACAGTAATCTATCTTAAATAGGCACACTATAAGCATATCTTTTTCAACTCTAATCACTACATCCTCCCAAATGCTGCATCCGTCCCTTATGGATCTACGAGATGTCGCCCGCGACTCCGTTCGCGCGGGGTTAAAAAAAAGTTAATTAGTAGCCTACGTGTTTTTCCAAGCTATTTTTTTTACATCTATGCTAAATATCGGCGAAATCCATTTAGCCGTTCTAGAGATACCTTCTAACAAACATTCGTCCATCTATAAATCTATAAACTTTCGCATTCATAATATTAGTAAGGGTAAGATTTTTAATCATTCAGTTACTCCTGTCAAAAAACGCATTTCTACTGCATAATTTTTTATAGGATATTTTAGAAATGAACTCGCAACCTTATCCTGCCAAATCCATCTCTCACTTCTATAATATATCAATGTGGAAACTATAAATTGCCATATCTGAAACCTACGTGAACATATGTATGAATGTGGAAAAGCGAGAGAGGTGGTCCGTGGTCTCTGCCTACCTCTCTGGTTAAGGTCGTGAATTATGTTGTTATTATCTATCTAAAAATTAAATTATTTTACACTAATTCAAAAATAGTGTTTTTTTCCATTAAAATGTATTTCTAACGAATATTTCGACCTTGAAATAAATATAATTTATGTTGGCAACGATATACTGAAACATAATAAAGTTTACGGAACTTGCCTTCGGGGTGTTTCCCGTTAGATTTTTTTGATAAAACTAAGTGTTAAACTCAAAATCTACCACATCACTCTCTATTGTCACCGGTATCATACCTCCGCTGCGGAATCGTAACAAGCGGACCCCAGGTTTGTAAGTTTAACAACCAAAAACCATGGTTTCCATATGAATAAAATCTATTACAGAATTTCCGAGATAGTTATATGAACGTAAAATCATTTACAAAGTTTGGACGCCTATGGTGCCTACACTACGCAACTTTGGATAGAGGCAAGTTGGGCTAAATATTCATATTTTAGACCAAGGAATCATTGGCAATCCCTTGTACAAGTCATTTCCAGATACCCTCTATAATGGTACTATTATAAAATGGCAACGTAACGTAATTTTTTTATCCTTTTAACAATATTGTTAAGAATTTTAACTATATGACCAAAACTGGAAATACTTTGACATTGATTTAAGTTAGTATTGTTTATTAATAACACAAAGCCCACCATTATGTGTTATTTGAGACTATCTTCAATACATGTACCACATTAGAATAACATTTGTTAAACCATTGCAGAGATATCGAGTATTGTTGTAGAATTATCGTTTATGTCAATCAAACGTATCGCACGAGTACTGTACACATTTCCTGGGCCATGGGTAGAACCTGATTGTTCTTCCCAATTGTGATATATACCAAATTTCATTACTTTTCATCGTTCTGAAGATACCTAGTAACAAACATCCATCCAAACACTAGCCTCTATATTATCAAGATGTAGTATGTATAATTATTGCATATTTTATTTTATAAGATTTTCAATTAGTTTTGACTCTGAGGATGTAAGAAGATTAGTGGAATAATACCAAAAATTATCATCTATGATTTCATAGTGTAATATGTTTTTATTTTATTCTTTCACTAATTCTGCTATCTAACATGATAAGAATACTAAAAATTTAAAGTACAAAAATTATTTTTAATATTTTGAAATTCTATAATGTTGGTGGTAATCTAAGCAGTGGAATAAAATTTTATAAGCCTGCTTGAAAGTTTTTTTTTTTATTACAAACAAAAATTTAAATAATTGTGTATCATTTAGCAGGGACCACAACTTATATTCTTATATTCTTTTGGACAAGCTTTGGATGACGTTTTCATCAATTCCTGAGGGGGTTCCCTACCACTCCGGATTGCACATCAGCAAATTAGAATATCTGTTAGGTACCTGTTTGTATAATCGCACCATTGTTATATTTGTCACAAATACTAAGTCGATACTATCTTGATGATTGTATATTGACAGCATTGAGCCTTCTTTTGATGGTCCATAGGGTAACTGGTTCACCCTTTACCTTTTCAGTGTTTATTTAAAACTAAAGTAGATGGCTTCTTGATTTTCAAGTTCTTTCCGAGGCTAAGTGGATCTTTTCCTTCCTGAGCATGGCATTCTTTGTAAAAATGCATAATTTGAATTTTTATCACAATCTTTTTAATAGTGGTAGAGCCCGCTTTAACATCTTCGCAAGAATTGGCCCGGCTCGCCCGGTGAAATACCACGACCACACGAAGACGAAGACAGTGAAGTGGAAGCAATTCAACGTTTCGTCTGATTAGTATGTGTCCCGGAAGCCTAACTTAGTCCTCTTTCCCTTCCCACCCTTTTTCTTATAAGGAAAGGATGGGAAGTGGAAGTTGACTTTCCGGATGAGAGGATGCATGGAAAGGGAAAGTATTTTCTTTCTGTGAATCCTCTCCTCCGTCGATTAAAAAAGGTAGGCTGGCTACGCATATGCAATTGCCTATGTCAATGAGCAACGGTCGCTTCGCTATTTCAGCGATTTCAGGTGGCCGCTCGCTCGTTTGCCACTTTATGATATAAAAAAAATCTCTAATTTGCTCGAATCATAATTATTGTTCCTTTTTTCAGTTATTAATAAAAATCACAACTGCCTGTACTTTCTGCACATGTTCTATATTAGCTTGAGAAAAAAATTCTTCGCGTTTCATATAGAAATTCAAAATATTTTTAATTATTTACTTAACATTTAACAAACGTATGCCATGCCATTGGGTGCTATTTTGTTCGATTTTGCCGTTTTGTAGTTTTTTTTTATATCATTAGGTGACAAACAAGCGATAGGCCGCTTAGTTAGGGACATTATCCCATTGCAATAGAAATTTTGGGACTTCTGAGCAAAAAACTGCGGCAAGTGGTTTTGACAGCCCTCTCGTGATGTTAAACCTGACACTGCCTTCAGAATTCTGAATAGATCGAAGCTTCAAAAATAGTTCGGTTTCATTACGTTCTACGTACAGAACCTTAAATGAACTCACAGTTCATTAGGTTTCTTTAAGGGAGGTCGTGAGACATTTGTCGACATCGACATCAAGAATGAAAAATACGACATTTTTCACTATTTGAACCGTTGTACCTCAGAAACAGTGGCACTTTTAAAAAAGCTATACACGGTTTTGTATTAGGAATATTACAATGTACAATATCGTCTCAGTTTGATAAAACTCACTTTTTTTTGCTGAAATAGACGAAAAACTTGTTTCGGGTTGAATCTTAAACCACTTGTTTTTTTTTAAATATTTTTAGGTTCTTGAATTTTTATTATGGAACATTACATGTATTATAATTTAACTTTAACGCTACAGTTATAAGGTACTTTTTGATATCACTTTGGACTCATGGTTTTGAACGTAAAAATACTTTTATCTCTCAAACCGAAATCAAGGAGACAAAGCATTGGTCGTCGTCCCTTTAATTTTGAGGATGACGTCATTGACATATATTTTGTTTATTATTCATTATTATTATTCAACTTGTGAGTTTATTACGCGTAGTTCTAAAAAAAACTGAATATCATTATCCAAGTAAAACTTAATTTTTGGTCGATTGCAATAAATATACCCGTGTATGTGCGCGCGCACATAAGATAACGCGTGTAATAATAGTTTCCGAGCATTCCGTTCGTATAAAACCCGCAATAACAAGTGAACTCACCCTACGCCCCCTTACTTCACCCCGAGATGTCCTATTCTCATTATCATTAAATTGATTTAATTGGAGTTTTACTCAACAAAATTTATTTTAAATTGTTTTTGTTGAGAAAAAAAAACACATTCTACAAATATTGAGAAAAAAATCAATACGTAGCCTGGGATTCGAACTGGTAATCTTACGCATTAAGGCGAACATGGTAAAACAAACTACCATATATAGCAACAAGGTAACATTTTATATTAAATATTAGGTATCTGCCGTATTCGCCGCGGTGTAAGTTTGTTTTAAACGGAAGAATTTTGATACAAAGTGTCAAATGAATTTAACAGAAATAGTACATTTCAAAGGGTATCTCAAGTATTTAGATATACGAGTTCAATTTCGTCTAATCCAGGTGGATTATATAGAAATATAGGTATATTTTTGCATGCTTTAGATGCTTACATACTATTGCCGCTATGTCTGGTACTATAATTTCGGGCACTTTGAACGACATCATAAATTTGACAATGACTAAATTATGATCTATTTGCGTAGAGTGGATGAGATTCAATTTATTTGAAGACCTTTGTTGTACTTTTGTAATTGATGATTTTAGGAGTTGCTATTATACATATCTTGATATCATGCCTGTCACACACTTATGGTGAGCTGATGATGATGAAACTTTTGATATACGTAAAAAATCGACGATTAATTTATTTTTAGAAAGGACAATTTAGTTATTTCAGAAGTTTTAGGTTTTGGGAGATATAAATATATATTTCCCAGGAGGATTGTATAAATTCATCTTTAATAAACGGCGCCGGCGTTACACATAATGCCGGCGTTTTATAAGATGTCTTAGGAAAAGTATATAACGCCGCGTCTTTTTTATATGCCTAAACGTTCGACGTCGATTATAACGCCATTTACATAAATAAATTCATTTTTTTTTTCATTTTGAAGTATCTTACGATATGTTGAATGGACCAAAAATTATTATTTGTCGTGAAAATTATGGAAGTGCCCTAACTCCATTTACATTTAAATCGAGACATGTAATGGTTTTCGTAGTAATGAATTTTTAAATATACGAGGGTGAATCAAAAAGTTCTTAGAAGTGCATATAATGTAACCTTTTTGGATCAAGTTCGATATTCAAATTAAAGAGTGTCTATCACACTATATTTATGCAGACTGTCAAGTGACAGTGTGACAAAAACAAGTGTTTTTGTCAGTTCGTTTGCATGTAATAAAATTTTTTGTGCAACGAGTTGCTAAAAAGTCAAAATTATGGATAAAAGTGAGTTACGTGCGGTGATAAAATATCTCAGTTTGAAAAAAATGTCTACGAAGGAAATTTTTTTGGACATTCAGCAGACATTAGGGGGTGATGCTGTACCCTATTCTACGGTTGCGTACTGGGTGGCTGAATTTAAAAGAGGTAGATCAAGCTGTAAAGATGACCCACGTTCTGGGCGGCCTTCAACCTCCGTTACAGAAGAAAATGTCAAAAAGGTTGAGAATCTGGTTTTGGAAGACAGAAGAATGACTATAAAACATATAGCTGAGATCCTAAAGATATCTTTTGGTAGCGTTCAATCCATTTTAATTGATTCACTGGGGTTCAAAAAAGTGTGCAAGATGGGTGCCACGAATGTTAACCGACGAAAAAAAAAAGCGACGTTTGGAAATTTCCAAGCGTAATCTCGAAATGTTCCAGCGTGATTCGGATAATTTTTACCGTCGTCTTGTCACCATGGATGAAACATGGGTCCACCATTTTGATCCTGAAACTAAAAGACAAAGCATGTCTTGGAAACGGCCATCCTCTCCATCCATCAAGAAATTTCGAGTTGCTCCTACCGCTGGCAAAGTTATGGCCTCTGTGTTCTGGGATAGTGAAGGAATCCTTTTTATTGATTACATGCCAAAAGGCCAGACGATTACTGGACCCTATTATGCAAATTTAATCCCGAAAGTGCGTGAAGCGATTAAAGAGAAACGTCGTGGAAAACTGTCGTTGGGCGTGTTGTTCCTTCAAGATAACGCTCCTGCTCATCGATCGGAAGTTGCGCTCAACGCAATCCGCTGTGTTGGCTTCAATCTCCTTGACCACACACCATATTCTCCGGACTTAGCCCCAAGTGATTTTCACTTATTTCCAAAATTAAAAGAGGAAATTCGTGGAACAAATTTTCACGATAATGACGCGGTTATAGCTGCCGTAGAGGACTTTTTCGAGAGTCAAAAAAATATTTTTTTTTCACAAGGAATAAGGAAGTTAGAAACGCGTTATTCTAAATGCATTGCATTGGAGGGAGATTATGTAGAAAAATAAAATATTATTATTTAAATCTTTGCATTTTTTAATATTGATTCCAAGAATTTTTTGATTCACCCTCGTACGAATGGAATACTACCGAGTGATACTTAGCGTGACCTTGGGGGTAAAACAAATTTCATTCGCTTTGAAGCGATTCCATAACGAATTTAAAAAATGTATAGAACTGACAATAACTTTTGATAAATCACCCGATTGTTGCGCGTCAGTTCCATACATTTATGAAGTTGGTTATGGAATCGCTTCGTAGCGAATGCACTTTATATAACGCCCCAGCCGTCCCATTTTTAATGGGACTGCCTTTTTTATAGTTACGAGTCCCGGTGGCTCCGAAAAGAATGCTAGAACGCCAAATTGTCTCGTTTCTTAATTCGCGGGGAAATTTAAACAGTTGAGTCGGTCGATGCGTGCGGTGTACGAGGGCGAGACCACATCGTCGGTCAATCCATCTGAGAAAACCCAGTTCAAATTTCAGTTATACACGTTGATGCTGGCGATGTTGGCAATTAAGGCAAATAGAAAAAAGTGCCAAGAGTTTCATTCTTGTTTAAAAACATCACCAGCTATACACTTAGGTATTCAGTTTAAAGCAAAGTTATTCTGATAAATTTAAATATTACTTAACATTTCGGCTATAATATGTATTTTTTATTAGTAAGCCTACTGATTGTATTTGAAGAAAGAACTTAATTTTTTTTTTCATTGACTACCCGTTACCTGAAAAAACTAGTGTCCCGTTTTGAATCAAAATATAAATGGTCACGTTACTGATATTGCTTAAAACGAATGTTAAATTTATAGTTCCTATTAAAACTATTAAAATGATAGCAATTATTAAGTGTATAATATGTGTTTTCTTATCAAAAATGCAGTTAGGCCACTTTTTAAATCCACAATCAGGTTTATTGTAAAATTTGAAGGTGCTGGGATCCAATCATTATAATTTAAGATGCTTCACATTGGAAGATAAATACTGAGTTTATTTTACATATCTTTAATTTCCTTTGGCAACATAATATATGCAAGTTACATTAAACATGCTGCTTATTCAACTAACGCAGTTTTCCACAAACTGATGTTGTTAACATGTAAATACTAATTAATAATTAGGTACTTCTAAATTGTATCATTCACTACTTTCCGACATTATCATTATGAAAAAAATGATTTAAGTATAGGTAAATTGAGTAATTCATGTGGTAGGCCTACGTTCAGCAGTGGACGAATCCAGGCTGACAATGATGTTGATGATGAACTGGAGTTAGGCCATTTTCAAACTACACGGTTTTATTATTAAGAACATAAAGATAAATAACACGAAGTTGTGCATGTTAACAAGGAAATCATGAAAAATGGAGTTAAGCCATTTTTAAATTAAGTGGCGCATATGACAGCGTTAATTTTGGGTAAATAATCAATCACTGTTGGCTTTAATGAATCAGATTTACGCGGCCAACTGAACGTTTATTTATAATTAGAACAGTGGTTAAGTACCGTAAAACGGCCGTAGATTGCAAGACCAAGTACCTTTCTAATCATTGTGCTAATATCTGTTTTAACTCACTTACACAAATCTGTTATACAAAAAAATATTGTTTACATATCACAAGACTTAATTGCAAATGTCCAAATGCCTAACAATTATTGTGCATCGTATCCGATTTACATAAGTACACTTACGGTGAAGGAAAACATCGTGACGCAACCTGCACATATCTGAGAAGAAATTCAAAGATATGTGTTAAGCCAACCAATCTGCATTGGGGCAGCGTGATTGATTACCGCCTAGTCACCCCTAATTTAGGATAGGCTCCGAGCCCCTCGGTGGAGACGTGTAGTGAGCTGATGATGATGAACAATTATCGTTACCTTGGTAATATTCCTTGTTTGCTTCTATTGGCTATATTGTAGTTTTTGTCCCATTTTCGCAGAGCAATTTTATCAATTTATTTACTCCCGAAGTTTAATAGCGTGAAAAACGTGTGGTCAGAGTAGGGCGTAGAGTGTCTTGTAGTGGAATAATTAAAAAAAAATTTAAAGTATGCCGTCATTTCAGACATCCTACATAACAAATGCGTTTGTGTTTAAGTTTTATTATACTAGTATATAGTGTGTCTATTTGAGATAGCTTAATTTGACAACTGAAGCCTATAAAGTATCGAATTAATTTAGTACGAGGATTAATATTGTACTTAATGTACGTTGTCATCGTGTCGAAACGTCGCGCACAACGAATAACTGTGAACTATCGCGTACCGTTCTTTAGTAATGTTATTCGAACAAATCGGTAAATTTATCTATTTTTTTACTTTTTCAATTTATTACAGTTATTTGGCTATGAATCGCAAAAATAATTTAAAAATATTACTACATCTCTTTTTTGTTTGCTTACACCACAATGTTTTATATCTTTAGTAACTGTCGCCCGTGACTCCGTCCGCGTGGAAAAAAAATATATATAAAAAACTTATTTAGTGTAACCCACCCATCCATCCACATCACATACATCTAAACATTCGCATTTATAATATTAGTAAGTTAAATAAAAAGATCTTCATGGCAAAAATTTGAAGAAAAAAAATTACAAAAAATAATGAATAAATAGTATCCTATGTCCGTTTCCTGGCTCTAAGCTACCTCTTCACCGATTTTCAGTCATATCGGTAATGCCGTTCTTGAGTTATAAATAGTGTTACTAACACGACTTTCTCTTATACAGGGTGTCCCAAAATTCAACGATAAAACGGAAATGGTGTATAGCCAGCTCGATAACCGCACCGGGAAAAATACAAAAAAAAAATCCATCTCTTTTTGTTTAAAAGTTACATTAACTTTTGTAATTTTTCTTATAATTTGATACCCACCACCATATGATCAGACACTGTGGCTACAAATATGAAGATATTCCTGCATTTTTTTTTTGTATTAGCTACCTAAGTAACAACTATTCATTGAAGTTAAAAATTGGACTGAAACATTCGTAATTTAAGCACAAAAAATAATTAACTTTGACTGTTTCCTTGAAATTTTAAAACATTTTAACTTTTGACCAACTTTGACATGCTACTGTGTAAAAAAAATGTATGTAGAGTACCATGGCACTAAATTACAAAAGTACGCGGAACTCATCAAGATTCTAAAATGCTACAACACTATGATAAAACTGCGAAAATTCTCAAAATAAAATTAACAACTAAAATTGACCATTTTTCATAGTTATTAGAAATTTTATTAAGTTTTTTTTATATATCATAAGGTGGCAAACGAGCGAGCGGCCATCTGAAATAGCGAAGTGACCGTTGCCCATAGACATACGCAATTGCATATGCGTTGCCTACCTTAAAATCGACGGAGGAGAGGATGCACAGAAAGAAAATATTTTCTCTTTCCATGCATCTTCTCATCCGGAAAGTCCACTTCCACTTCCCAACCCTTCCTCACAAGAAAAAGGATGGGAAGGGAAAGATGACTAAATTAGGCCTCCGGGACGCACACTCATCAGACCAAACGCGGAATTGCTTCCACTTCACGCCTGTCTTCTGTGTGGTCGTGGTATTTCACCGGGCGAGCCGGGCCAATTCGTGCGAAGATGTTAAAG
Source organism: Papilio xuthus (assembly GCF_000836235.2). NCBI lineage: Eukaryota > Metazoa > Arthropoda > Insecta > Lepidoptera > Papilionidae > Papilio > Papilio xuthus. The sequence goes on from NW_013533657.1 coordinate 3,300,367, forward strand.
CGGGCTCTACCACTGTTAAAAGTGTTCAAAAAAGTTGAAAAAACATTTATTCATAGATTTTACGGTGCGAGCGAGATAGACATACATTTATTACTTTTGATAATGCAGGGTAAGACATTATTTTCATCTCTTTGTATTTCAATTTTCCCATCCACGTTTCATTTACGAATGTACATGCCAGAGGCCTACGTTTAGACTCCTAATTTAGGGGAAGTGGATGGAGGACGGGACACATTGGACCTCTATCAATAGAAAGTAGGCAATGCATCTGAAATTGCGGGCTATGGCAGCGGTCGCTTCGCTATTTTAGCGAATTTAGGTGGCCACTTGCTCGTTTGACATATTACTTGATATGATAAAAGTTCCAATTTTATAGCCACCCGGCTCTGCGGATCGAAATCCGCTCGATTTCCTTACTGGGATGTCTTAGAGACAAATGTCTATGCAAAACCACTGGCGAGAACTGGCGAACTCCCTTAAAGAATCTCAGATGCTGCAGAAGAGATAAACCTACGGGGATATAAGTAAATAGTTGAAAGATCCTGAATCTATAACTGAAAACCCATTTTTGAACAATTAATAAAATTCTTAATATCTAAGCAAAATATTCAATTTTAGTTCTAATTTTTTTTTTTAGAGAATTTTCGCAGGTTTTATCATAGTGTTGTAGCATTTTAAAATCTTGATGAGTTCCGCGTACTTTTGTAATTTAGTGCCATACATTTTTTTTACACAGTAGCATGTCAAAGTTGGTCAAAAGTTAAAATGTTTTAAAATTTCAAGGAAACAGTCAAAGTTAATTATTTTTTGTGCTTAAATTACGAATGTTTTGGTCCAATTTTTAACTTCAATGAATAGTTATGTTAATTAGGTAGCTAATACAAAAAAAATGCAGGAATATCTTCATATTTGTAACCACAGTGTCTTTTTTTTTTGTTAACGCGGGGAATGCGTTTATGCACTTCGCCGTCCGTGCTGCGGGGGCAGCAGGGACGGTTTCGTGTGGGACTCCCGGTCTGGGAACAAGACCGGACTACCCACTAAACCCCGCGGTGTTCTCCTACGCCCAACCGGACCGTGGCATCTACGTTAGTTTATCCACGGCCCGGCTAGGGGGGAGCCCGTTGGTAGGGGCTCGACTCGTGTAGGGAGGGGTCATATCTTAGACCCCTCCCATCACCCTATGATGAAACCCTCCTCAGAACACGAGAGGAGGGCCATCGGCCACAATCGGCGCGACAGGTCCCACGACCCGTCGCGCGTGGCACTCTCTAACTCTTGGTTGTAGGGCCGCCGCGTACCTCGCACGCCGGCGGCCCCTCGCTGGAGCCCTGCGGGGCGGCAGCGTCTCGTTGGCGCGTTCGCGCTCCCGCAGGGCCTCTCTTTTGGCCGCCATCACCTCGCGTGCGAAGGAGGCGACGGCGGCCCAACTCTGTTCGCTGCCGACCATCGCACGTATGACGGCCGGCAGCGACCGATCTCGCTCTATAGCGCCAGTGAGCGTGGCGCGTTGCGCGTCCCAGCTCGTGCACACGGCGAGCGTGTGCCCTGCCGTGTCCACGTCGCCGGACGCGCAATGGTGGCACTCGGGACCCGACTCAATCCCCACAACTTCACACAGGTAACGGCTGAAACAGCCGTGCCCTGTGAGAAGCTGCGTCAGGAAGTAAGTCGGTTCCCGGTGCCTCGCCTCCACCCACTGGCGCAGGACGGGGCGGACGGCCTCGATGAGCCGTCTGCTCACCGAGGCGTCCGCCAACCTCTCTTACCATCGCCGGAAGAGATCGTCGCGACCTTCCTTCCTCCAGCGTACGATCTCTTCCGGCAGGGGAATTGTAACCACAGTGTCTGATCATATGGTGGTGGGTATCAAATTATAAGAAAAGTAACAAAAGTTAATGTAACTTTTAAACAAAAAGAGATGGATTTTTTTTGTATTTTTCCCGGTGTGGTTATCGAGCTGGCTATACACCATTTCCGTTTTATCGTTGAATTTTGGGACAACCAACAATTTTTAACAGTGGTAGAGCCCGCTTTAACATCATCCCTCGAATCGGCCCGGCTCGCCCGGTGAAATACCACGACCACACAGAAGACAGGCGTGAAGTGGAAGCAATTCCGCGTTTCGTCTGATGAGTGTGCGTCCCGGAGGCCAAAATTAGTCCTCTTTCCCTTCCCACCCTTTTTCTCATAAGGAAAGGATGGGAAGTGGAAGTGGACTTTCCGGATGAGAGGGATGCATGGAAAGGGAAAATATTTTCTTTCTGTGCATCCTCTTCTCCGTCGATTAAAAGTAGGCAACGCATATGCAATTGCGTATGTCTATGGACAACGGTCACTTCGCTATTTCAGCGATTTCAGGTGGCCGCTCGCTCGTTTGCCACCTGTGATATTAAAAAAAACTGTATATATAGATGTCGTTTTTAAGGATAAAATAGGAATAGAAAGAAACCATTTTATTTATATTGTAAGTCATAAACAATCACCACAAAATTTTCGGTTGTAAGTTCTATGAGAACAACCATAGAAAATAGAAAAACCCATATCTAGTATATTGCCAAATTAATTTTCAAACTAATCTATCTTACATAGGCACACTATAAAGATGACAATGGCATCGACGAAAGACTTGACGTCACGAATAATTTGTGACAAATCGCCACCGACCAGTAATCGACATTTTTTTTTATAAATTTGCACAAATCGTTCTAGGTCGACTAATTGGGTTTTCGTATCACATTACTGAATGTTAAATTTTTAAAATTTTAATTTCTAAAAATTATTAAAATGAGTCAACGTCTCATTTACAACTACTAGTACCCATTTAATACTTGTTAAGCAAAAAAAAGAAGAACGTTCGTTCTCTGTAAGATGCAATGACATACTGCCGTACACGATGAACGAGACTTCTTACTTCGCTTACGACACCGATAGCGCGCAAATATCTAATTGTGCGCGAAAAAAGGCAAATCGCTGAAACTTCTTAAAAAGCAAATATTTTTGATTTGTAAACGCACTTTAATAACTATACTAGTTGTCGCCTGCAACTCCTTTATCGCGGGATTAAAAAAATAGATGGTAGTAGATTCTCAGAACTATTCAATTTTAAATGTATTCAATAGTTCTAATATTATATATTAAATTTCATAAAAATTGTTCGAGCTGTATCGGAGGAGTATGGTAACTTATTTTGTGACCTGGGGATTTTATATCTAAGACATCCTTATATAACCTACGAATATAATGTTAGCCATTTTATATATTCTGTAATTCCTTAACCTAAAACTTTATTTAGTCTATGCTATAAGTCAATAACACTTTTGTTTATTTAAAATAACAACATTAATCATTAGTATTACGATCCGACCGATTATTTAAATATTTGATTCTCAAATATAAAATAGAAGTATTCAACTTATCATGTTATCGTTATCGTTAATTAAAAGTATTGTAATTGCGCGTCCGAATGACGGCCATGTTTTTTTCTGTCTGACGGGTAATCGTAAAGACAATGTAACAGCGGTGTTTTTGAAAATGTTGTTGTTTACAATTCCAAAAGAAATATATGAGTTAAAGAAGACTATGTTTTATTTGAAAAAATATTCTCCGACTGTGACTCCCACAATAATAAGTAGGAAAAAAATCATTTGTCTACTAATGTTAGTACATTCATGCGAAGGCTAAGTCAGTTTATTTTATTTAAGACATAAAATATTTTAATTATTAATGTGAGCACTGTAAGATGTCGTTAGTATACCTAATTACGTAATAACTTAAGGGAGAAGGTCCCTTAACTAGTTAAATAAACGGATATGGTATTACATGGATCTCACAAGTTTTTACGATTAACTGATTTATGTGACTTGCCTTTTTTGACAATTCTTATTTTTAATGCATCTCATTTCTTTTTATAGATTATTCGTAAACATTTACACTGATTGCAAATATAATGTTGTAATTCCTAACTTATTTTAATCTTTACTAATATTATAAACGCGAAACTAACTCTGTCTGTTTCGCTTGAACGCCAATCGATTCTAAAGTCTGAGAAAAAGGACATAGGCTACTTTTGAAAGGGTAAAGGGTTTTTAATTGGCAAAAAAGTGTTGAAAGTGTGCGTCGAAATTTGTATATGGAAGTATATAGTAGTATTTTACAGCCAGAAGCTTGAAACATATCTTTAGGCTGTTAATTTGATATAAATAAATATGTCATTCAAAGCTTGTAAAAGTTTTACGCTCAAGGGTGCAAAATAACAGGAATAGGGCCGAAAGTTTGTTTGGAAACATTTAAGGTTTATGTGTATATTTGTGAGTTTTAATATAATTATAATATTTAATACTTTTAGGTGAAATAATTCGCCCTAGTTGAAAATGCTATTTGAAGGCAATACTTCACGTGGCTATTTTCAAATTAACTAACGGGAAACACTCACTAGACAAATCGAATGCAAACTTTGTTATGTTACAGTATTTTGTTGTGAACGATGTCGATATTTATTTCAAGTTCGAAATAATCGCGAAATTTTTGCTCAAGCAATCTTACTAATATTATAAAAACGAATGTTTAAAGGTATCTCTAGGACGGCTCAAAACATCACAATGAAATTTGGCATACATGTAGAACATAATCTGAAAGAATACATAGGATTTTTTTTGTTAATTTCGTGCGGACGGAGTTGCGGGCGACAGCTAATAATACTACAAAATAAAAAAATAATCTGGAACGTTACCATCATTAAAATCCTTGTGATTGAAAAACATTTTCCCAAATTTATAAGTTGTTCAACTCTTAACATACAGTTCTTTTTTTTTTGTTATGTTCCTAGCATTCTCTGCAAAAAATAGCCTGATAAACTTAACCTTTTGATACCGAAATATAATAACAATATTTGTACAATATAGTCATGTTACAAGGAAGAAGAGAACTTTCTCGAGGGTATTTACGACATTATTTTGTTTTTTTGTGCATATTCTTTTTTGTGCATTTGTTTGAAATCAGGTTTTATTTTTAGTTAGTGTTCAGGAACGTTAGTTAGAAGCTGTGTGCCTGAATGGTTTATCTACTCATGTGGGTTATTTAATTAATGATTTTTACAAAAAACTGAGATTAACTTGTTAATACTAATTATAAATTACTTGTACATTACCATAATTAGTACTTTCCGACATTAATATGTTAGCTTACTTATGTGTAAATGAAATTAGGCTACTTTCAAATTACACGGTTCGATTATTAAATGAACTCTAAAATATATGCGTAAGGAGTTACATGAAGTTGTTGGTCAGTCAATACTTTGATAAACAGATACCGCTAACAAAACAGGCGCAAGAGTTATAAAATATTTTATATGAATTCGATGATTTATTAAGGAGAAGAGCTTATTATATTATATTATTTATATAAATGTCAAATAAAAAAAAATATTTAAGTATTTTTTGTAAGGTACTAACTGGCCACCGAGAAAATCTTCACCTTATCAAGTAAAAGTAAAAATTAACAACGAGAGGTTTAGGCGCGAGGGGAGTCCAAGATGCGAACAATGTAACAACGAAATTGATTGTGCTCTTCTTAATAAGTGTAAATAGTGTTTAAAACGAAAATAAAAACAGATTTTATAAGTGATAGCACTAGTTTACATTTATCCATCGTCTCAAAAGCCATATTTATAAGCGAAGGCCAAATTATAAAGCTAACGATGGAGTGAAAACTATTTTATTATCTAACCATAAAAAATTAGGTTGAGGATAAAACTATCGATTATTTTTATGTTCATTTTGTAGCGTTTTTTTGTCATAGCAAAATATAATTAAACGGTTATATAAATACTGCCCTAAAGCTTAAGCATAAGCTAATTTCCATTATCTCTGTGATGTTGTCGACATTCTTTAGACGATCCAGCCTGTACGAGCAGAGTTTTATAGATCTAAAATTTGTGAATAGTTTTAGAAACCAACATTTCTCGTTATTAGTAGTTTCAGTATCGGAACCATAAACATCATTCACAATTTGTGCTTTCTGTCTGGCATTTTGACCTTCAAAAAAATTATCGCAAAATTAAGCGAACTTTCTTCGATGACGTCCATTATTAACAACCTGCAATTCAAAATTTAATGTATACCAAACAAGTTACGGCTAAAAGTTATTATAGTGTGAACAGTAACATTACAACAGGATAAATCTAAAATTGTATGATGTATACGTACTTTATGATAACAGTACAGCCACCTACCTAAAATCATGAATTTGTTTTCCCTCCAATCTATTATAATTCAAATGTGTGTTTTGTTTTGCAGGGGAGAAGAGAGCGCAGGCAATGCGTGTGCCATGGCCGCGTCAGCGGCGGCGCCGGCAACGTGGCGCGGCACCAACGATAGCGCTTCCGAGTTCTGTCGCCGCGGCACCACGCCTACAACCTATGGCCGCTACCAGCGGAGTAACAACGCCGCGCCCGCATACGCCACACCACCCTCCAACGTCGAAAGGTAACCTGACGAGATATACTCATTCAGCCTACTAAATACTGATATGTCCTTCGAAACTCAGTCTTTTAAATTTGTGACCTGGTTGGGCCAACTGCTTCCTTGTTTATGAAATGATCTACTTTTACAAATTGTATAATGTTTCATACTGCTTAAGTAATTGTTATCAATTACTAAATTAGGTGACAGATAAATATATTTTAAACCATTAAGCGACAAGACGAGAAGTTACGACTCTAAGTGTGAATCACCTTTTTTTGGGTATGATGGACATGCCCAACCCTGTTGATAGTCATGACATTTTAGGCACACGAGGCGTCGCCTTGATCATGTCGTAACAGTATAGTTAAAGCAACGCGTATCAGATCTGCAGTTTTCATATACGAATCGTTTTGTGAGGTGAAGCCATTCCACGCCAAGCGTTCAGTCAAAAAAGTCGATGTTTCTGATTTAAGCAATAATTGAGTATGTTCTACCTATACATGTATTAAATATTTTTTTAATATAGTTATTAAAGAATTAAGGGACTTTGAAATTTTGACAAATATCCATATAATATGAACATGCGGTACTTCAACGTCGGTTATAAGTCATCACATTATAGATTTGAATAATTTACCCATGGTATTTATTACTTTATATTAAATAAAATAAATAATGCTTTTTAATTTCATTTTAAAATACGATTTTTCCCCAAATTTCAAACTTTTAAATTTTATTTTTGATTGATTGATTTTTTCAAACATAGTCCTCTTCGATTTTTTGAACTTTTGTCACAAAGATGTTGCAAAGTTGCAAAGTTTTGTTATGTGTGTGGATCTGGATTAGTTTTGTTATGGGTGTGAATGTAGATTACGAGCTAGACTGGAAATACTGCGCAGCCGCGGCGTCCTGCACTGCACTTCGCTTAAGGCCCGTCACGGCTAGGCCCTCTGTGCGTCAAGATGGTCGTGAGAAAAGACGCTGCAAATTTTAAAATGGCTGAGCAAATCTACAATTGACATGTTGTCGCTACGCCAGTACCGACTAATAGATGAGCCTTTTCGGTGATTCAACGTTGTGTGTACGAATCGCGCGCAACGCGGTTCTCGCGACGCAACCATATAAAATAATACTAAATTCGACGATTTACGTAGCCTTGTGTACTAAAGGCCTAATATAGCAAGGTCATAAAGTCAAATTCAAAACTTTAACTAAATTTCTTAAATACATTTACTAAAATTACAAACATGTCGATATGCGCCATTTGGTTTTTAACATAGCGTTCCATATTCTATTGCCTATTGTCAAGTCTTTTCATTTGCTACCCATGTTGTGTGGTGGTTATGCAAAAATATGTTATCCGCCATTTTATGAGGCGATCATTTTAGATTCTCCATACAGTATAGTGTAGTGTAACAAACTCTCCTCGTTTAGCCTTTTGATTTGAAACCTATTTTGTCGGGTAATGCAAAAATATGTTATTTGCCATTTTGAATTTCTCGTAGTGAAAAAAAATCTAAACCATTTAACCATAATATACTTAATAATAAAAACAGAATTAAATAAAATGTAACTAAAATCGAAAATCAAATAAAAAAACATTTAAAATATCTAATACTGACCACTGCAATACTGATCGTATGGGGTTCCTCGCTTAGCTTTGCTCCCAGGATTATCTGCACGTCAGTTGCTGTGATGGATAACCAAATATTTACGAGTTCACATATTGAATATAAATTACTATCTTTAGCCTACCACTGCATCCGTGTGGAATGAAAAAAAAAAACGTTTTTTTATATTACCTGGCAAACAAGCAAGCGGCCACCTAAAATCCCGCGATTACAGATCATCATCAGCTTACTATACGTCCCCACCGAGGGGCTCAGAGCCTACCCTAAGTTAAGGGTGATTAGGCCATACTCAACAGATTACAGATGCGGCACTTTAATCGACGAACCATTCATTAGTAGCCTACGTGTTCTTTTAGACTATGTTCTATATATGTATATGCCAAATAAGAGCGAGATCCGCTTAGCCATTCTGGAGATAGGTAATAGCAAACTTCCATCAAACATCTAAACTTTCGCATTTGTAATTAGTCAGTCAAATAAATAAAAATAAATTTCATTTGTAAACATGCGACACATGGAACACAGTGATAAAATCAATTCAAAACATTACCTGAAAACTTTAAAATGAAGTTCTTAAAGCAGAAATTAACTTAAAAATATTTTTTTAACATTACCTGTTTATTGTAGCAGATTTAAACCTTTGTGCCTTAAAAATAACTTTGATACAATATATGGTGTTATAGGTTAATTTGGTTTTCTGTATGTACCTTTACTTTTAGAATGAATTTAAGGTTAACATAGTTGTCGGTTATCAGAACTACTCCACATCATCGTTGGTACGCGAGTGGGGATCGGCCCACGAGCGGTGGCGCAGCGGGCGCGGGTGGTGCAGTCGGAGGCGCGGGCGGCGGCGAGAGCACACCGAGTACGCCGGGCGGCGCCACGGAGGGAGGCCGACGGCGGCGGCGCTCCGGTTCGGGCTCGTCACGTTCCGACACCAGTTCGCCGGAGCCCAGCGATACTTCGCGCGCCTCCACGCCCGCCGCGCCGCCGCTCGACCGTCACCCGGCCGCGAGGCGCACGCCGCCCACCACCCATCTGCACCAGGTACAGACATGCTCGCATTGATTTTAAACACGGATCCTGTGTTACGCCCTTTAAACGATATAAGAGGAAGAAGTGCTCATGCGCATTCACGCTCTCTAATATTGTACAATGAAATCTTTAACGTAGAATCTACATCAATATGTATATTTACGACTGAAGAAGTTAATTTTTAAAAATTAAAAAATAAAATGGTAATGACTACAGGAAAGTCAGCTCCGTTCAAATATTTAAAGGAATTAATCTTCGATATAAAAAAAATACTATTAAACAAAAATAGGCTAAATGAGCAATCAAGCAATGATTTTTTTTTATTTTACAGTGGGAAAAACAACAAAAGGGTTAAAAAAAAGTAGAAACTCGAATTTTTGTAATGTTCTTTTAAATACTTTACAACAATATGACAATATTGTTATACTACTTACTTAATAGACCATAGTACTACTTCTAAAATGATTGACTGTCTCGTCTTTCGCTTTGTGGTATAAAATACGATTACACCATTTAATCATTCCCTCATTTTCATTTTATATAAAGTTCTATCCTACATCAGCGGATTCCTTGTCCGCATATATGGATATTCTACTTTCATGTCGCTCTTGTATTTCAATCCCCCATGTAATGCAACAGTTTTATCTACCACACATTTTGTGACCTGCTTGACATCTTTAAGTCATCTTCCAGTTCAACAGTGGTAGACACCAGCAACAACTGTTGCAAGTGAGCCGGCTCGCCCGGTGCAATACCACGACCACTTAGAAGACAGGCGTGAAGTGGAAGTAATTCCGTGTTTCATCTGATGAGTGCGTTCCGGATGCCTATTTTAGTCCTCTTTCCCTTTTCACCCATTTTCTTATAACAAAAGGATGACAAGGGATGGTGGATTTGACGTACAAAGCGACGCATAAGAATTTTTATAATAAAAGGGATATATTATCTTTCTGTGCTTCCCCTTCTCGGCCGATTAAAGGTAGGCAACGCATTTGCAACGGCGGATGTCTATGGGTAGCGGTCGCTGCGCTATTTCGGCGAATTCATGTGACCGCTTGCTCGTTTGCCACCTTACAATGAAAAAAATATATTTATTTTATCATTCCAAATTTCGAAATAAAAATTTATAAAATTTAATATTGTATTTTCAAGAAGAAATTGTAAAATATATTAGGTGTTCTGAACAATGTTTGATGGATAAACAGTGGGCGTCGACAGCGAACGGACGTCCGCTTGCGATCTGCGTGCGTAACCTGCCGTCGCGCTCCACCGACAGTTCGCTCAAAGACGGCCTCTACCACGAGTACAAGAAGCACGGCAAGGTGGTCTGGGTGAAGGTTATTAATTATGATTACTATTTTTAACAATATCATGGATAAACAAAACATGGATCCCGTGATGTTTGTGTTTAATTTTGAAAGAAGTTAAAATATAGAGGCTCATTCACCACTGGTATCCGCAGCAAACAAATGAGGTGCAGATGTTTTGCCTTGGCCACATCTTTTCATCTTCTCGTTTCTATCATGTGTTAAAAAATGGACAGAAAAGAAAAAGTATCTTAGTTGGGCACCAGGCACCACAATTGTCAGCCGAAACGCAGTAATATTTCTTCTATGCACCTGTCTTCAGCATCATTTAGATTCGGTACTACAGATTTTATCTGAGAGAGATTTGTTCGTAAGGACTGTAATGTTATTATTTTATGTAGGTGGTCGGTCAAAATGCAGACCGGTATGCAGTGGTGCGATTTAAGAAGCCGTCCGACGTGGACAAGGCGCTCGAGGTGTCGCAGGACAAATTATTTTTTGGGTGCAAGATATCCGTGGCGCCACACCAGGACTGCGACGAGGACGCCGAATCTGCCAAACCTTACGAGACTGATATTGATGAATACCATCCTAAGGTACCTTGTATTATAAATATTCCGTTATTAAAAGATAACATATTAGTAAAACCTTTATATATACAAAACGTAATAGAAATGATAGCGACATTTGTAACCTATGTTGTTTACAGGCCACAAGGACTTTGTTTATTGGCAACTTGGAAAAAGATGTAACACAACAACAGTTAAGAGATAAATTCAAGCACTACGGGCGGATCATTGAAATCGACATAAAGAAAGGAAGCGGCGGGGGCGCGGGCTATGCTTTTTGTCAATACCAGTCGATATCCAGCGTGGTGGAGGCGATACGCGCCATGGACGGCGAGTACGTTGGCGGGTCGCGCGTAAAGCTCGGTTTCGGGAAGCCCGTCGCCACCACTTGCGTCTGGGTCGACGGACTCACGGAGCACACTGAAAAACAGGTACCAGCATTAGTATTTAATATATATATTATTTCATTATGTATAACTATTTATGTTAAAAACGTAAATTTATGCTCAAGGTGGGACGGTTTGTTTGGGTGTGTTATGGTGTTGTAAGAGTTGTTGTATAAATGCAATGCAGAGTGCAGAGTGCAGAGTGCCGAGTGTAAGGTATGTGTATGTTGTGTTGCGGGTCAGGTGCTGAGCGCGGTGTCGCGGTGCGGCGCGGCGACGTCGGTGTGCGTGGACCGCGCGGCGGGCGCGGCGCTGGTGCACTTCGAGCAGGCGGCGGCGGCGGGCGCGGCGGTGCGCGAGCTGCGCCGCGTGGCCGCGCTCGCCTCCGCCGCCGAGCCCGACCACCCGCGCCTCGCCGTCGACTACGCTTCGCGCGAGTGCCAGGTACGCCCCCATACCGCAACACCACATCACATCTTCACCATATTTCCTAGCCAAATGATAGCCATATACATGACTTTACAACATAAAATGATTGTCAAGAAAGTGCCAAAATCAAGTAGAGCTTCAAAACAAATAGCCATTTACAAGTATATGGTCTAGGATAGTGCTTGTCGACTTGTTGTTTTATTCCACAATATTACAAGGTGTTATGTGAATATTAAGCTCCCACCTTTTGACACTTAGGAGGCTTTCTATGAACAACTGGAGAAACATGGTGGTTCGGCGACCATGCCTGGGTCCGAAAGATTGGCGGGTGATCTCAGTACGCGCTACTTGCCCTCTACTAGGCATGAACAACTCAGGTTAGTTATACATCTTTTTTTTTCTGTACAAGAAGGAGGCTAACAAAAACGGGTGGTCAGTCGGGTCGCCTGATGTCAAGCTACCGCTTCTTATAAGCATATTATTATTAAATTACAAAGCACAGGATAAACAGAAAAACAAGATTTTTTCCTTATCTATGTAATCCTAATGAAATCTACTTATACCATCTTATTATATACCTAATAGAAAAGAGCGAAAATGATCACTAAAATAAGTTTTCGGCCCCCCAGCAGATGATGCGTAAAAACTTGTAGCCCTCGTTTATAAGGTTGCAGTATTCCTTCGACCCGATTCTATCGACCCGTTTGACAAAAGATGTTATTGGTACAAAATGTTCTTTCAAACAGGTATGATGGGGCCAGAACGCGGACTCCAAGTTTTAGTCGAGCGTCTTCACGGACTCCTCGCTATCCTACACATGAACATTATGATCCTGCTGAGTATGCGGCCGATAGGCGGTACAGGTAAATTTTATTAATTACATCTGCAATGAATTTGGTAAGTTAAAGCCCAAACATTACGGTTTTTCATGTATTTATCTCTGGGTTTTGAGTCCTATTGGGTCCTCTATTTTACATATGATAAAAGAAGGTATGTAGCCCCAGTAAGACTTATGGTTTTTTTTATTAATTTGCAGGGTATATGAAGAACTAGGGTCGAGTCCGCAGACTGATGAAACGCCATACGAGGATCGCTTGCAGTCAGTTGTGGTTTCACCTCATCGGACACACAGGCATAGGCGAGATTCGAGCCCTGAAGATAGAAAACATTCAAAGGTAAATTTTGTAAAGTTAAAGAGATTATCTTTATATTCTGTGACGAAACCGTAAAAGTCAAAAATAGAAGTAATGAGTCTAAAAAGTTATAGTACGGTGTCGTCCTAGTATATGTACAGACTTTAAGCTAAATAAATCATAAAATGAGCAAATTGAAAAAATGGAAATAATCAGATCATATTTGTTAAAAAAAAGTCCCTCCCCATGATGCGATAAACGACCATTCGAATTCATGGAACCTAATACATTTAATAACAAGTCATTTTAAGATAAAAAAGGGTTAACATGAAATTGTCTGTATTGATTGTTGTGAATTTTTCAAAAAGTAATTAGTAAAATATTAATAAAGAGTCAACTTAATGATGTTATTACTAGGAGCGGCATAGAAGTGCCGGTGGAAGCTCTCGGCGGTCGCGATCAGGGTCTCGCGGCGGGTCGGCGCACGGCTCTCGAAGACGTCATCGCCGGAAAAGAGAAGGGTCAGAATCCAAGGGCTCCCGCGCTGGCACACCGCTCCGCGACGAGCCTGGTCCGCAGCCTGGTCCACAGCCTGGTCCGCAGCCTGGTCCGCAGCCTGGTCCGCAGCCTAGTCCGCAGCCTTCCGAGCCGCGCCGGCCTCGAGAACGTCCACCGCTGCCAATGAGCTTGCCGTTACCCAAATTTGCCGCTCAGCTTCTTCGTACGGTGCCTCCCGCCCCGCGCCCTCCTCAAGCATCCGCACCGGACTCACCGCCGCGACCGCCTTCCGCCTCCTCCTCCAGTACCGGTTCAGCACCACACTCACCCTCGCTGGAGGAACGTATTCGCAGTCTTGACGAGAAGTACGAAAAGTGGAGCGGGTCACGAGCTCTTGCAGATGCACCCGATCGCGCTCGTCTTCGCCATAGACTACTCGAGGTCGATATAAATGAAGTCAAACCATCGGAGGTTGTGCGATCATTGCTTGCTAAGCGATCGGTGTTCGATGAAGACTCGGAGCGGTTAGAAGGGGCAACGCGACCTCCGAGCCCGAGCGGGAGTCCTCATGCGCGACCATCTCCGTGTGTTTCTCGTGCCCTTCGATATCCTTTTCCGACCCATCCTCCGCATTTGCCACTAGTACCACCGGTGACATCATCTGGCTCGACATCTTGTTCCGTCCCTTTAGCGATGTCTACTAACGTACCGCCATTGCCACCGTATCCGCCGCCACTCGAATGCGAAATAGAGCCTTCGGACAAGCCTTCAGACAAGTCTTCGGACAAGCCTTCAGATAAGTCTTCAGACAGGCCTGCGGACCCCCGCCTGAATAGACCAGAAAAACCCTTCAGATTAGAAAGACTAGGAAAGTTTAATGAGAGTGATTATAGAGCCGATACACGAGTCCGCTTAAGAACACCTTCTGTTGATAAACAGCAGAACGAATTACTCGAGCACAAGACCTCACCTGGATCTGACAAAGATCGAACGGAGCCGGATAAAGAATGTAAGCGCGAAGACGAGTGCCGAAAGCGAGATTTATGTCTCATTGGACGAGAACAGGAAACAAAGCCGTTTACTAAAGATGTGTTCAAAGACTGTTTTGATAAGATTGACTCCGTTGTTCAAAATAGAGAAAGTATTCCAAACCAAGATATGGTCGAAAATATAAAAAAGATTGAGGTACAATATTCACTCAGTTCTATTAAAACCGAAAAAATCTCCAATCACATTAAACTTTCTTCTGAAAATGATAGTATGGTTAATTGCAACCATATTGAATCGGAAGAAAAACGAGTTAATGAAGATTTCTTAATATTAGACGACTCATTTTCTATCAAACAAAACTCCGAAGAAGACTTCTTTTTTAAACGTGGACATCATATAAAATTAGAAACACCTAAAGATAATGCAAAAGGAAAAAATAATTGCGAAAAGTTAGAAACACCTAAAGATAATACAAAAGGAAAATTTAACTGTGAAAATAAATTAGACAATTGTTCTCAGATTTTAAACAATGTCGATGTGAAAAATCATATAGAAAAAGAACCTCAATTATCAAATCATATGAATACAGTAAATTATGTAGATGCCAATAGAATTAATGATATACAATTGGACATTAAATGTAATGAAAAAGACGGAGAAAAATCAATTTCAAATTTGTTTGATGTTTTTAGTGATCAAAAATTGGATAAAGGTAATGAAGAATTGAATCATTCTGAACCAAGATTTGATGTTATATTAAATACGATGGATAAAAAGCTTGGCGAGTCAAAAACTCTTCAAGATACTAATCGAAGCGATCATGAAAAGTCAAAAAATTGCAAAGATCGCGCCGAAAAGGACAAGCATGATTTAGACAAAGAAAAGATGAAGAAAAGCAATAAAGCAGAAAAGCATGATCTAGATAGAAAAATAAGGGAAGAATCGAGCAACCACAAAACACATTCTGAAAGGTTGGATAAAACTAAAGCGGAAAAAGATACGGGGGAGAAATATGAAAAAGATAGTGAAAGAGCTAAGCATAGTGAGGATAAATTACATCACGAAAACCATACCAACCATAAAAAAGACAAGGGAGATAGGGAAAGGAAAAAGGAAACCGTCGAAAGTGAGGTCAATAAATCAAAAAGAGAAGACAAATATAAATCAGAACGACTGAAAAAAGACAATTTGGACACCAAACGAGATCATGCTAAAAAGGAACATGATTCAAAAAGTAGCAAATCTAGGGATGATAGTTCTAGGGACCTATGTCGTAAAGATTCTACTGATTCGTCCACATCGAGGGCGTCTCATGACTCCTCGAAAACAAAAGATTTAGATAACAACGAGTCAAAAGAAGAATTGAAGGTGAAAACTAAACCATGCAGCGATCATTTAACAAAATACAATTATGAAAAAGACTCAATGCAAAAATCCAATGATTGCAAAGTTGATAGTAAACATAAAGTGGTGAAGTATGATGTAAAAGAGAATAAACTTTGTTCTGATGGTCATTTTAAAAACAAAATTGAAAATATGGATCACAATACTAAAAACAAAACTGATCCAAGTGAAAAACAAAGACACTACTCTCTTGACTCCCCCGGTGTCGATTGTAAACGCAAAGAACGTTTAAATTCTTGTTCAAGTTTACCTCCAAACATAGGTAATAAAAGACGATTGTCTTCGCAGGACAGCTTTGATTGTCTGGAAGATGTTAAAAAGTGTAAAAGTGACACGAAGTGTCTCGAAAGAAGAGACTCTAAAGATCGCGGTGCTGATAGACATAAAACGACAAAATTCAATAGAGGACATTTTGCAAAACTTATAGAAAGCAAAACCAAAGATGATAAGAAAAATCTTGTGAAGCCACCCGATGAAGGTTTTGTAGATATTAAAGATAACGAAATTAAGGAAACATCATTATTAGATAAAATCAAACATTTAAAGAAAAGTCCTAAAGCCCACGATTATGACAAAGCCAACGATAATTCGGTTATACATTCTGACGCTTTGCAAAACGATTTAGATTTTTTAGCTACTTTAGAATTGCGATCAAGTGAAGAAGACGAAAAACAAAAAGCTCTTAGAAAAGAAATGAAAGAAAAGAAACGTATACAACAACTACAACAAATACAGGAATTGCAAATGCAACAGGATGCCATGCAGCAAGCAGAATTATTAAACAAACTTAAAGAAGAAAAAAAGCATAAAAGTGATGATAAGAAAAAAGAATCAATAAGGGATAAACGCATGTCAACTGATCGCAAGAGCAAAGACGAGAAAAATGAACACAAGCGTAATAAGCATCGCAAACCAATCCACAGTACAGATAGTTCTGATTCTGATGAACCTAAAAAGCATTCTATCTTTGACATTGTTGATGATGGACCTACCTACATATCAATGTACGATAAAGTTAAAGCTCGTTCTTGTAAAAATATGCAAAAGCAAGAAGAAGAAAAACGACAAGAGAAGATTAAAGCTAAATTTTGTCAATTAAAGCAAAGTAGAGCCAAACGGGAAGAAAAGAAAAGATCAAGCTGGGATGAAGACAGTGATTCAGATCATGATAGAAGAAAGTCGTTTAAAAACTCGATGGATAGTTCTTCAGAAGATGAACAAATCGCTCACAAGAAACGCGAAAAGTCTCAAACTTGCTTAGACTACAACCGTGTTAAGTCCGTTGATTATTTCAATGGCCCCACCACTGAAGACGAATGTCGCAATAAGCTTTCTCGAAAAAATTCTCGAACTCGCATTATGTCTGATACTTCGGATGATGACAGTTCTAGAAGAAATTTTACTAGAAGTCCTCAGTATGCTCCTAAAATAAAGAAAGAAGTCCTTTCTGATTCTGAGTCTCTTATCGGTACTAAGGATACTAATAACCCTCTAAAAGAACTAAATGATGACAATATAAAGAAAACATCCCTTATCAACCTTTTCGGAAAATCTGATTCAGATGATCACAAAGTAAAATCCCAAGAGGCCAATGATGTAGATTATAAGGTTCATAATTTAAAAACAATTTCTAACGATCTTTCATCTGAATCTGAGTCAATTAGTTCTAACCGAAATATATCAGAGAATCGAAAGAAGCATAAGAAAAAGCAAAAGAGGCATAAATCGTCATTTTCGGATGAAGAAGCGAAATTGGATAGTAATAATGAATTAGATGGCGACGTTAGGTACAAAAATACAGAAAAGGTAAGGCGCCATACTGCTAAAAAGGAAAAACGGAGAGACAAGATACGCGATAGCGTAGATACTGATGAAGCTCAATTAAGGGATGAAAAACCAAAACACAAAAAGGATAAAAAGTCACCAAATCACTCTTTTGAACTTCAAGAATTGTGTCCAAATGCTAAAAAAGATGGAAAAATGGAAGATATTTTTGGACCTTTATCCGATGAGTCAGATAAAGAAAGTCGCAGTCGCAAATCTTCTGGCAACAAATTAGAATATTTATCGCAAGGTTTAGAATCCATTAATGTCCAATATGACAAATCAAATTCTTTAATAAATACAGAAGAACATAAAGGAACGGATAAAGACGATAACAAACGAAGGAGAGATAAGAGGCGAAAAGATAGAAAATTCTTGAATAAAGATGATGATAATAGTCTAGACGTAGATGCTGTTAGTAAAGCAATTGAAGCTAGGTTATTTGCGGATTCACTAAGCTTTGATGATAACCGAGCAAAAACGGGTTTATACGAAAATCAAGCTTCCCCTGAACAAAGTGATCACAAATTTGATGAAATTACTGCTAAAAGTGATTATTCGAAGTCAAACGAAAGGCATTATGAGAAGTTCAAAAAAGAATTTAAAGATAGAGAAAAAAGGAAAAAGAGAAAGAAGAATAAAGAAGACCGACAGCACCGCCGTGAACATCACCACTTTCATCATCACGATAAAAGCAAGGCGGAAGAAGTTGTCACTGTTGGACAACACGAGCAGATGCCTAAAACGTTGCTTAAAGATATACCATTACCTGCCGAGATACAGAAAGTTGAAACCTCAGATAATTCAGAAGATTCCAAGTTGGCCCTAGAATCTCAGAGTTTGCCTCGATTAACTGATACACCTCCTATGTTAGTACTAGAAGATAGGATCAAACACGAATGTGACTCTAATAAGATTACGATTGTTGAAACAGAGAACGATATCCAGCATATAAAGACTATTGAAATAAAAGAAATTCCGATGCCACCGCCGTACAATAATACAATTGAAAATATTAGTGAAGTTCCCTTGCCTAAAGATCCGCCCAATATTGAACACAAAATAGATAATTATATTCCTGTTATTGAAATTGACGATAACGAAACTGCAGTCCGCAGTATTTCAAATTTAGAAAAAGAAACAGAAAAACCTGTTGAAAAAGTTGATACGCATTGCAAAATTGATAAGAAACTAGAAGAAAAACCCAGAGCTATCATTTCACAAGAAGAAACGGAGGACGCTGTCGCCGCGTTGCTAGGTGAAAGTTTCGGTGGTAAAGAAAATTCTTTTAATATTTGTTACGAAAAGGTTGAAAATAGTAGTGTTCGCGAAATTGAAATTGAAAATACAGCTATAGAAAATGACAATATTCCTGAAGAAGACGCAGAAGAAATGAGACAAGCTGTGCAAAATCTGAACGCCAGCGAAATGGAAATAAAGCCCGATACCCCGGTTTCCGACAACGACTTGTTATTGATTGATACCGACACAGAAGAGGCAGAAGATACTAGCCAAGATGCAATTGAAAGATTACCCGTGAATATAATCGCCACCAATCAATCTCTGAATAACAATACTAAAGTTTGTACTTCTAAATCAGAAGAAGTTTCTAATGCAACACATCAAAACATCACATCAAAACCAAAGATAACTGTTGTTGCCTCTTGCAAGAATTCTGAAACAGATGACACTAAAAATAAAGAATCTATTATCACCTGCTCCTTGCCTAAAAAAGACACAACTATGGATCAGCCTACTTCCACTGCCACACCAGTGATTACCTCGTGGACATTATCTAATAACAAATTAATAGAACCACAGCTATTAAATATATCTTCCAGTCCATCACCGTGTAGAGATACAAATGACAAGAAACCAACGAATATACCTGCCAACATTGTTTCAATTAAGACGTCAACTAATCAAGTTAATAACTCATCGAAACCAGTCCTCAATGCAACACGGGTTAGTGCTCCATATCAAGTTATTAATCACATTCGTCCGCAGATAGCGAATATGCAACCTCCTACAATCAAGATACCAGAGTCTCATATTCTTTATCAAAAACAACAAGGCATTGTAATTTCACCTAGAACAAGCTGTGATCCTCGATTGACAAGTCCAAAAGCTAGCCCTCAAGGAGATAATGTAACATCTCCAAGATTATCTAACATGGCCATTTTGAGCACATCCCCTCAAAATTTAAATACTGTTGGTATAAAATCGCCCAATACTCTGCATCAAAGATCTCCGAATCAAGTTACTGTTGTGCGAATGCAGCAACCTCCTTTAAGCCCAATTCAAACGATGCACATCCCTGTTGGTGCACGGACAATGGTATCCCCTAGTCGGCCGAATTCTGTTTTAGTTCAAACAGGAGCTCCTATACAATTGAATCGTTTGCCAGTTGCTCCCGTGCTGACCCCTATATCAAAACAAGTCAGTGCAAGCAATTTGTTTCATCAAACTAAAACCAATAACATGAATAGTTCGTCTGTAACGAATCAGCCAGAATGTAGAAAAAGTGATAGCAGAAATGTTCCAGATAATATTGCTGAAAATACAAAAATAATTCTATCACCCACGCGGATTCAGCCAAATGCTACAGTTTTGACACCGAATCGTATTATTTCGATGCAAAATGCGATGCACGCTGGAAGTATAAACCCAACTTTGCAGATACCCAATAAAATAATGATCAATAAAAGTCCAGTGACTGATAAGCAAGAATTTCAAGGTCAAAAATCTGAGCATAGTAACATTAGCTTTAACAACAAACCTATAATACATGTGGCTAATGTTAGCCATCCAGGTGCATCTATCATCCAGAGTGGATCAAAACCAGTCATGTGCACAATTCAGGAAGCAAACTCTATCAGTAGAGGACAGGGTTCGAACGTTATACATACTCTGAATTCTCAAAGGATGTTAACATCTTTAAATAATGTGATACAGTTGGATTCAAATAAAATTCCAGCATCTGTTCTATCTGTTGCTGCTATCAGACCATCGACTGTTCTTACAAAAACTGACAGTAAAAACTGTACAGCTACTACAACGCCTAGTCTTACAAATGTTGTTATGACGCCATTAATATTAACGACGACGACAGGTGCGAAAACACCCATAAGAATCAATCTAAAAAACGATACGGACCACCTGGAACACAGTTTTGGAATATCATTAAAACATAATGTTTCACATGACAAAGAGAATGTTATTACTGAACAAAAAGATTTCGTTTTTTCTAATCAAAGTGGGTTCGACAAAGAACCTCTTAAGAAGTCTGCAACGGCAACAGTAGAAGGTGAAGGCGGCAACAAATGTGAAACAGATTTTGAAGAATTATTAAAAGATAACACAAATGAAATCAAGGTTACAAACGATCCCGAAAAGAAACTTGAAATCAATGTCGGAAAAACAGTTACATTAATCTCGCATTGCAGGGAAAGAAAAAACAGTGAAAACGTTCCTGAGAGAGAAGAGAGTACAAATGTTTCTACGCTAAACGAATGTAATGAAAATAGTGTAGTAAGTAACAACCAAACTGATAAAGCAATTAGGCAAAACGATAACACAGATATATTGAATATGGCTAAAGATTCTTTTAATAAGATAAGCGAAGATTCTGAAACTAAAGAAAATGTAGAAGGAAGGGAAACAACTAGTAGTTTTACGGTAAATAGTGTAATATCTGAACCTGAAAAAGTCACCCAACCAGAAACAAAATCGAATAAAGAAAATACTTTTGTTTACTCTAGTATGCTATTAATTGAAAATGAAAGTGAAAGCCAAACAAAAAGCCTAGACGAAAATGATTATTGGTCAGCTAAGGACATAAATATAGAATCGGTAATTAAAAAAGTTGATTCCTTGTGTAACGACAACATTGAATTAAATGAGAAAAGAAATGATTTTAAAACAAATACAACAGAAGTCATTACGTCAGTTCTAACATATCCCGTTATTTCTAACAATTGTGACAAAGAGTCAACCAAATCGCTGGAAACAGAAAATGAAAACATACTTAATAATCAATTTGAAGATGTTATTGTTGAAAAACCAATTACACCCACCAGTAAAAGAGGGGGTCGGAGTGTTAGAGGCAAGAGAGGCGAACGAAAGCAAGACAGAGTACAGACACGGCAAATTACGAAACCCACTCGAGGAACTGGCTCAGGCAAACGCGGCCGAGGTCGAGCAAAAGTTGATAAAAAAATCAAAAGTTTAGTGAACAGTACTGTGAATAATATTCCCGGAGATGTCTATGACTTTCACGAAGATTCTGGTGATGAAACAGCTACATCACCAAATAAAAATGAAACAAGACCTAGGCTCATTCTCACAATCAAAAGTCCTTTATCTGGCCAATCTAATGTCATCGCTTCATCGACACTCAGCATTACAACTAAAGATCAGGAAGACCGAATTAAGAATAGCGATAAAAGTAACAAAGATGAAAAAGCTGAAAGCTTTGCATCTCCCTCGCCTAACACTAGAAAATCAAGAAGGTTGCAAGAAAAAGATGTTCAGCGTATCAATGTATTCGATGTAATAGATGACGCAATTAAAGGCCTTTTGCAAACCAAAACTAAGGAAAGTCCTAAAAGGCGGCAAACACGGCAAGCACTTCCAAAGGCCGATAAGGCACAAAACGTGGACACAAGAAAATCACCAAGAGGTATTAAAAGAACCAGGGATAGAAGCTTGTCGGATGCATCTATGGACAGTTGTGATGAGAAATTGAAAAAAGAGGAAACTACTAGAGACACTAAAATCCAAAAATTGACAGAGACACCCATTGTTACCAAGCCCGTATCAGAGCCAGCCCAAGTTATAAGATCTGCACCGTCATTGGTTATCACTCAGACGCCGAATCCGATCGCGACATCGACACCGGCACCGGCACCGGCACCGGCACCGGCACCGGCACCGGCACCGGCACCGGCACCGGCACCGGCATCGGCACCGGCACCGGCACCGGCACCGGCAACGGTAACGGCACCGGCAACGACACCGGCAACGACACCGGCAACGACACCGGCACCGACAGTGACACCGGCACCGACCCAGACACCGACATCCATGCCGACACCCACACCTTTTATGAAACCGCCAAAGAAAATGATATCTGAAATCAGTGCCAAGTTAGCGAGCGCCTCGGCGTCTGCCACTACTATAATGGGCGCCACTTCCCCCACTGTAGCCGGCGTACCGGGAGTGCCCGGAGTGGCCGGCGTACCCGGCGTGGCTGGTGTGCCCGGCGTGTCCGGTGTCCCGGAGCGAGGTGCCCAACACCAGGCGGACAGGGCGCCAGTAGAGGCCGACAAGCAGGGAATACCTCTGCGGGAACCCCGAAATCCTGACTACGTATCCGCCACCGGAGAGCCAAATGACGCGAGACTCGTGCGGCGCCTGGTGGACAATGTGCCCGGCAATATGATGCCTGTCGGCGCTACGGAGGCCACCGATGCCAGAGTGCAGTCGCCGGCGCTGCCGCATAGACCGCCCTCTGCGCACCGCTCCTCCGACCGTGCTACCCCCGTTCTTGTCAGGTTAGTTATATATTTTACAAATTTCACAATATACAACTTAATTAATAAAATAGCTTTTGCTCGTGACTCCGTCCGTGTGAAAAAAAAAAAAAACTGAAGTCTATGTACTCTTCCAGTGTGGAGTGTTCACTCTGTGTTCTATGTCTATGTCAAATTTCAGCGATATTCGTTGAGCTGTTCCGGAGATATCTTCAAACAAACATTCATCATCATTTGCATTTATAATATTTAATGTTAGCTGAAGGTGGAACTTAAAGAATGATCGTGGGGTGATGCCATTATAATCGACCGCACGCTCGTTTCGAGACACTGAAGCCAGCGGAAGCTCTGCCCGTTTGACTAGTCAAAATAATAAATCATTTTAACTCTGATAGTTGATCAAGTTAATGCAATATTTCAAAATCATTTCAGTGTTAATTTAATCAATTCTGTTTAATTTGTTATTAAATCAGAAAAGTACTGCAGTCGTGTATAAGAGATTGTTTTTTTTTAATTTTACCTGCTTCTGATCCCTAAGAAATAATATATTTAGTAAGATATCAGGCATGTAGTAAAATTGTAATCGATCAAGTGAAAATTGTTTGCAAAGGGGTGGCGAGTGCGAGGCGGAGGTGCGTTGCATGTCAGCCGCTGGTGGGGGCGTGGGAGGGGGCGCGGGCGCTGGCTCGGTTGCCGGTCCGGGGGTGGGCGTGTGCGCGGTTGCGGGTGCGGGCGGCGTGGCGGGGGGGGGCGGGCCGCGAATACGCGCGTACGCCGGCGCCGCCAGCCTGCCGCGAGGCGCGCACCTGCCGCCGCCACCGCACCACGCGAAGCCGCTCGCCGCCATCGGGCCACAGCACCACCCGCAGCACCAACACCTGCAGCATCAACCACATCACCAGCACCACCAGCACATCCAGCACCATCACACCGGTATGATGGTCTCCAGAATAAGACTCCTGTTGAATACACACTTACATGTTTATTACAATTTCCTTAACCGAAGTCATCTAAAATTGTATGTTAATTTATCTAGGACCAGCGGCTCGGGTCACCATTACGAGCGTGCCGTCTATCAGTCCACAGGGCCAAATGTCTCGTGTAAGTGTTTTAATTATGTTAAATATTCTCATTTTATGTAATTTGTAATTACATGTAAATGAATAAGTCCTTTATAAAATTGTAATTCTGTTCACGCTACCCGGAATAGTCTGCGGATTTAGTAAGAAGTCCTCCACCCGCGCATCAACAGACTTCTCCCGTTACCTCGGTATATCACAAAGTAATTAAATTCCGTATGTTTATGAACGTAAATAATGTTTAATGATAAAAAATAAAAAGGTTTTATTGTTCGACAGGGCGACGGAATGTACCCTCACTTCTCTCATCAACACTATCAGATGTATCAACAACATTTTCGCGCCACGCAACACGAAAGTCGTGTTCCACCTTCACCCTACACGAGGTAAGGCTTAATCAACTAAATTGTAAAAGGGTCTTCTTATCGAATTTAAAGTTTAACCTAGATATATCATACAGGTATACAAGATTTACTTATCGATAAATGCTTTAAATATTATTAAATAAATATAATTTATTTCAAAAGAGCAATCATAATGTAATGTAGTGTGCGCAGGTCGCTGGAGGCGGAGGGCTCGGAGGCACCGACGCCGCCGCTGGAGCTGCGCCGGCCGCCGTCAGCCCGCGTGCCGCGCCCCACGCACTCGCCTGCGCACTCGCCCGCGCCCGCCGACCGCCTGCTCAGTCAGTTACATCTTCTCGCTTCACTTTGCATTTCCATACTCCTATCAATCATGTCACACTATTTTATATTAACCTATACTCATAAAGAGAAAATATTTATTCAATTTTTTGTTCATGAACCCACCGTCCAGCTTACTTGATCGAATCCAGTCGAGTTAAGCTTTCTGTAATATAAAAAAGATAAAGGATATTATTTGAGAGATCGCTTAAACAATTTGCATTAAATGATGAATGTAAAGGTAATATAATGTTATTAGATGTGGTAATAATTTGTTTGTGTCAAGCAGTGTGCGAGCCGGGATGCCGACCGCCGGCCGCGCACGCTTCGCACAACGCGCACCTGCCCGCCGCGCTGCCGCCGCCAGCCGCGCCCGGCCCGCCGCACGCCTCGCAGGTGCCGCACGAGGCTGACTCGCTGCAGATGCTGCTCCGGGTGAGTACTACCTACCCTGCGCCGCAACAACTATTTCTCATTTAATAACAAAACAAATTGAAACCCGCATTTGTTGCAATACCAACGATAAAAATCAATGTGTATAAAGATACAAGGTAAAGATTAGTACTAGCCGTGAGCAAAAAAATTGCCGATCACCACCACCGACCGCGATCCGTGGTTGTCTGCTTAGTACCATTAGTTGACTACTTTACGGCTTAGTTTGATTCATCGTCAACTAAAACAATCAAATAAAGTATATTACTAGCTCTCACCTGCGACTTCGCGGGAAATAAAAAGTAGAAAAAGTAGATAGTATCCAATTCTCAGACCTACTGTATGTGCATATAAAGTTTCATAAAAATCGTTCAGTTATGGAGGAGTATGGTAACTAACATTGTTATATGAGAATTTTATATTTATTACATAATAACTTCGACCTTTACCTTACCTTTTTTCGATATTTTTATTAGTTTTATGTTAAGTAAGTTATATATCCTTTTTTGTCAACCTTACTAGACATTGATGCGTAAAGTCGCAAGGCTAACTGCAAAGCTTCTGCGTACGAGTTATTTTATTATTTTAAAAATGCCAATATATGCAACTAGTATGTTTATATGAAAATACTCTGTTAATAAAAACAGAGTATTTTTATATAAACATAGTAGTTGCATATATTGGCATTTTTATTAATATAATTATAAGTACAATAATGTTGGTCGACAGCGCTATCCAGTGCTGTGGCAGGGGCTGCTAGCGCTGAAGAACGACGCGGCAGCGGTGCAGATGCACTTCGTGGGCGGGAACCCCGTGGTGGCGGGCGACACGCTCACCGAAGGCTGCACCCCGTTGTTGCGCATCGCCCAGCGCATGCGCCTCGAGCCCGCCCAGCTCGACCAGGTGCACCGCAAAATGAAGGTATGCACACATTTATCTATTATCATATTTCTTATTTGTTGAAGGAGGAATTGAGTATAAAAAAATTCGTAGTTGTTGTTATATAGGGTAAGTTATGTTTGAATATGGGACGATTGCAGCTGGAGAGCGAACACTGCATCCTGCTGGCGCTGCCGTGCGGCCGCGATCACATGGATGTGCTGCAGCAGTCCAATAACCTCAGCAGCGGCTTCATCACGTACCTGCAGCGCAAGCAGGCCGCCGGCATCGTCAACGTTGCGCCGCCGGGACACCAGCAGGTCACTAATTTTAAACATTATGCAGTCAAATATTAGTCTATTTACTTTGCACTTAGTACGGTCAACTTTAAAAACAATGTGACAGCTGCTGAGTAATAACCATTTATTATTTATATCCTATGAATAAACAATAAAGACATCAATACAACTCACGCCTAAATCCCAGAGGCGTAAGCGGAGACCACGGTCGTACCACTTGCTCGTCGACTTTAAGGGCTTTGTTATTATTGAGAATTTTACAAATCGAGGCGGTATAATTCTTATAAACCATTGTAGCCAACATAAGTCAATACGTAAATCTAGCTAAAAGTATTCAAGTAGGGATTTCGGTGTATCATTCTAGTCTCATAAATTATTTTTGATGGGTTGCAACTAAACTTATAATTTATGTATACTTTGCGCAGGCCGTGTACACTGTACACATATTCCCATCGTGCGACTTTGCAAATGAAAATCTGAATCGCATCGCACCGGACCTAATGCACCGAGTCGCCGACATCGCCCATCTGCTCATCGTTATTGCCACCGTATGAGGCGAGCGGCCCGGTGCCCGCACCCACACTGCGACCTGCGTCAGCCTGACGCGCGACCCCACTCTACGACTACGACTCGCGACACACGTGACACGCTGCCGTGACACACGTGACACGCTGTCGTGACACACGTGACACGCTGTCGTGACACACGTGACACGCTGTCGTGAAGCACGTGACGCGTCCTCTACGAGTACGGACTGTGACATCGAGCTGTTGCTGAAGTTTAGAAGAGTACTTTAATAAGCATTGTAAATATGGCCAGGTTGTGAAAGTTCGTTTAATTTGTTACGTTAGGCCAGCGACCTGGCGCGCGGCCGCTGTGGAAACGTTTGTCGCCTCGCCCCGCCTCGCCGGGGCCGCTATAGTGACGTAAAGTTAGGATATTTATTGTTATTGCGCAGTGTGACGCGCACTCGCGCCACTTGTAATACTAGAGGTAAGGTGTAGCTTTGTAAAATACTTTTGTTACGGTCGACTGGGTTCGACCCTATTCGGAGTTTAAAATTTTTAAAGGTACAGTAAAAGTCAGTTAATTAAAAATATATTAAATTTTGGGTTCCGATTAGATGAGTGGCGATCTGTCGAGCATTTTTAATCGTTAGTGTAAATTGTTATTTTGTTTTAAGCGTCTAGCTCTAAAGTAATTTAAATTTTTGTAAATATCCATAATTAAAGGTCGATTTATATAATACTTAGAATCGTTACGGTAGGTAATGGTAACGATAACTGGGTCGAATGATAACCGTTAATTGTAAAAAATATAGTTAAGTGGTACGTTAAAATAAGTAAAATACACGTGGAAAATAAACTGTGATTCTGACTTTTTAAAGTAGGCTTGTAGTTAGTTGTATGGAGTGTGAATAAAGAGGTGCGCGGGCAGCGGGCAGCGGGCAGCGGGCGGTGGGCGCGACCGCCTCTACTGTTGCACACAACTAGTTGTCATTCATTATCCTTACACTCAATCAAATAGCATCCCTAATAATACTGTAAATTGTAGTGTTCGTCGTGAACACATTTCATTTTCGAATAACTAATACTGTTTGTAGGACACACACTGTTCTTTTCCATTCCAATCGAAGTGCCGATGGTCTTTGTTTTCGCAAACGCAACATTTGTTTTTGCGTTGGCCTTGTATCATTTAGGATCGTATCGTGCAGAACATTTCCTATCGATCATTACGTCATCGTCCGTTGTTTCGTTTGCCAAACATTTCCACAGTGACAACATTATACCCGCTAATTTTTCATTCTAATTATTGTAAATTTTAATAAACTTCAAGAAATGCAAAAACTAACAATATTGTACTTCTCATAAAGTGTTGACTGTCTACATCTGATGTCTACTAACTAGTAATACAAATGTGCGCAAGTTCGAGCAAGTCCCGGCGCGGTAAAGACGTGCTCGAGGCGGGCGATGTGAGCTTTTCGATACATATCGGCGATCGCTGCGGTGCGGCCTGCGTGCGGCCCGCTTGAAGAACTTCTGCGCTAGTTTTTGTCATCAATTTACAAATTATTTCCTTTTATACAACATAGGTTTCTTTTATCTTAGTCAAGTTACATAACAAGGTTAAATTAATATATTTGAACACCGGGAGCACGCTCACATCGCCCGTCGTGAGCTACCGAAGCTCGTGATGGCGTGTCGCGGTCTGGCGCGGCTTGTTGCCGACGGCATACGTCAGTTCGCCTAGTATAGTTGGTAAATGTACGGTAAATCTGTCGTGCGTGAAACAAAGTACAAAGTATTCATGTATTGTAATTTTATATGTACGGTATAGAAAATAACAACACAAATAATGTTATGTATATTCTTTTTAGGATTTAATCTATAGATATAAAATAATGATATTGTTTGTCATGTTTCCGTCGCAAACGGTTCTCGACTTAGCTAGGAAGAGCACTAACGAACTCGTCACTTCGTCCATTAATTTTAACATAATTTTATTACTAAAACTGATGTGGATACCCGAATGTAAACTCTATTTATTATTATTTGGGTTCCTTATAAAGGATAGCGGTGTAAATAAATCGTCACATAATAGTGTTTCAGTATTTAGACTCTTGTGGTTATTACGGGATATAGACCGCGACTCGTGCGGTACCAAAATGTATAAAATATATTTATTGCGGTCGTCTCGCATCGGTGTGAAATATGGTTTCCTCGTTTTGTCAATTCGAACGCACCTATGTATAGGACAGCCGACTACCGTTTCTGGTTCTGGTCTTATACATATTTGCATTCGTATAATGTTTTACACTGTCTCAAATGTCAATTACTGGTCACATTTACATATTTTCATAAAAGTTTTCATGTCTTATGGCCATAATCAT
Source organism: Papilio xuthus (assembly GCF_000836235.2). NCBI lineage: Eukaryota > Metazoa > Arthropoda > Insecta > Lepidoptera > Papilionidae > Papilio > Papilio xuthus. The sequence goes on from NW_013533657.1 coordinate 3,329,833, forward strand.
GAATATTATTCAAAACATTAATTATTTTGTTCAAACGGGGTTAGCCGTAAATGCAGATAAGACAAGTTTACTAATTAGCAATATGAGAAGTATAATATAGTTTTGTTTCAAATCGTTCTCGAAACTGAAGATTACAATAATCCACATCACTGTGTCTTGGTTGTTTTAATGAAGAGACGGTAAAGTTATATTTATATTATTAAGATTGGGCAATGTCATCCTCTCAATAACTTGTGTAATTGTACTCGGGAATAAGTTATGGTGGGGATGACGTTAACAGCGGCACGTTTGGGGGAGGCGGCCGATGCCGGTGTGCAAGTTGATAGAGTTTAAATAATTGTAAAATTAACATTTGATCTCAAGTGTGCAGCAAAAGTGAGGTGAGCGCTAGAGTAGTTATACCCACGGAGCATATACAGAGAGAAGCCGGCCTCGGTCACTTGGGTCTGCCAAATACCTCGGTTAATACAAAATAAATCACTGTTTTTTGTCCGTAATTAAATGGCAGTTACTTGAGCAAATCCAATAGATTCTCTGTATGTGCTCCGCGGAAATATCGCATCGGCCGCATCCCCGTGCCGCCGCTTTCATTGAATTTAATTGTAGCAGAGAATAAGAAAATAAAAAATATTGTGATCATATTTCTACTTTAAGTTTAAAAAGCTAGGACCTAGATGTAATTGTATATTTTGTACATATTGAAAATAGTATTGTATCTTTACTCCCTTATCCAAAAAGCCCAGACTCCTGCGTGTTATGTACCTCCTACCTACCAATACTATTAAAAAAACATTACACAAAAGTGTTTTTATTTTTAAATCCGAACTCTCACTTATCATAAATAGATGAAATATTATTTTTATATAAATTTGTACTGATTACATTGTACGATGTATAAATATTCATAAAGTTATAATTGCTATGAATTACTTTTATTATTTCATCAGACAAGAGCGTCTTTTGTCTGTCATTTTATCGGCTATATGATAAGTCAGCATATACACCACATTTAATTGCCAATAACTGTTCAGGAGAAATAAATAAAACATTGTTATCTAAGGACATTACTAATGCCACATTTATTTCATATTTACGTGATATTATAGGTGATCTCAGAAGAAATGAAAAATTAAATAATACGTTCTTCTGTCTTCTATAACTTTCCTTTTATAAACTTTTTTTATTATGATCCTAAGTGAGGTGAAAAATCATAACCATCACTAAACCACTACAAATCATAGAATGAGAAAATTTTAAGGCATAAAGCAGTTAGGAGTTATTTATTAATTACATGATGCTCAAAAGAGGGGAGAGGATCTGGAAAAAAATTAACAAACCATCACCTGGAAAAGGAAGAGGACACACAGGAAGATGTCACCTATATTTATTTTACGATTCACGAAGTAAATTTAATGAATAAAACATATGTACGGTACTAATATATAGATTTGATAGTTTGCATTGAATAGAAAGCTATTGAACCGATTTTTAAATTCTTTCACTGTAGGGGAGTTACGCTAGCCCCAGGTGACATGGGCTATGTTTATACAGGGGGGATGTCTAAATCCTCACTTCATTTCACCAGAAGGAGGGATGACAATAACAGTAAATGGAACAGTAAATATAACTATAATACCGAACGTGTGATCTGATTCTAAATGTCTTCTAAAAAACTTAAAACTGAAACATTTCTACATCAACACTCACATGCTACGAACTAAGTTAACATGTGACTATATCTAAAGATTAGGATTAATTAGTAATAGTAACAACTAATAATACCGCTTTATGTTTTCATTGATAAAAACACGTAGAGCGCCACGTCAGCCATCGCTGGCTGACACTAGACTTTCCGTTTAGGTCGCGTCAGCCATCGGTGTCTGACACTAGATTTTCTGTTTAGGTGGCGTCAACCATCGGTGGCTGACAGCGTGTAACATGAAAACTAAAAAATTAATTTTATCTAAATTATTATTTTTATTTTATCTGAATTATTTTTTTTATTAAAACAACGGTAAGAAAAACAAAACAACGCCTATAGGTATAACGTTAAGAATGGAAACTATTTTGTACTGTGCTCGGAAACACCGGCCCTTTAATACCACTGCGTATAAGCGGCGCTCGTGGCCTGAACGGGATTGTCTTAGAAATACGCGTGGCGGTCAACGTGTTAACATAGTCAAGTAAACTAACAAATTTGTCCTAAGTTGATGGAAACATATTGGAGTATCTATTTGAATGGAAGAACATTTTATTGCTTTTGTTGCTATTGCTTGTTATCCCTAAACACTATGCAACACACAAATCTACATTTTGATGAGTCGTGATATGCTGCTTTATTTCACTATAGGTAAACTGGTGATCCAATAACTTCACCCGTTGAGGTCTAACAGCCTTGTTTCGTCATCAGATCTGCCAGTTTGAATACCCGAAGCCAGCTGAATAATTCAGGACTGTCTGGTTCAGAAGTTGACATTGTCGGCTTACTAAACTTATTCTGCGAGGGTGGACGCTCCGGCGTCGAATGAGTTGGTGATTTGCTTAGGCCTTTTTGTTTTTCAACCGACTTGACACCTGGTGAAGACATCCTAAAATGATAAAAAACAACAAATTATTTTTACATTGTATAGTTAAACATGGATATCTGGCGCGCTGAGACAGGCTATCGTGGTAAGTTCTGTACAAGATTAGCCATAAATACTGAGATATTGGTTAAACTCTCAGTAGTTATGTTATGCATATTTATTACAATAATGAAATGAATAAATCCATTATTAAAAACATCACGAAGCCGTTGTCATTGACGCACATTGCGCTAAGGTTTAATAAATCTGTTCGGTATTATGATATATACGTCCATACGATTTTTTGAATTTGGCGCCTATACAGGTTAGTGTAGGTAAGCCCACGCAATTTTTGTTTTACTCGCACAAGTGGGTAGTTAGAAATCCCTCATCGCTACGCTGGGACGTAAGGTCGGCGGGGAGGGGAGTGATTCGGCACTTGAGCGTCGGCATTGGTAGTCGACGGAAGTTGGATTTGAAGACTCGTACAGGGTCGCTTAAGTTTACCGCATTCAGTTCGACGATGACGCGTCTATAGCGCGCTTGCGGTATGTGTGCGTGCATCGAGTGCGTAAGGAGAGCAGCATTGCTGGCGGCTGATCTCGGTTTGACTGTGACCAGGCACCTGCAGGCGGTGAACGGGGCAACGAGTTGGTAAGTGCCACTTAATATATTTACAATATTACGTCACCCTCTGCAAAACGTAGTCGAAGGTGGGTTAAGTTGCGGGACCCGTATCTCAATCGTCGTACCTTTGTTATCTGATACATACATAAGCACATTTAAGACAATTCCCGTTGATACAATGAATGTTCCAGTTCAGAAACTTTACATTGTGTTTGAATACAGTCAGGCGTCAAGCGACAGTTGTCAGACGGTGAGGGCTCATACTTATGCCGTGCCGGTACGATTGCTTTTAACATACGATAACTTTAATCGGTTTGTCGGTTACTGCATGTCTTGTATTTATATTTGTGTTTTAGTTTAGTAACGAATACTAATATTAGAATAGGTGCTACCGCGGCAAGATTTATTTTTTGAAGAAAAGCAAAAAACAAAGTTAAAAAAAACTAATTAAAAATTATTTTATAGTGATCGTATATTTTTATAAAGTTTTATGTATGGTATACTATACAAAATGAACATAAGGGTTAACAACATTGGTACCTACTCTGGAAGCGACTCTACCGTTATTGAATAAGGCGTTTTGTAATATGTACACATAACAACGTTGCCACAAGTCGTTGACCCAGTGTGGTGGGCGGCAGATCTTCTTTGACCTACTTACGTTTTCGTCACAACTGGACGGCGCGGTGTGGAAAATGGGAATCGAGGTTATAACATACAGTACACCGGAAATATTTGATTCGACGTTATTTAAACACACCGTTTACATTTTTCATGTAATAAACTGGGACATCTATACAATTAATAAAATTGAACTGTCTGTATGTAATATCGAAAAAACATCATATTTAGCGAACATAACGTATTACTCACAACGAACTTGCTCGTAATATTTTTTTAAAAATGTTGGGTGTTGTTAAACGAAAAATACTAGCAATTAGTTAGAAGCTAAAAATTTACTATATTAAAAGAAGAAAATCGATTTTTTTTCCCACGGTAACCTATTTAATGAGGAGTTTTGATGAGAAAATACGTGTTCTGATTTTTTCCCCATGAAAATATTCAGTACTTGATAGAATTCGATTGCAAAATAATATAAAATTATATAAAGTTGTACTATGTGTAAACATTTAGTTTACACTCTGAATTGTTCAAACTTGTCCGATGCTAGCTAGGACTATGATATTAAAGAAATATAAAAAAAAACCTATCGTAACATTTAAAAACAAAAACTTTAAAAACGATACAAGGCTTTCATTAAAACTTACTTGTTTATTGCAGTATAAACTGTACGACAGATATTAATATAACTTTGAATTAATAACTTTAACCTTCTCTTTGTATCACTAAGCACAATAGTATTAGAACCAATTTAACTTGACCTATTTAACTCTAGGAATACGACCGCGCAACGCCACGACTCGATTTGCTCTGCTATCGCTAAGCGCCATAAACTTAAAAATGCTGCATAATATTACTCATTGAATATATTTTTTTGTTTCCTGCTACATGCTAGATATAAAAATAATAATCTATTTATAATAATTAAAGGATAGCACTATAACAAGTTCAAAATTGTAAAAACAATTTTAATTACATAACCTTGTCTAAAGTAGCTCCTTTTAATGATATATTTTAGTTTACATAAGACTCATTTTATTTTTACAAAAAGACCTAATAAGGTTAAAAAAATAAATTATAGTAATATTTCGAATATACATTGCATGTTAAAATACAAAGTAAAGTTATTTTTCCCGGACTTATCGTGCGTTTCTGAGACTAAAATCTGCGCTTAAAACATATTGTTATTGTTAACTCTGTTTTGTCAAATAATTACAGGGATGACGATATGGTTTATAAAGATATATTGATCTCAGAATATCAGAGTTAGACATTTATTTAATGTCTATAATAACGAAAGTCCTAGAAGTGTAATAAATCTGACACCATATCGACCAATGGTTGGACCAAGTTCGCTGACCTCAATCCCTTTGTAACCAGCGAAACCTATTTTCCTTGCTCCACTTTTTATAAATCGACATTACGTAATCGCAATTTAATTGTTACGTTAGTTAATTTAATTAAATCAAATAACATGCGAAACATATGTTATTTGTAGATGTTTTTAATTTTTTTAGATGAATTAATGTAACATAAACAAATAAGGAATTAAATCGTTTAAATACACTATAATCTCGTTTGTAAATTGTGTTGTATAGGTAAACCTACCTTTATATGAATGGGGTTGACTGTAACGTTGCTTCACTGCGTCAAAACAAACTCTTCTGGTAATTCTTTGTGACGAAATGCTTTAAAAGGGGTGAGTGGTGCGCGGGGCGACGGGTGTCCGCGCGTGCCCGCCTTCGGCCGCCCTACTGCGCAACGCGTTCTTCTATTCATCTCTTTACACTCCGTGTCAATTCATAACAGCTTTTACTTTCATCGCACTCTAGATATTTTTAGCTGTTATTCATGGTATGATGAAGGTTAATACTTGGAGATGAATCCCCCTTAGCACTCCTATATAAATTCTGAAAGAGTACATATTTACAAGTCGTTGTGAATTTAAATGCCTTTAAAAGTATATTAAAATAGTATTATTAGATATTAAAACAATTTACACGATTTTCATAATAAGATAGATATAGAAGATTGAGTTTCAGGAGAAAAGATCAATCAATTAAATTATAATTACTAAGAGAGCATATGTTTTACTACTTTAACATATGAATCATCAACATCTCAGTTATTCGAAGTAGAACGAGGTAGACGACATCTGTCGCGTCATTGACATCCCATCAAGTAGAGAAAAAATGTTGTTTTGTTACAAGTGTTGCGATAAGTATATTTAAGGTAATTTATTTTTCCATTGCTCAAGTTTACATTTTAGGATTTATGGACATTTTGTGGAAGACGTTAAGTATTACATTTTAAATTTATGTCAACCTTTATTATTGTGTTTGATGCTTTAACCGAATATTATTATTACTTAGCATTTCAAGAGATGTCACTCGTATGAAATAAAATATTTTGGTGAACAGTGATATTAGAGACACCTCTATGTAAATAAAAATAACTTAACTGTTTGAGTTAGAGTCCTCTTGTGAAAAATTTCGGTACTACTTTTCCACATTCGCTTATTTTGTTAATTCTTTCCTTACAATAAGAGATGGCGCTTTAATTAATTATGTTGGATTCGAAATATTAAAAACTTTTTTGTGAATATAAATACCTGTTCCCTAATGTAGATCTCCAAAGATTTAACTTATGTACTTTTTATGATATCCTCTACCTTCTTAAGTGGTGCAAGAATAATTATACGCTATTTCTTACTTGTAAGTTATTACTTGTAGTTAACAACACATGACGGCTTCATTTTCCCAGAATTAAAGCAGTTTATAAAAGTTTAAAAAGAATTGGTTTAGTTTGGCAGAGCGCTTACTGCAGTTCTCTACAAAAACTCTTCAAAATTTTACCGTTTATGGTTTAGTTGCGAGCACCGTGAGGTGGTAAATTTGAATTTTTCAGCAGTTACCTATTCCTATAAATCACGAGTAAAGTCGTCCTAAGCTCTCGGGAATCGCTGCCTTCAGCACTTTTAAATATAAATTACTCTTCCTTTTATATGTGTATGCATACCAATAATGTTTATCATTTTCTTTATACATATTATTAATACTGCAAGGTATATTATATTATTTAAAATGAAATACAATTCGTCAAATTCATCAACGACACCTATACTCAGCTTCAGCGCCTTAAATTTGCTCAAAACTCTGGCGTAGAAAAAATTATAAAAGGAAATTCATTAAATAAATCGTAATGAGATGAAACCACAAACCTTTAGTGATTAAAATAGGATTTTTTTTTATTATAGTACTATAGCAATGTAAAGTAAAACGTGTGGTTGTTTGGTGAGCAATGTACTTACTTCATGTCTGTTTCGTCACTGCATCTAATTGGGCCCGTCCAATCCCGCTCGGAGCCTTTCCCATCCGCTCGCAGCTTCGGGCGGTAATAAAATAAGCAGTTTTTCCGATTCCACCTTACATCCTGTCACTTCGTATTCTCGACGCAACTTTCGTTTGGGGAAAATCGACCGAGACGCCGCTCTCTTGCGAATTGCAAGAGCGATTAGTTTTGCTTATATATTACATTCAACAGTATTAAGAAGGAAAGTATTGAGACTTAATTAAAGGAAAAGTAGAACAACAAAAAAGATACTTACAATATACAGAAGATAACTTCGAAAGAAAGTTGCAGATATAATTAATTTATGTTAAGGAATACTCTATTCTTTCGACGTACAAAGTTGTAACTAAAAGATCTGGCAATTTATTTTTATTTAAATCTTTTAAGGTGGTTGGTAAGCATGACTTAGTCTCATTTTCAATATCTATATTTTCCTATTTAAATGCTCACGTAGCGGTATCAAATGAAATAAATATTTTTTTGGCATCGTTAAGGTGCCGTAAAATATTGCTTATTTATTTGGTATGCATTGAAATATTCGATAGAAAATATGCGAAGATTTCAAAGCGGCGGCGAGGGCCGCTAAATGGAATGTCCGCGGCAGGGTATACCTATGTACCAACGAAAATGAAATTTTATCGCACACCTACTGCACTTTCTTTCAATTCACTTTTTATGTGTCTATTATAATAAATTAAATTTGAAATTTGCTAACTAACAAAGATGTATCATTTGATCCTTTTATAGATTGTATATAGAATTAATGATATCGTTAAATGATTGACGATGAATGATGACCTATCTAGGAGTATACTAATATTATTATATTTTTAGGATAATCAAATATTCCTCTTATTAATAATGCAATATTAATTTGAGATTAAATTAATCGAATTTTGCGAAACCACTGCAGTGTATTTTCAATACACAAAATGTAAGCTATCTAACTATAAGTTGACTGGCCGTATCGTAGCGTGGGTAGTTTAAAAAAGTTTATACTAATTGATTAAATTTTCTGAAACGAAATAGAAAGGTCGGTACCGTATTAAGCTTAGATGGATGAAACATTTGGTCACTTTGATCCAATATTCAGTAAAGCTCTCCCTCGACCCCGACTTTACCTAACTGTGTACTACAAATGAATGACGATTTTGTTACTTAAATTCACATAAACTAATACTTTTTTTTTCTTCAAAATAAATGTTTTCTAACTATATAACGACTGTTGAGAACATAACAAGGAAAATAGCAATTCAGTTTTATAATTTTTTTTTCTAAAAAAATATTAATTTGATTAAATGTAAGTTTTTATAAGAGCGTCGGTGGCTCAGGGGTCAAGCACTTGACTTGCAATCTGCAGGTTCTGGGTTCGAATCCCGCTATGTACCAATGTGTTTTTCGATTACCGATTTACATATGTAAATTTATCCGACGTTCTTACGGTGAAGGGAAACATCGTGATGCACCCTGCACATACCTGAGAAGAAACTCAAAGATATGTGTGAAGTCAACCAGCCTGCACTGGGCCACCGTGGTTGACTATGGCCTAATCACCCTTAACTTAGGTAGGCTCCGAGCCCTTCGGTGGGGACGTATAGTGAGCTGATGATTTTTTTATATTGCATATGCGTTGCCTACCTTTAATCGACGGAGGAGAGGATGCATAGAAAGAAAATATCCTGCATCCTCTCATCCGGAAAGTCCACTACCACTTGCCATCCTTTGCTTATAAGAAAAAGGGTGGGAAGTGAAAGAGGACTAAATTAGGCCTCCAGGACGCACACTCATCAGACGAAACGCGGAATTGCTTCCACTTCACGCCTGTCTTCTGTGTGGTCGTGGTATTTCACCGGACGAGCCGGGCCAATTCGTGCGAAGATGTTAAAGCGGGCTCTACCACTGTTATGATGGTAATAGTTTTTATATAATTTTAGAATATTAAACTAAGTGTGCTATAAAATTAATTAGTGAAATTTGCTGTCTTAATTACTTAGACAAACAGCTGCTTAGAAAGTTTAGTAGACAGACGCGGAGCCCGCATCAGGTAGTAAACTATTAGTTGATCAAATAAGATTAGTGGAGACAAAATAAAAGAGGACGCTTCAATTCAAATGATTTTAATATGGCAAGTTTTTTTGGAAACATAATTTATTCTAAATTCACTAATAAGAAGAATATCGGCATTGGCAGTACAAATTAATTCTTGAAATAAAAATGATTTGTTGCAAATCCATTGCCGAGTTTGTACTGACAATTATTCATTTATGATACCTTATACTATGTATCTATACGTTCAACAAACTATTGTTATTTAAAAAAAAAGGTTTATTAGGTATATATAACTAGGCGAATACAAAAGTACAGTATCTTAGTAAAAAAATATGTAGCGTTCGTATTACAAAACAAATATTGTTGGAGTGAGATCATTGTCGATTCAGGTTAAGCTTTTTGTGTAATATTTAAACAAAAGTTGACAGCGGCAGCGACCTCCGCGGAAATAGTCCAGAGGGCAATCCGAGCCGGCACAAGTCGGCCGGCGTACCCCTAGAATACTAAATAACGAATATCTTTATTGTGAATGTTTTTCTTGTTTCATTTCAAATATTCAACTCGTTACAAAACAAATGCTTCATTGTTACTTTCAGTCAATACTTGCCCTGCAGAGGGCGTCACCACTGCAATGCCACATCCAAATTGAGTATCTTAATATAGATCCCTATCTAATGTCCCCATTAAAGAAACCATTAATTCATTTTTCTTATGTAGTAACTAGCTGTCGCCCGCGACTCCATCTGCGCAGAATTAAAAAAATATAGTATATTAGTAGCCTATGTGTTCTTCCAGACTATGTTCTATATGTATGCCAAATTTCATCGAGATCCGTTCAGCCGTTCTGGAGAGACCTTTAAACAAACATCCATCTAAACATTCGCATTTATAATATCAGTAAGATTAGTAATATTAAAGGGAGCTTTGTCGCAATGCGACCATACCGCATCATATTATAATTAATAATACTTCTTACTTATATTTACTTTTTTACCTCATATTTCTTAAATATATGTCGGTCAACCTAAACAGCGTCCTGGTCTTGCTTGTAGAGGGGTAAGCCAGAATAGTATTTATCTGACCGAAATTACACCCAAAAGCCTTGAAATATTTAAGCCTAAAACGTTCGCTGAGCACACTCCAATTAATTCAATTTATATAACGGTAATTAAAAAATAAAAATAGCTTAGAGGAAAATCTGTGTAGAGTAGCGTATTACTCACAACAAACGCAGAAAATAATAAAAAAATGTACGATAATGTAGGTAAGAGATTGAAATGGAGCAGTGCATTGTGACGCGCAACGTACACCGCCGCGCCGCGCCGTACCGTAGAAAATATGAAAATTGGAAAACCTTTGCGGAGACCGAATAAATATCAACCCTCTGCCTATACAGATTTATTGTACGATCACCTGTAATTTCGTATATTTTTATCGAGCTTATATCTTATTATTTAAAAGAAATTTTGTTAAGGATATTATTTTATACACTAAAATATGTAAATTGTCGCACAACCAGTTAGAGTCATTGAGTCGAGAAAATGACTTAATTATTTTATGATATGCATTTTTAAAAATACAAAGAGCCAATACAGTTACTGCAATTTATTGGTAATGCAATAACGATCCATTATAAAAGCAGTACCAAGCCCCACGTATTAATCAGTCAGGGTTCGCGAAGCCACTGGTTTTACCAACTTCCCCTAATTCGTATCACAAATCTCACTTTAATAACGATTTTCTCTATTCATATCCGCATTAACATTTAATTTTTGTATATTTTTTATATAGAGAGTGGAAAGTTAAATGGGAAATATTCTTTAATATTACCGACTCTCAAGGGATAGAAACTTTGTAATCTAGTTGTGACTTTCAACTCTTGTAAAAAATTAGTATTATCATTTCATTATTATATCGGCACAAACTTTGCGTTGGTGTAAAAAATTTGAATAAAAATTCAACAGTCAGTCGCAAATTTCCCTAAAGAATATAATAAGGCACCTTAGAAACAGTTACCAAGACCAAAATATTAGATAAAAACAGACTTTTTGAAGTAAAACTTATTTTAAAGATATTTTTTCTTTAATGTAACAAACAGATAAGGTTAAGTTAATTTTAACAGAATGACAAACAATATCAGTTTACGATTTGACTTCGACGAACAACTGTATATAACTAACTATAATAATAGTAACTATAGTAATTTTACGTCTCAATGATATCTTCAATTTACATTTTGAGACAGAGAGATAAATTATAATATGGCTACTAAGATTAAAAAAATAAACTTCACAATAACTTAAATTTTTCGATCAGAGTACTGGAATATGATATGCAGAAAATGTGCTGAGTGCAGACGCAAGTCATATCAAGAGCTAACAGCGATTTAAATTGTTATTAGTTTACGTTGGAGATGTAATCCCTTCGCAAAACTCGTTTGCAATTTCCATCACGAATAATTTCTCTATCACTACAGTATCCTCATTCACAACTATCATATCCTTATACATATATATACTTATAATACATAAACTCTTAAATCTATGATATAAAATAAAATTTAAAAAAAAACCGAATAATTAACTAAAATATGTTAATAAAAGGAGGACTATCATATTATATATTGACCTTAATCGCTTTAATAACATTATGATTCCCCAAAATAATTATTCGTTAAAATAACTTAGTGACTGACATTTAATCAAGATTTTAAAATAATCATTTTAAAATCTTAAAAACAGACAAACAGTCGCCCGACTCCGTACTCGCAGTATTAACAAAAACATAATTAGTAGTCCGTGTTCTTCCATACTATGTTCTATATGTATGCCAAATTTCATCGAGATCTGTCCAGCCGTTCTGGAGATACCTTCTAACAAACATCTATCCATCCATTCATCTAAACATTCGCATTATTAGGGATTAGAAGAAGATGAGAAGAATTACATTCCCGCATCCAGGATACTCCTGAAAAAAAATGCCGAGAAGTTTTAAAGTCTTTGTTTTCATTTATTTTTTATAATGTAACTAAATCTCCATGAATAATGCAAAATTAGAAAATGAACATTTATAAAATGGACAACAGTGATTTCGTCGGAGCAAATAGATTTAGGTGGGTTTTACTAATTAAATGTATATCCGTTGGCGAAATGGAGCGGATGGGAACCCATTAAAGTCCGACGGACGGACAAAACATTCAAATACCGTGATCCCTTTTTACACCGACCGACTGGTATAAAGCGGCTAAAGTTTTAATTCATCGCCTACAGCCCGCAACAATATGTAGTTACTATGCATATGTACATATAAAATATGTAAGTTGTTAATTGATTTTTTATCGAGTACATTTTCGAAAAAATGAAGAATTAATATTTTCTATTCTATTAAATATTTAGTAACAATTTGTTGGTTATCAAGATATCAAAGAATAAAAAACTTTTGAAGGATATTTTTTTATAATCGGTACTTATAAAACACAACAGTTCTTTAAACTTAAATTTTAATAAAAATATCTATACAATATATGTCAAAAATAATACAGATTGAAAATATAATGAGAAATAAGTTTTCAAAAGTGATTTGTTTGTAATTGTTTCTACATTACCTAAATATAATATAGGAATCCCCAATGTAATATTAGTCTGTACATTTTACTCTATATTTTCATGAAATTATGTGTAAAGGTGTTTAATTTTAACAGTATGCTATGCATCAAGATATAAGGAAGCTTGTATATATGATAATTTGGCACGGTCTGAATAGGGAAGCCGCTGCATAATCTCGGCTTCATTTATGATATATGATATGGTGTATTATCGCAGATCGGCGGACTATTCTAGCGCAGCTGCTGAATTACCTCCTACAACCCACCTCGTGAAATGCGAATTAAATTGCGTATAACACTGAACAATACATAATTTACTTAGTTTTAGACATTATTAGTGAGAATCCTTTGGCGCGAATGTCTCGCTTTCATTACAAAGTCAAGTGTCAGAATGATTAGTGAGTGGACATAAACGTCGATATCTTAGTAAGGCTAGTGTTGCGCCAGTACACCGGCACAGTGTCAGATTTTCTTCTTAACAGTAGCTATGATGCTGGCAATGTTATTGTTCAAATACTAAAGTCCGATTTAATATAAAAAAAACTATCTCCTGTAATCCAGCTGATTTAGTTAAGGATTTGGCGCTATCCTTGCAAGCGTCTTTTGTTTTCTTTACAATTGACATCCATACATGGAAGAATATGCTTGTCTGTGATTTATATGAATGAACAAGATATTTAATTTTGTATAAAATAGTATATTAATCAATGTAATTGAAATGATGTACTTCGTGATGGAAGTATGAAGGTCGCTTAGATTTTGAATGTTTGCTTCCACGTTTATTTGCTGAGTTTTCTACTGGATACTTGAATTCTTCTGTTTTGTCGTAAAAGGGATTATTATCGTCTACAAATTTCTTATTATAATCGAAAGGTGAAAGCGATTTAAGCACAGTCGCCTTGTGTGACCGCCTGGTGGGGGTTAGAGTGAACTGCCTAGCAGGAATTTTACCATAATTCAATTTTTTCTTCTGCTTTTTAGAAATTGGGATATCCATTTTAGTTATTATTATTTTCTTGTTTTTGTCGTCCGTAATTTTCTCGACTCTAATATTTTGTACTTTATTGGTAGGTGTTTTTTGAGGGGAATGTTCCACGTCGACCCACGTAGAATAGACGTTCTGCATACGAAAACCTTTTAATTTCGAACGGTTTTCCGATGTATTTTTCTTTGCATAGTTAAAATGCGGTGGAGATTTATTTATAATTGTTTTAGCATGGTATGGTATAACAGCCGGCGGCTCCTCCGGCCACAAATTAATATTAAGAGTTTTGTTACAAGACTGATGATATTTTTGTGCATCTTCTTCACTTTCTGGAATACCTTTGATAAAATTCTCAATTTCTTGTAAACTTAATGGTAGCATTGTTGATGCTAAGAATTCAACTTTATCTTCAATATTATAAAGGTTTTCATTACTTTTCTTGCTATGCTCATTTTTTTTGCGGTACTGTTCAAGATAATTCTTGGGTGATCTAGCAAATCTCTCCCAATATGAGTGTGGTGCATAACTGAGTTCACTAAATATTGGATAACTTGGTGTGTTTTGATCTAAATGTTCTATTTCAATGTCTATTTGTCGATTATTCTTTGAATCTACACCCCTTATAAGTGTTGCTATCTGCTTACCAAGCTTTGAGTAAAATGTATCGTCTAAAGTTTTTGTTTCTTGAGGATACAGTTCAATATTCAATCTGCGACTCGGATCTTCGATTTTTGGTGGTAGTATAGGAATACGAGTTTTCTTTTGATTAATTATGAGTGGTTTTCGATTTCTAACCATTGGTTTTAATCGTGGAACAACTGCTTTATCTGTTTCATTAAAATTGACTCTATGAATCAATTCTGATAAGTATTTAAAATTAGCTATATCATTGTCCATTAGCGGTGACTTCGTGTTAGTTCTATGCTGTAACTCAGGATTAACAAATGGATCGATTTGCAATGTATCTTGTATTTCTGCAGATGACTGATCGGTTTCCTCGATAGGATCTACTTGCGTTTTCTGTTGTATTTTATTTAGACCAGAATTTTGAACTAATTGTCTCAAACGACGTAGCTAAAAATTAAATATTATTTAAAATGTGTGAATTTATTAAATACTTATATACTTTAAATTCTGATTCTGAGGGCCTTGCACAAATATTCGTGAACACGTTTTCGTAAAGTCAGCGATAAAAGTATTAAAATTTGTGCAGCGTCCTTCCAGGGGTAAAGTACATCAAAAATCTGATATAAATTTCGACGTATATTTTTGGATGATGTTTCAAAAGCGCATGTCACAAATATTCGTGTTAGGCCTTCAGATATATTAAATAAAGTACTTACTGGATCCATTCCGCTGTTATACATTAGCATCTTTTTCCTTTTACTAAAAAAAAATAGACAGTATAAGATAGTTGTGGGATCTTTAAAATAATTTTAATATTATTTTTTATTAATTCAAGCAAATTAATATCTTACAAAAGTCGTTGTTTATTATGAAAAGAGATTAGAAAATGGAAACTTTTATCGCTATGCTAAAGATTTCTTACTTTTTTCGAAGAGTGGCCGGTGCTTGACTGATGGTAGTTATGACATCTGTTGTTGTATCAGCTACTGACGGTTGTTCTGTGGATGCTGCGCTTGAAGCAGCCGTCACTGCAGCGACAGTTGCAGGCGAAAACGTTGTTTCTGGTGGTGTGGATTTTTCCTCACAATCGTGTACCATATCTGTAATGTATTGAAAATAAATTTAACGTACGAAAATAGTTAAATAAGTAAAAACATTATTAACGATATATAATCTTACTCGGTGCAGGAAAACCAGGTAGAACAGGTGGTACAGGCACCATGGGGTACATGGGGAGGACTGGGGGTGGCAAAGCGACTGGAGGGTAGAATGGAGTCTCTATATTCGGCAGGAAAACAAAAGATGGCAGCGGTGGCTTTGGTTTCTTGTTTACTATTACGAATTTCTTATGTCCATGGCCCTTTTTATCACTCTCGTCTTCCTCTTTACTAGAACTAGAATCATCTGAGCTATCTGTTTCCGAATTTGAATCGAATAGACTGTCATCTTCTGTTATTCTTAACAATTTTCTTCTTAAGTCATCTTGCTTGAGTTTCTTTTTCGATGAACCTCTCCTGTCACTTTTACGTCTTTTCTTTGTGTTCGTATTGAGGTTACTTATTTTTCCACTTCTTCTTGTAATACCGTTACTATTGGTATTATTGATAACTTGGCTTTCAATTGTTTTGTAAAACTGGTTATAAAGCCAATCGCCAAGGTCGTCCGCATTTTTTGCTATGTTGTCCACGTGATCATCTATAACATTAGGAGCCGGAGAAGGAGTCTGTGGCATAAGTTCAGGAATATCCATTTGTGATATTGAAATTCTAGTCGGTTCTGCTGCATATTGTCGTCGATATGTTTCTAATAAATTTGAACTGAAACAGATAATTTGGTTATTATAAAGTAACTTAATATTATTTTATTATCTTTATCCATTGGTTATTACTTAGGTTCACATATTTTAGTATCAGTATCGAAGTAGTATCCGGGGTGACAATGACATCCGATAACGCAGCCAGGTATTCCATCTATACAATATTCGAATCTTCCGTGTTCACCACATTCTGAAAATACGTTAATAATACATATAAAACGTCAAAGCCGTCCACTGATTTACTTGACAGTGATGATTTACTATCCAGATTGGTAAAATACTTTAAAAGAGCTATATTAAAGACCCTCCGAAACCAAAACCGATATGCATGTATGCGTAGCTAAGGGAAATAAAAGTCCGTGGGTCTCTGTCTGCCCTTCTGTGTTGCATGAGTTAAGTTTTTGTTACATATTGTAAGTTTTTAAGCAAACTCAATTATAAAAAATTGGATCAAAATTTACTCACCATATTGTGCTTCTTTGGGATTAGCAGATATCAGTACAGCGAAGACCAATAGAAGCCAAATTGTCATTTGTGAAAACTAAACTTAAATGATATCATTATTTAACAAAGAACTTTGGTATATTGTAAATGCTAAAAGCTTTAAATTATCGTGCTATTTTAACTTCTAACTTAGAACTCAAGGCGCTAATGACGTGTCATTATGCAATTGAAAGTGTTGCCAAATATGATGTTAATTTTCGCTATGATGATTTTCATTTTAATCTTTAAATCAATGTTAAATATTCATAGAATAATAAAAGTAGATTTTTAAACGACAAAAACACTTCATTGAATGCGTTAAACAATGTTAAAGGTATAAGAAAAAGTATTAGTAACTTTTGGACTTAGGAAACAATGGCTCTATTTCATGGTGCCTTTTTCTTAACACAATGCATTCATTGTGTTGCTTCGGTAATCACTAAGCAAAGTAACATATTGCATTTACTGATTAATTTTTATATTTCCTGTTACTTTGCTGAATACATAAACGAATTTCTTTCTATTTTTAAAAGAAGAGGGATTAATGTTAGCATTTGCTGTTACTAAATGTTTCTTATTGTATACGTAAAAGTCTCTTATCTTGGAAAAATGAAAAACATGTTCCTGTTTTTAATGTAATTTTTATTTAATTTATAATTTGTCTTTTATTTGTTTTGGGTAATTTTTATTTTATCAAGAATAAAAATAAATTCAAAGTATAAAGAACAATTAAAGTAATTTTTAATAAAAAAAAACGATTTGATTGTTTAATACATCTTTTTTATTTTAAATAAATATATTATTTAACATTTTATTTATTTTATAGTATTAATTTATTTAACACATAAGTATACGTTTAATAAATGTAGAAGTTTATCCTACGTCTAATTGTCATCTCCCAAATCCGGTATTCCTTTAAGACCCCTGTAATATGAAAAATATATTAGACAACTTACAACTTACGGACACTAACGAATCATATTAGCGGCGATACTTGAAGTAAATTCAACAATTTCAATTTGTAGATAAAAATAAATGTCATTGTTTTTTAATTTACTGCTACATAGCAACCTTATTACCCTTAAGGAATTTAGACATTTTATAAATTGACCCGGTACTTTAAGAACAGAAGAGTTGAATTGAGAATTGTTTCCGACGTGCCAAAACAAATGCTGGTTACTTGAGTTGGCACATCTGAGTAGAAGAGTATTATTGTATCCGGTGCGCCAAATCAAAGGCGAGGTACTAAACTTACTTGGTGCAATCTTCTGGCAGAACACATTTATGTGTGCGGTCATCGCGCACGTAGGGATGTACGCACACACAGCCTGGTTCACAGAAGGGGTAGCAGGGACGTAGCCGGTCGTGCGGGTTGTCGCATGTCACTGACGCACATCCAGCAAAACACGGCTCGTATCTAACAAATATGATCAATTAGAACGAGAATTTTAGTCTTTTCTTCTCATATAATAATTAACTGTTATTATTGAAATTATAAAATACCTTTCATGAGCTCGGTCGCAATTCATCGATATTGATATTGGTTTCTTTTCTGGTTCTTTTTCTCTGAAAAAAAAATAAACACGTTAACATTATCAAAACATTGAATTTTTATAACATTTATTTCGCGTGTTTCGTGTGCGCGTGTTTCGTTCACTATCAGTGAACTTTCGCCGATCTTGTGCCACACTTGTGACACAGTGAAGTAGTAAACTTAATTTGGTAATAAATTTTTGAAAGATTCTTACAGGAAAGATGATGGCCGAGCTAAGTCATTGGTAACTCCTGATATCATCTTGTCGAGTTCATCGTATCGTCTCTGTCCACGGAACACGCTCGAGGGCGGGTCCATGTCACGCTGTCGGTCCATACTGCTAAAACCTTTGTCGTCGTCAGAATATCTCATACTGTCCGATTCCATCCTACGTCTGTCATCCCAGTCCTTGTGATCTGAGTCAATAGGTTTCAATTGAGATTTCTTCCTCCAATTTCTTCTCTCTTCTCCCATTGTATGCCGTTTTTCACCGTCTTCATAATCGTAATTATTCAATCTAGAACCAAACGCGATCACATCATCTGCAATTGAATAAAAAAATTAGCTACAAATTAACACGTTGTTGATTTATTTATTATGGTTTTTGCTTACAGAGTAAAAAGCCCAAAAATAAGAGTGTACGCATTTTGATGATCAATTACTCTCCATATTGTTCGTAAAATAGCAGCGAGATAAAGTCGTGCGTTTCATTTTACGTTCAATTCGAAGCCGCTAATCGCAACAATTTGATGATTGTTGATAAAAAGTTAACCATAACATAGCGGATATGTATACGATCTGATGGAAGAAAAAAAGTTTTGACTGTGGATGACATTTTTTTATTATCATCAAGTTTATTTTTAATAGCCTATTTTCCATATACTGCGACGTTTTAAAAAGTAACCATCGACTTCAACCAGCTCTATGTAGAGTTGAACCATAAAGCATTTTATGTTCTGTACACATAGGTTAACTCAAAGAATCCCTTATTAAGAAGTGTACAACAATGCTGGCCAGGTTTTTTTTCATGCATCTTAGACAAACCATGATTGATCAGAAAAATAAAAAAAGCATGTCTAAATGTAGAGTGATTCTAGATCTACACTATGTATATTATTCACAAGAATAAAAAAAATAAAAAATTAAGCTAGTGCTATCAGGAACATATGTTTGTTGACTTGATTTTCAAGTCGCTAAAACCTCTGCTTCGTTTTTTTTAAATAAATTTTTTGGATTAAAGTCACTATCATGTCGTCTCACCAACTACATCGGGACATCACCTTTTATGTTAAGAATATTAAAACTTTTTATTTGTAAAAATTTAAACGGTTAAATGAAATAATTTGTGAATTCTTGATTTTATTAAAACTAAACAATTTATTTCGTAAAACGATAACAATTATTTACACAATAATCAATGAAATCAATTTATTTGTTTTATCGGCGATCTGAAGTTGTCTTTGTGGAGTAACTTCCTCGGCTGCAGAGCTTTGATTGGTGGTGGTGCAATGACGATATTAAAGTAATTGCCCATACGAGACACTTCGTTCCCCCGCTTGAAATCTTCCATGTGGTTGTTGGTAGATCCTCCTTCCTCCATGTCCTGAACTTCCTCACGTTTTCCATGACTCCTCGGTGTTTTAGCTTGTGGCGTGTACTTCGGCGCTGGTGGCTTCGCTACCCTTTTGCTTGGTACTGGTATTCCCATTTGAGTTCTGTAATAAATAACATACGTGTTAGTATTTTTCTGCCTCTTTTTCGCTTTTCTCATGGCTAATGTTATGATAAAGTCCAACTGTCAAAATAGATTTAATTATTACTAGACGAGTTGGTTAGATAGGTAAACTCCGAACTTATTAATATTTATTGACATTATTAAAAAAGAAATGATTGTGAATTACTTTTGGTACCGGAATAAACTTTTGTGTACATAGAAAAACTTTACTTAGACAAATTCGTTTTAGTTTAAAAGTGTTTGGAGAAGGATGATTGTGATGATACATACGGAGAGCAGTCTTGAGGCAGCACACACTGGTGGGTGCGGTCATCCCTGACGTAAGGGTCACCGCACACGCAACCTGGCTCGCAGTAGGGGTAACAGGGACGCATGTGGTTGCGGGGGTTGTCACATGACACCTCCGCGCAACCCCCAAAACAAGGCTCGTATACTTCATTCGGCCAATAGCAACCTGTAATAAAAAAACACAATTATAATAATATGTTTTCTTGCCTGTAACATACCATCAAAAACTTCTTGCTAACTCTTACGTGTAACCTTACTTTTTTTTTAACTTCTTTAAACCATAGTTTTGTCTGATGGTAAAGTTAAGATTATAATTGTAATTATTCAAAAGATAATTTTGGTTTTCATTTGTAATACGAAGTAAAAAATGTTCCAAAATTTAACTTAAAATGAAAAGGTTATTTCTAAATTTATTTCAAAGGTTACCCAACACCGTGTAAATCTTTGCGGACTTTGGGTATTTCTTAGTTCTTTTAGACGTCGTTTTAACGGTTCCATTACAGTTCTCGAGGGAGCTATAAAATACCTTAGACTTACTAAAATACCGTTAGTGTCTAAGTAATATATCTTTCTTATTTCTTGATCAGTTATATAAATCTATTACTTCCAGTTTAAAGAATAAGGTTAACAAAGAAATTAAGAAACGTTTAATATCATTAACTATTCAAGTACCTTTGCTGATTTTTTCTTCGTCCCGGCATCCGCCGCGTTGAATCCAATAAATGAGAACAAAGTAAATCGTAAACGACTTCATCGGATGACACTTTTAAACAAAGTAAACGCAAGTACTATAAATCAATCGGTACGTTGTATTGGCAAGATCTTTATTGCTATAGGAATAGAGTTTAAAATGAAATTGAATGTAATTAATATAGTTAGAGCGTCTTAAAAGGATAAGGTCGTCAATGTTGGTGATAAGGGTATGTGTTTGGTAAACACGGGGCGCTCCGCTAAGCCTCGACTGATTGAATTATTGCTTGCGTTTGCACCTGCACTGCCAGAGACACACAATTGCCTGCTCTCACGTTCCTTTACACCGTAGATTCAGTCTATAAATGGAGCATAGATTGAGTTGTAAAAAAGTCGATTGAAATTATAAGAAAAATATAAATGAAGTTTGTTAAGATGGCACAAGACAATATGTCATTAAAGATGGAAAGTTTACTTACAAAGTATGCAAATCCTTTACATCGCAAAGTTTTAAGTACTCATTTGAAAATAGTGTATGCGTACCGCGTACAATAACTAATACATTTGTATTGAAAAAATTTAACATAAATTTTAACTTTGTTTCGATCAACGTTAAATTTATTTTTGTATCAAAACAAAATATTCTAAAATGTGATACTCTTGTATTATTTATTTAATGAATGAATTACTGTTATAATTACTGAATGACAAATGGTTGAAATGCTAAATAGAATATTTTATGAGATTATCAAAAATTTTACGTGAAAATAATTTAAAATTAATCATAATCGTTCAATAGTATTTTAGCAATGTTTTACATCACTAGTGATAAAATTTATTGAACCCAATCCCAACAGTAGGGTCACAGAACATAATACGTGGAGGGCCGAGTAGTAAATCAGGTTCCTAGTTGTGTAAGCCTTTACTACATAAGTACTTGTAAAGTGATGTCACTATTCACACATTTTTTTAAATTGTTTTTGTTATTAAAATATATATTTATCTTTTCAATCAAATGTCATGTCTGAAAAGTTCATGAAGGTGACTGCGTTTAGTTTTTCTGGTAGTTTATATTTTGTGAAGTTATTTAACGTATAGGAAAGATTCTTGTACATTTTCTTGTTGACTCTGTCATCGTATGGAATACTTACATGTTTTGTTTTTTATAAATAAGCAACAATATAGCTTATTATTATTATATATACTCGGAGCAGAAGTAAGGAGAATGGCCTGAACCCAATCCTCCTACTTCTTTGAATTAGGGACGATAGTATTTATTATACTTTGGGTATTATTTCTTAAATTAGTGTTTTAATATCGATATCGATATAGTTGTAACATCTCTACGTAGGATTTGGCAAATAAAAATCATGATTGCAAGTTGTAACAAGTGCGATGTCTCGGTGGGAGTGCGTCTCGACGCTCCGGGCCTTGTTATTGTTAACACGGCGTTTTATGTACGAGTAGCTTTGCCACGGGACCGGGTTCCGCCTGCGAAAAATAGCTTTCCCGATAAAATATGATTGCATGATTTTTTCCTTTTTTTATTGTTTATGTCGTTGCGTATTGGAAATGTTGTCGAGCGTTCGATTGGATGTGATATTCGAGATTTCTTATTTTCGATACTATCTCGCACGAGAAAATCAAATTGAATTGCTAGCTGACATAAAGTTTTGCGTTTACCGTTGATAAATTAAAGATTCGTTAATTGTTTTTTTTTGTTATTCGTTGTTTTCTGGTTGCTAGGTACAAGATGAGGTCACATATCGTGAGATGTTTCCCGTAAATATAATATTTGGTACCTAATGAGACGCGGGGGGATTACTCGTCAGTATACAGCTTTTATTGACCATTTAATTCATGTTTTAAAGTAGACTGTCGTCGGCATAACATCGATTTAATGTAATTTTGTTCCTGTAAATTATTATAAAGGAACTAATCCTTCCTTGTAACTACTATATTATCCAATGCTAATATAATTAAATTATATTTTTCGACAAATGACGTTTTTATTCTAAACACGTGCAACGCAAATTACAAGTGAAGCAATCTGTTGCCCCTTATATAGTAGTGTTCCAATGTCCAGTTTCTTCAACCTAATTTCACAACCTGCTACATTATTTATAACTCTATGCACCTGCTCCTTAAAGTTCATTATCGATTGACCTTAACATTGCTTGGGATATTCGGTTAAAGTAAGCACTTCAGTCTCAGGAGTACAAAGTCCAATATATTTCGGTAGAGAGCGGAGAAGATATGAGTCTTATTACTGTTTGTAAATAGAACTGGTACACGAAGTAGTAAATTGCGCTCCTTGTTTTCACTATGCCACTTTAGTTTATTACGAATTATTTACTTTAATTGTAGAAAGAACTATATATTTAATAGCGGTCGCCGAATTTAAAAAAAAAACATAATTAGTGGCCTTCTTCCAGACTATGTTCTATGTGTATGCCAAATTTCATCGAGATCCGTGCAACCGTTTTGGAGATACCTTCTAACAAACATCTATCAATCCATCTAAACATTCGCATTTATATTATTAGTAAGATTAAAGTGTACCTGAAACTCTGCTGTGTATTGTAAACACGTTAGAGTATATTACTCCAAGTTCATTGTTAGTAGCTGCTATCTCGAACACGTAGCCTGCAATTCATTGCTCTACCTCTAACTTCGAGTCGAATACCTACGTACTATCTCTACTTACGATACACACGTATCACGTCTCAAAATTACTTTGTTTTGCTAACTGTATCTAATTATATTAGTTTAATACTATCTCTATGATTTTGCTCAGAAATTGTCGTTCTTGTTTCCTATACAGTATATTATTTAAACTTTCTTGAGATATTATCATAAACGAATATTAATGAACTGTTAAACACTTACATATATTTGTGTCGCCACCAACTAGTTTGGAATCCATCGAGCGCCCTTCATCAAGGTGAGTGGGACTAGTATTATTTGACGGACGCAGCCCGTCGCTCACTCTAGCAGTCCAAATATATTTGTTTGAAATAATAATAAGTAAAAACCTCGACTATAATTATGCAAGCGTAATTAACATTTTCACGAGTTTGTAATTTTAGTTATTCGATATTTATGTTGATGTTAAAGATTCATAAGTCAACTATCATCACATAATAGTTAACTGTTGACCTATGAATCTTATTGTTATTTCTTTTGTATTAAAAAAATATATATTTTTGTCACGTTGAAAACAAAAATCACTTGTGTTTTTGTACACTATCAGTTTTTATACTTCTTGTGAACGGTCAAAAATCATCTTTACCAAATAAATGGAACAAAAAAAATTAAAGTAAAAATTGTTTTATATTTTTAAATAAATAAAATTTATATATATTTAATCGATATGTTAATGAAGAAGTATTTAAAATATGGTTCTTTTTCCGAAGTGGGCGGAAAAGGTTGAATTTAAAGTCACATGCAAATAATTAGAACGCAAAATAAGATAATTGGATGCGACGACCGCGCCGCACCGCGCCGAGTGCGGAGAGACGAAGTAATATCGGGTTGAGTGGTGTTTCCTAATTGAAAGTCGCGGTTTGGTCCAATAACAATAGAACGGGGCTCGGTTACGTTCCTCGTGTATAAATTAGAGAATTATATTAATCGCGGATAACAATCGCCCGTAACGCTTAACGAGGCTCTTCGACTCGCTGAATTCGTACATTTCGGAAACACCCCTTTTACCTTGCAAATTGTACAAAAGTCGACGCACAATTATTTGCGCTTACTAAGTATCAGGACGGCTTGTTTTTTTATTCCCCTTGTAATCTTTATTACTATCGATGCATTTTGTAAAAAGGTGTCATATCAATGTTCGTGCAGAGCGGTATTTTTTTCAATGTTGGTTTCGAAAGCTTTCCGTTTTTGATACAGTGGGAATTTTAATAAAAGATAACATTGAAATTGTTGGGTACCTGGGGAAGGATTACGAGAACAAGATAACTGGAATTGTTGTAATAATTATAAAAGAATGGTTACTTAGGAAAATCTCCGTCAAAGACAACGGAACTAAGAGTATCTTTGAAATGAAAGAATAAAGATGTAACATCCCTATTTAACCCAACGCTAGTCCCGTAGCTTTTGTTCGTCGAAAAGTTTACCATTAATTTACATTTCTCGCTTTTGTTCTGCAAGACGTCATCGTCAAATTAGCTGTTTGTTAAACAAACTTATCGGGGCTATGAATATTGCCGACTTTATTACAAAGCTGGAGCAAAAGCGTACGCATTGTGCGAGAACTCACTCACAATAAACTTGAAATGTTATTTACTTACGAATATATGCGCTGTTTAATTTATGAAGTGTCAACTTGAAAGATATTTTGATAAAGAAAATACTAATAATTTGCTTAAAACATTTTATTCTAAACCCAGTTTGATTTTACATTAATTTCTCGACTTTGCCGATTTTTGTTCCACAATCAATCAGCATGCAACTTCCAGTAACACACCTGGCTTTGTCACTGGCGAGGTATATTATCATTTCCGCTACATCTTCACTTTCACATACCATTTTAAGCGGAAGCATGGCGGCGAAGTTCTTCATGAGTTCATCATTGTGCTCACTGTTTATACCGGCTCTTGTGAAGAAGTTCGTTCTCACAGGGCCTGGGTTAACAGAGTTTACTCTCACTCCCTTCTCCGCTAGCTCCATCGCGAGGCATTTAGTGAACATATCCATAGCGGCTTTGGACATACAATACGGCGTCATGGTTGACATAGCTTTGGTTGAAAGGACACTCGATACGTTTACAATGTTACCTTTCGTAGCTTCGAGATATGGGATTACTCGATACGTAAGCATATAAGTACCGCGGATATTCGTTTCCATGATTGTGTCCAGAGGCTTTACACCATCTCTTACGCCGGCAATTATAGACATACCAACATTGTTAACAAGAACATCAATTTTTTCGTAACAGTCTATTGTTTCTTTAACTATTTTCTCAACGTCATCTTCAACAGTTATATCGGCTGAAATCAATAAAGGTGTATGTCCACTTTCGGTTTCACAGTTTTCGGCAACTTTTTTAAGATTATTCATGTTTCGTCCGACGATGGCCAGTTTTGCGGAAGCCCTAGCGAAGAGGACAGCGCATGCCGCACCGATGCCTGAGCTCGCGCCCGTTATTAAGACGACCTTGTTAGTAAAGTCCATTCTAACCGAATGTTGGTTTCCGACTAAGTGACCGAGAGAAACTAAATATGTTATATACGGCTACGTGGCTTACACAGAGTAGGATACAATAGAGGCAGATAAATTATATTTTTCATACGGATCTATTTAATTAATAACAATTTTACGTAGACCCAACAGGATGCTGTGCTCCAATATGGTTAAAAACAACTTTGATAAAAATTAACCGGTTCTAAGGTGAACGTTATTGGGCGTAAGCTACGTTAGATAATATTAGACCAACTGTACAAAGGTTTCAAAATTTGTTGTAATGTATTCTTTTAGATTATTAAAGTACGCGTCCATTGGTCCGAGCCGGACGCACGGCACGCACGGTTTAAACGGATCTGTATTGTCTTCATGGACGCAACGCTATGTAAAATTATACAAAGCAAACTAAAATCCGTTGCGGGCCTTGAATGCGTTGCGTCGAATAGATGAGTACCTTAAGTACATACATATTTAATCAACTTCTGGGAATTGTTTTGTGACAGTCTGTCGTTATCATAGTCTTTGACATTTTATAAATACTCGTCACAAATGTAATCCCATAGATGTGACGCAAGAGGCGCAGAAACCAAACCGCGGCAGTGCATGTGTTGTGTATAACGTATTTACTCGTGTGTATTTGGTTACGTTTTATTTAATACGCTCTACGTATTTTATTGTTAGAAATAAATAACCGTGACGCCCTCACCTTGAACTATGATGGCCTTTTGAAGTGTTAATGTCGCGCTTGTTATGAAAAAAAATACTTTGAAAATTTAAGATTCGATAATTTATTTGTTAAGAAGGTAACAATTACAGACTTTTTGTGGTGTCTTTAAGTATTCGCCTATGGTTATTATATGCTATGTATTATATACATGGTTATTTTACTAATCTTATAAATGCTTATGTTTGGATGGATGGATGGATGTATGTTTGTTTGAAGGTATCTACAGAACGTCTAAATGGATCCCGCTGAAAATTGGCATAAATGTAGAATATAGTCTGGATGAACTTATAGGCTACTTATTAAGTTATTTTTTTAATTCCGCGCGGACGAAGTCGCGGGCGAGAGCTAGTCATATCATAAAATGAGTGCGTAATTTAGATAAATTAATGTTTTATTTTTTGTACAGTTAATAACTTCTATAGATACTTAAGTAATGTAGAGCTTTTTGATATTTTAAACATAATAAAACTGTTGTGTTTGTTCATAAAAATTACGTCTAGAAAACCTTTGAACTGTTTCAGTTGTTAGTTGCGTCGTCTGTGTATTGATTGACATCTATTGTAGAACGATTCAATGAGGAATAATTGCTTATCAAGAGTAATGAAATAATAGGTACACATCAGGAACAAGAGGGCTTCCTGGCTTGTTGGATAATGAAGTTTTGGCTCATTTAAAGTAATTTTTTTAGTTAAGGATATTTTTTATTTAAATTATCGCACCGTTATTTGAAGGAAGGTCAGGTTACGTCAAATTTAGCAAATCGATGGTTCCTTTACATGCAAGTAAGTTGTTAATACGTGAGTTTCATTTTATGTTTGCATAATCATCAGAGTCCTCAACAGTTGCGGTTTAGTTAAAAATTAACAAAGTTTATGAAAACTTTTTGGACGTCCTTTAAAATCACGTAATTAAGACATTACACAAAGAGAATTAAGGACGGTTTCCGAAGTAAACTTACAATAGTTTCAGTGATTTTACGTCGGTTGTAATGTTATATTTAACAGAGACACATATATGAATATAATCTTTATACTCAAGGTAGGATAATAAAACAATGTTTGATTCAATACAGTTTATTTATATAGTGTCGTTGCGCGACTGAAAGAAATATTGAAGCAGCTATATACAAAAGTTCGCTTACATTATACAAAATAATACAACTTACATTAAAAGCTCCCTATAATTTGTCTTTGGCACTTGCATTACGTTAATATTCACATTATACTAAACTTAAAGAAATTTTAGGACAAGTTAGACATTTTCCATCTTATATAATGTAAGAGATCAAAGTACAAAGTTGAAATAGTTTCTTATTATATAATACTTATGAATTACAAAGTGACGATTTATAGAAGTCCAAAAGCTGAAATTGTGTAGCAGTAAATAATTACGCAAAATGACAACGAGAATAAGATTAACAAACAAAAAGAATCAATAAGGTGACTAGAAATATTATAATTGCCAGTAATTGACATTTCGTTGTGAAAAATTATATATATGATTCCGTTTATCCTTATGTTTAATAAAGTCTTATTCAGTTCAGAAATATTTGCACAAAATGGGTAACAAAATGACAGGAAATATTTTTATTTTGCTACATTCCTAGCTTATCTGTTTATGAAATCAAATGTTTTTTTTATGTTATTAATGACATTGACTTACAGATTTTAGTAATAACTAACACTTATTAGTGAAGAAGATGAAAATTCTACTAGAAGCTTAAATTAAGTAAAAACACTACGGTAAAATAAAATTCTACTAAATCACAACCAATGCTTATAATAATTCTTTACGGTAATTAAAACTAACATTAAGAGTAAATTTAATAGTTTTATACAAATAAGTTAAATATAAAAAAACTAGAAAGGAAAATAAATCCTTATAAGGTGCACTTTTAATCTACAAGCGTGTGGTCAATACAAAGCTTCTATCTATATCTAGACATAGATTAAATACCTCCAGATATCCGGTTTCATGTAAATTAAACGTATACAAAAATTACACTATATTAAGGTACCGTGTATATGAGAAAATATACGATCAAACGAACTTCTCAAGTGAAGGTTGAACGTTGTTATATGAATCGCTTCATTTGAAGATATAAATATTAAACAAGTAGTCACCTATTAAATTATTCAAACTTTCGTGAGACATTATACTAAACTGATATATAAACACGGCTAAACACTCACGTATATAAGTTAAGTAGTCACCTGTAGGTTGAGGGGCCTCCTGGTTAATACTTACATCAAAAAATTAAGCGATGTAATATAATTGTAGTTACAACAATTTCCTACATTTTTGCTTGTAAAAAACGAAAACAAAATTATTTCTTTTATATTTTTGAGGCAGACTCGACACTGTTTCGAATTTAAAATGTTATTTCGGAAAACATTCCTTAATGTTTACGCGGTAGTTTACGAAGTCACAAAATAGTGACTTTAAGGGCTTTACATTCAGGGCCCGGTTGAATCTGAAGGTATATACAATACGAAGCTTAGCGTAGTCCTAGATATATACAAAAATATCTATAAACGCTGGAGGGAGTGCGATACTGGACGTTCGTGTTTTAGATAATATTTAGACATGTGTTACAATGTAGTACTAAAAATATGCTTACAGTAAATTTTTATCGATTTTTAATTTAACATTTAATTCACATTAGTAGTAAGAAGATGCAGCGTTGCTAATTGTAAAGTAATAATTAAAATAATTAAAACTGTAATCGTAAAAAACAAATATTCCTATTATAATTAATGTAACATCTTACTTGACTATTGAAGATAAAAATTCACAAAAGTGGTGCATTAGTATAAAAAAATGGACGTATTTAAATAAAGAAGCTCAAAACCTATTTCCATGAACATACACGTCCCATGATACAGTCATAGCGACTGCACGTCAACTGTTTTGCTTGGCCATCTTAAAAATCACGGCAACTTTTTTGCTACGACATTAACAAACAGGTATTATGCGACTGGCATTGGCGATGAAAGAATAAAATGTCAGCGACGCGTATTCTTTTACGAACCTCTATACTTAAGTAGCTTAGCGACTAAAATCGCTGGGTTTCCAAGATTTATCTAACCTTGTGTATGAAATGCCTTAGTTAAATATGAAGTGACAGAAATCTGTCGTTACTTTACAGTACACACTGGAATAATACTAATCTTAATACTTCCATCAAGCAGGTACGTTTGACTCTTTATCCCTCATTATACATTTACCCTATCGTATCTAATTAACACAGAGTAATACAAGAAATTACAATTTTATTTACTAATGCTACATTTACAAAACAATGCTTGGGATTAATATAAATAAAATAAAAACTACAAATAAAATGCTACCGGAAATAAACATGAATATATCTACAACTTTGTCTAATAACATGAGATCTGACTGCTATGACGTCATGAAGTTGTTCTTGTACAAGATACCCAAAAGTACACATTATAAAATAATAATATCGTGACTATAACGAACGCGCGGGGTATTAAGACGAACATCTCATGTTTTTTTGCTCGCGTAGTACCTATTGTAAGCAATAATTTTTTACACTACCCATGGTTAGAATACAAGGAATCTACTAGACAAGACTACACTACAACTACAGCTACGAATACTAGTTATTTTTTTTAGATCACATTATCGCTTTGCAATATCTTATAGCCTAAAGGACTAGCACAATTTTGGAATATTTTTTCATTATTCATCAGTTTAATTATTACATTTTTAATTGATGAAGGAATTCAATATACAAATAAATATTATGGATAAGTCAATCGTAAGGTTAACCGTCTTATAACGTTTTAATTGCAATTAGAAAATGAACTTGAATTTTCAACAATAAAAAGAAATTTCTAATAAAACTATAAGCATATGAAGGACAGGTGAGAGTAGTGCTATTATCGCGATTAGTTCTGCTAGAAAATATAAAAAATATGTATGTACTTAGGTATAGAAAATAACCCACAAGACAATATATGACAAGACAGTTATGACAAGGATCATATAGCACTTTTTTGACATTGATGGAGGGCGCTACTGAGATGTACAATGTATTATAGTTTCACTTTTATTCACAAAACCAGATAAGATTGTTCTATATAATGATCTGTATATATTAAGTCTAGCTTACCGTGGCTTTCTGACACCAAAATCCCCGTTTATAACTTTCAGTTATCTCTGTTTTGTCAAAGATCATGGATGACGATTTGTTTTGTACAGAGATTTTAGTCTCAGAAATCAAAGGTTAGTCAAAGTGGTGGTTTTATGACGTCTTAAGATGATGTGACTCATGGTCACAGCGGCGCAGGACAGCGAAGTGCGTCACTTGGAAAGTGTTGGTAGCTCTGCAGCCACGCTCCAGCGTGCCTGTCATAGTGTAACCCATGTTGAAATCAGCCTGTGTCACATTCGTCGTCAGGTACAACTGGAAGATATAGCAAATTAAACAACAATGATTACTGTCGTAGGGTTAAGGTTATCGGTGAGCTTAGTTAAAGTCATCGGTTAGACTTAATTTATACTAATATTACTGTTATTGTTCCTCAAACGTTTTACATTTACCTTTTTCTAGAGCGCCTGTAGGTTTTTAATATTTAACTTTCATTACCTTAAAGTCAGAATCAGTGCCAAGATGCTTGAAAGTACCGACGATGTAGACCGCATTAGCTCCGCTGATGACCATCCGTGCCTGAGTACTGTGCCTAAACAAGAAGAAAGGAACTTAAGAAAAAAGTTTTGGGTACCTGACGATGTTTTCGCTTGCATGATATAGAATTTAATTTACTGAGAATGTATATTAGTTGTAAGAGCAAGCTGTTAATAACGAGTTAAGTACATAAGCTATAATATATCAGAGTGGTCCCGGACGGGCCTCTTCAGGTCTGCGCGCTGCTAGCGCCGCGGCCGGCTTGCGGTGAGTTTGATAAACTGTTGCCACGGACACATACGATATTATCTGATACGTTATTTGTTAAATAATGAAGACCTGATAGTATTGTTTACCTTTTTCTATAATAATAAGGTAGAAGCTCTCGGTTCTTTATTTATATCCAAGACGAATGATAGGAGGCATATTTCACTTACCATAACTAAAGTTCGTTCGTCATTTTATTCTTTACTTTATAAAAAGCATAAAATCTTTGAGGTAGAGTAAAATCTTTAGTTATATTGTCTGATGTTTTTCACGGATGTATTAGATCTTTTTTCATACTGGAAGAACAGGCGTTATTTTTTATAAGTTCAGTGTACGCTGTAGAAGGAACTAATAATTAGTACAGTCATAATGTCTAAGGACATGAACTTCCCAAAACCTCTTGGAACGTATCTTTCTGTCATTAACAAAAGTTGATAGTGATGTAATACATATCAGCGTAGTGAGCTATTGACATTCGTGGCACGTCTCTCGGCGTGATGCTGCACGTAGCGAGCACCCTAACGGCCTATGTAATGGCAGCTTGCTCTCTAATAGCCGCAAACATCGCTCTCAAGCCCTCGAACAGTTCCCACGAACAAATTAAAAACGTTTATGACCACTTCGGGTGTACTATCCACCTTGTTATTGGTGTTTAGCGTCTGTAAGAGCATGAACGTTTCAGACGAAGAACATTCATGTTAAAAACATTATGTCCAAAATTACTTAACACACAGTTTTTTGGACTTTACAACAGTAGTTAACAGCAGTAGTTAACTTTAAGTAAGTCGAATTCCTCCTTTTTGTATTCCATTGAACTTCATTAGTTTTACAAGATATATTAATTTATTTGATACTTCTTCAATAATTCAATGAACAAAGTAGAAGTAACTACTAAGTTGCGGTTTGTTTTCGTGTGTTAATTTTAATGCTCCATATTTATTTGCGAAGTGTTGCACCACGCCTTGGTGGCGCTAGGATCGCGTGCTAGTGGCGCCCTTTGCGACCTCCGGCCGTTTGTCAAACGGCGATACGCTCACCTGAGCCGGGCGTTGGTTAATTACCAACAACGCGCCTAATGTTTCTTCGCAGATGATAAACTGCTTCCTTTGAAGAAACTCATGAACAATTTCAGCTTGTTATTTCCTGGTGTTAACGTATTTTATGCCTTGTCCCATAAATGTAGAAATAATTACTTTAATTAATGCTGCTGTTCGTTATAAAATAAAATTTTATTCTAGTAACTTTGTCCTTTTTACTATTTATTTTATTCAAATTATGGTTTTTATACACTGTAACATCACAGCAATGTTACAACTGAAATAGTAGGAAGACAAATGCGGATGTCTATGGGCAGCGTTCTTCGCTATTTTGGTTCGTTTGCCCCCCTTATACCATAAAAAAAACTGTTTATAATGTACTACCTCTTGGTCCCGGCAACTTCGATGACCTTGCAGCGCGAGCGGCGCCACCAACAGGGCTGCAGCGTCCAGTAGGAGGATGACGCACTGCGCGCCCACCCCTCCTCCGGAAACATCAGTACCTGTCAATGCACACATGCTGATGTTGTAAACAACTAAACTCTTGGGAAAAACCTTATCTAGAGACAAAATAATAACTAGCTGAAACTCTAGTTTCTCTAAACTCATTTAAATTTTATTTACATGTAAGTTTGGTAAGATACATTTGTGCGGTTTTTACACAGCGCAAGCTTTATGAAATCGATTATACTTAGTAAATGGTTATATTGTAAGTGAGTTTCAATTCAAACTCGAGATTTCTTTGACCGAAAAACAATTTTGCTAAATTAGAAAACTTTGCAAGCCTTTCGACAGCGGCGGCGGTATGAAAAATAGCTTTTTGGCTAAAACTAATATAGCAGCCCAAAAACAAAACGGAGCGGAGTCGTAACGAAGTTGTTGAGCGCTCGAGTTTACAACCGCGGGCGGCAGCGGGCGGGAGTCTGTAAATCGTCCGCATTCGTGTTTACGTTTATAGCTCTGAGTACTTCCCGGGGCTACGTCAGCGTAACGTAAACTCGGAAGCATATTGGCTGCTGGGATTCGAACGCTCGATTGGTTTCCGGCGTTCTGTCCTCATTTTCTTCGTCGCGAGTTCGGGCAATATTTTTTTTTCGTAAAGGAGTTTTCCTGCTTTCGACAATATTGCGCCAGTTTCAAAGGCGCAGTCGTCGAGGGTGAAATCGCTTTCACGTTGGGTGAGCACACTAATGATAGAGTTCCGGACACGGCCCGCTCCCGGGGACAATGCGCACTCGTCCTGCGCTCTCCTGTACTCTCCTGCGCCCCTTGACGAATCTAACTATTGTTTAATGGGTTTAAAAGCGTTTCAATGTTGTGAATTTCAAATGCTTAATGGAGTACAAACATTTTTTTAGATGCTCTCGTTATAGTAGCTTTTCATTTTTAAAGCATTGTAATGTTGTACTACAATGAAATATTTAAAATAAAATTTGCATGAAAATGAATTTAAATTTAATGTAAATTAAAAAGCAAATATTGAGCAACTGTAATACGACTATTCATATGTCGTAAAATTAAAAAGATAATGTTTAATAAAGTACTAATTTTATTAGACTACGGAATAAAATAAACGCTAGAATATCTAGAATTTGCAACAGGGAAGGTATAGGGCTAGTTTTCAATGGGGAGTATCAGGAAATGTAAGACGCAAAATATAGGAAATTAAAAACATTTTTTCAATTGTGAGAGCTTTCTCTGTATATTTTTAATCATTTATATAATAGCTCGATGATTTATATTCATTGGTCCCAGACGGAATCACTTGAGTGTCGGTGCGTTTAATATTCATCGGTGCTTGTGGTCCGGCGGCGCGTCACGGCACCTTTTCACACGGATCGATCTATCACTCTCGCAGTCGATGATCGGGGCTCTTCCAATTACCACGCGCACTCGTCAAGCTTTTTCATCTACCTATAATTGCTTTGCTTTTCAAATCAACTGAAGCGATATATTGCTTTTCATAGGGATTTCAATATCTCAAATGCATATAGAATTATCTATACATATGTCGACTTCATTTACGGTGTACCCAACATGCTTGGTTGCTGTATCGATTTTCTTCATCTAAGAAGATATTTATACCAATTGTGATACTCTCGGATTTGTGATAAGTATAATAACAACATCATTCTCTCAAATATCTTGCTGTAATGCATTATTTTTATAAATCTATATAAGTTCAGTATAGTTTAAAGTCAACATTTTGCATTAGTTACCGGCCTTAGATTATATGTAAGTGAACAAATAATATATAATTATTTTACAATACTTACACTCCACTATTTATCTAAAAAAAACATTAGAAACTAGATTATTAAAATATTATTTTCCTTTTGTTGTTAAACTGAAGTGAAATGGGATTTTTATTTTGCATTCGAGCGTCGATTCGGATTACGAGGCTGTGGAACGGAATCTATAGTCACGTCCTACTACTTGACGCCACTTGACTGCTGCCGCCTACTGTCTGGACTTGCAGGACTCAATAGATAAAATGGAACTACTATTTTTCAATTCTTACGCTGTTATGTTTTTTTTATTTTTTTTTAATTGTAATTGCTTTTTAAAGTTCAATGGTCCACGTATTCCTAGTATTTAAATTGTGTTTGTTGTGTATAGATTGACTTTTTAATCAACATTTGTGCAATTTCGGAATCGGCAATTAATTATCACCGTTGTTTTTGTTAGATTAATTGCTATTAAGTTAGTTTGAAGTTATATGACACATGCCAATTTCAACGTTCAGAATCAAAGCTAAAAAATGTAATAGGTGATATTTTTATGTTATATCGAAAATGAACAACATTTGCGTTATTAAATAAAAATAATATTGGCAAAACAATCTGAAATATAATATCATCGGGGTCCATTCTCGAGCAAGGTATTAGCATGTCACTTTTAGTCCGCTTTAATTCCACGTCCGTACCTGCGAGTGCAAGTCCGTGCTCTTCGCTTTAATTGGATTTAGTCTGCACTATGAATACGACGTGAGGATTGCCACTTTACAGATTTATTAATAAGATTAAATGGAATACCTTAATTTTGCTAATAATTTAATATTCATTAAGATTGGATCGATTAACTTATATAATATTTTAGTACTGGTTTTTACACATATTACTAGTTTTCTGTATTATCATTTTCCCATCTTTTATTTTATCTCAGTAAAAGAAAATTCACATTTCGAAACGGACCATAATAGTAGTAAAACTACACTTTAATCTTCTTCTAATCGATAAAAGGGACGGCCGACAAAGTATACAGTTTGTTCGGTCACTTTCTTTCATACTTCATGATATTGTTTGCCTGTTGAAGTGTGTTTGCTCGGCCCTCCGTCTTGTAAAATTGATTTATGATGGCGACTCAACCGATACGTGATAATGTTTTTATGTAGTTTTACGGCCGATACTTATTCATTTTAAATGTTTAAATAAACGTTTTCTTTGCTATAATATGTAGTTTACACATATTTAGTTAGTATCCTTTGGCGAATGGCGCGCTTTCGTTAACCAAGTCAACTGTCAGATTGATTAGTGAGGGGACATAAACGTATTTTCTTCCTAATAGATATAGATGATTTAACTTAATAAACAAGCTCTTAAATATAAATTTAAATATTCAAAATATATTCGGTCGCAAACCGGTCTTCGTGTATCCATGCAAAATAATTGCTTCGCCTGACTGACACTTTCTGCACAGGCAGTGGACGCCGCCGAGTATCCGATGTCACAATTTAATTAACCCTGGATGTGACGCGGCTCGCGTGCTGGCGGGCTGGCGAATCATTTCATTACCTTTCATTAGCCTCCTACTTCCCGATCTGTATATGTTTACCCTGGTTATAGGTTACTTCAGTAAATGCAGAGCTACATAGTAAAACGATCGTCTACTCTTGATTAATACTTATTCTTAAGGAAACATACGATCTCTTACGAGATGTAACTCTTTTCGTCGGGAGCATAGAATTTCTATTAACATATGCAAGATTACATTTATATTCATACTAGCTGTCGCCCGTGACTCCGTTCGCGCGGAATTAATAAAAAACTTAATCAGTAGCCTATGTGTTCTTCCAGACTGTTCTACACGTGTGCCAAATTTATCGGGACCGTTCAGCCGTTCTAGAGGTACCTACAAACAAACACCCATTTATCCATCTATTTAGACATTCGCATTTATTATATTAGTAAGATAGTAGGATGAAATTGCATAAAACCTCCTTTCATTTGTTCGTGGTCTTAATTTACGTATTTCTCAGAGATGAGTAAAGTAATATAAATAATATGAAACCGCCATAATTTCATCTAAATTTATCCGAAGAAAGGGTCTTCTTTTAATAATTTCGCTAGAATTGGTGGTCCCTTTATCCCTGTATGATATATTCCAGGATAACTTTGGATCGTCATAGAGGAAATGCCCTATGGAACGACACCGGGTCTTTGTGGCGGAATTGCAATGGGCAGGGAATTGAGTTATGTCGGTGTCGGACGCGAGCGATGCGACCCTTTGTCGCGTCATCAACCTACAAATTGGCAGTTTATCCGCCGCCGCTGCCGACTCGCCCTGGGCAATGCTCGATCAAGACTCGCACTGATATTTCCAAAAATACAAAGGTTATTGCTGTCCTCTGGGAATGGAATATGATGAATGGACAATTTTTAAAAGAGAATTTAAGTAAGGAGAAAAAGGTATATTGTTGAAAGAGACTTAACAAATTCGGCATAGTATGAAAACTTTTAAACTATTTCTTTCGATAACGTTCTTTATGTTACCAAATCTAAATATTGATTTATACGGAACTTAGTCAAGACCCATGAGTCTAATTATGTAGTTACAGTTATAATTTGAAGTAATTAAACAATTGGAATCTTAGTACTAAACTTAACTTAGTACCTTTGTTACTTTTGTTAAATTTTGTGTCATTTGTTATCGATTGTGTTACAAAAAAAGTAAGCGCCACTAACTAGGCCAGGGCAGTACGTTAACGCAAGTCATTCTGGCAGCCAAAAATAGCCTCGTAATTCATAGTCGATTTGACATGGGAAGCGCGCTAACGATGGATTCCAACGCTGTCATCATAACATAAATAACAAACAAAACTGATCCTTTAATTACAAAACATCAGTCGCCGATGTTAAAAAAAGTTTATGTTAAAGTCACGCAATTTTTTCCACAAATATTAAAAAGCATTCTCAAGATCCTAATCGAAGTATATAATTTGCTTGTACACTGGGACGAGCTTATCTGGGCCGGTAAGAGTAATTTATATAGTCGTAGAAAATTAGATAAAAGTAAAAACATAAAAAGACAGCACAATACCACGAGGATCTTGTGATAATATTATAACATTGAAAGGAGCTAGCGCTAGTGAGCTATCAAAATTTAGTTTGAATTGCTCACCGGGTCAGATAATTTTGTTGATCTATAATTTTTCTTTTAGCTGCGTTACCATGGTAACGTTGTTGACAACAAGTTCTCACAGACATCGGAGAAGGGCGACGCGACTTATCAGATAATTGGCTCAGTGCGTCCCTACCAAAGGCAATAATACACATTTCTATGAATCTAACGTTTTTATTAATCACTAAGTTGCGTGTCTGTTGATAGCCAACAGAATAATTATAAAAATGCTTGTAAAAATGTTCCAAACGTTTCTTCAATTGACGGTCAACGGTTACCAAGACTGTAGAGTATTGCTGTACTATTTTATTAAATATTAAATGTTTTGAAAATTGACCGATGATTAAATCAATCAAAAATTTTAAATATTTTATTTATTTTCTAAAATTCATTGGCACGACGCTACCGTGAACCACTAGTGGTTCATAAATAAAGATTTCCCTCTATGATATACGCTCTATCAAATATCTGAAGCGAAGTCGTCGGGAACAATAGGTCAGAAAATAAGGAATTCTTTTGATATACGACTGTAGGTAGGTAAGACTATCCGCAGGATGACTCCATTGTACGTTCTAATGGCGCGTATCTCTCATTACAGAAATGTCCTTCGAATGTCAACATATTTCTTAGAACTTATTTTTTTACTCTATGGTAAAAAGTAAACTTTTGTTTGTTTTATAACAATTAAGAAGACAGTTACAATATCGCTACATTTGTTTTAGGTTTTTGTACATGTGAGTTTCCACCGCCGAAGTATTTGTACGAAAACATATTATATGCTGCTTTTTAAACAGATAGTGAGTGTGTGTTTTAAATTCGTGTTTCTATGTTAACGTTAAGTTTGTGTAAAATCGTGCG
Organism: Papilio xuthus; assembly: GCF_000836235.2. Classification (NCBI taxonomy): domain Eukaryota; kingdom Metazoa; phylum Arthropoda; class Insecta; order Lepidoptera; family Papilionidae; genus Papilio; species Papilio xuthus. Next base: position 3,368,949 of record NW_013533657.1, read on the forward strand.
TACATTTGCCAAAGTATGCTTGAATACGCAAACATTTAATAGTTGAACATACTAACATGAAGCATTTGGTGCTTTCTAATTCAAAACCGAATTTATAACTGAACAATAATAAGTTAGACAGTATTGTATTTGTAAATGGATTGGCATTGCAGACGGTAATGTGAGTGGGGGCGCCCGAGGCAACTCCAGTCCTGCACATAGGGCGCTAAGTGACGACTGTGCGCTGACGACTGAATATCCTCATTGAAACAAGGGAGCAATCGAACGAACCTTACCTAAATGAACCATCGTTCTTTTACATAACGTTATGTTTTATTTGTTTCAAAAGTTACAACAACAAGCAGTTATATTAAACGTTAAAAATGCTGTTATACATCAACTAACGCTGTTAGTATTGCTATATATAAGGGAAACTAAAATTAGCGAATGTTTTGTTCGATTGTGTGTCGATTATGGGTTTGGGGTTGCAGTATGACTTAGAAATATAAATAATTAATTTTTCCGTGTACAATAAAAAAATTAAGCACTTTTCAAGATTTTCTGATCTTTTTAAACCACACTTTTTATTTATGCTAACTACGTATTGCTTAACTTAAACACAAGTTTAACGTGTATCATAAAGTTACAACATAGTTGTAACAAAACAATAAAAGCTTGGTTAAGTTCACTACACGCGGTGTAAATTTAACTAAAGCGCCAACAGTGCAATAGAGCTCACAGGGAGAGAATTCAGAACAATCCTCTGTACTCATTGTGTTAAGTACAAGTAGAGAATTCTTTTAAATGAGAACTATACCTAAGGTATTCTGCTGCTGTCTTTTATATGCTTTTAGAATTGTTTTTGTTTAATTTAAACCGCCTTTAGTTTATATGTCGTTTCTCTAGATATTCGCTTTATGCATTCTTAATTGAATAGGGTTCTTTTTGACTAATTTTGATAGTTATAGTCTTCCTAAGTTGAAAAAATGAGCGATTGTTACGTAAGACTTGAACCTATGGTAATATTTTGTTAAATTTTCTGGCTATGAATTTTATTAAAATTTATTTAACGAAATATTATGTTTAAAATAAATTGTCAATTATAATGACTCTGTGTCAGTGGACTACACCTGATCGTTGAGGGACGTTACCGGAGCGTAATCGCTACCGTAATCCCCTTCCATCGACGGCTTTATACTGCATATCAGATAAATTGCAATACCAACAATCCATGAACAGCGTACTGACGATGCGCTCTTTCGGTATGAGTCGAGCTTAATAGCTGCACATAATTCAATTGTTCCGGACTACCGGCCTGCGAAACTATATTCCTTTTGCGTCGGTAGCTTGGTTCATGAATATTGCAGCGCTTGTTCATTTAGGCTCTTTAACCTACCGGTGCAAAGTAAATTGTTATTAAAAAGTATTGACATCATTTCAAATCACAATTTCAGTTCAAACTTTGTTTAAAACACTTATAATAGACGCTTGTTGACGTTACTAAAAATGAGGTAAATTTTTATGTAGTTTTTCTTTCCTAGAGACTTTTGTACTTCAAGTTTTTAATGTTTGCCGCTTTTCGCTCTGACGTGTCTATATGCTACCGACTGACTCGATACTGCAGTACAGTTATTTCTTTTTTATCTTTCATCTATTGAGACAAAGTAAAACAGGAATAGTCTCCAGATTTACGCATTTCCTATTCCATTTAATTATTTAGTCGTCTGTTATTTTAGAAATCTAAATGTCCATTGCTAGCTATTGAGGTTTAGAATGTATAGAATAGAATAGTAACTAGAATGAAGGGGGCGCAGTGTGTACTACTCCTCCGTACATTTCTATCAGCCGTTATATCTGAATTTAGCCCCTTCTTAGGCATATCTTCTTTAACACAATCCAATCCATCCATACTTACTTTCTACCCATATCTTACTGAAATCTATTTTCGTAGCAACTTAATTGATGAACTTCTTTTTATTTTTTACTTAAATATACATATGTATTAAAATATTTCTGTTTCACACGAGGCAGTCGTTACCGTATGCACTATAAATTACCGCTGCGTGAATTGTAAATTGAACATTATTCGTTAAATTTCCCAACGGCTTGAAACTTTACGATCCAGTTTATTATAATTTACTCACACATCTGTTAAGTTTAAGCGTGTATATAGAAAAAGCAGTTGCTATTCGTTTATTACCGAATAACAGTTTTCAGTTTTTAACATCAAATAAACAAGGAAAGAATATTATTAGTACTTATAGATAAGGCATTACAAGTTAGAAGGTTACAATATAGAAAAATATCTGGAATTAAACTTTGATCAGAGGTCGACAATTTCCTGTTCGGAGCACGTGCACACAATATCATTAGGAGTGTCATCAAAATAAAATTGGAAATGATTGTGCGAGAGTATTGGCTCGCGTCTTAGCGGGGATGCTATCACAAATATTTAATACATCTGACTTCCACCGCATCCTTAGGGAGGATGCAAAAATATTGCCAAGGTAAACTAGACTTTATATAAAGAAATGAAAGTTGATATTACAGTATTTTGTATTATTCTTTGATAAGATTTGAACGGTATATGTTTTTGATTTGGTTAGTTTTACCGTGATTTCAGGCACAATTTACCCTTACATCTGAAATGTATTATAATAAAACCACTAAAATATGTGTTAATATTAGAACGACTGTTACAGGAAACGCATCCATAACTTGGTAATAAGATAATCCAAATTTTATTTTAGAAAATAAATTATTGCAACTACGAGATCTCATTGTCGGAACACATATATGATATTTGATTATATCGTTTTCTCAATTTTTTTCAAATAGAATGAAAAGGATGACAATACTATATTTACTATCATTTGCGTACATACTATAACCCAAATATTTCTCACAGTAGAATCAAACACGTACCTACGGCTACTTATACAAGCTATCGGCTTTGTTATCGTAATATAATAAATGAAAATAAATGTTAGGGATCTTATAAGAATCGAAGAAACGTGTTAGGAAAGGGTTAAAGAAATATGTGCAAATTACAATTTATGTACGAGTAATTCGATTTATCCAAGCCGTTGTGGTCTCGACCGCAAAAGATCCTGTGGGATAAATGACCGCGACAAACTGCTGGAATTTCAATGATATCCCTTCGCCCCAACATTTGTACAGCTTTAAATTTAAAGGAAACAACCATTTTGTCGGGAATTGGATTTGACTTTTCGATTTATGATTTTATTAGCAAATGAAATATGTTTTCAAAACTATAATTTTAACGAAATGAACGTAAGATTTTGGTCCTAGTGTTTTTGGCTGCATTTAAAAGATCAGTTATATTGATTTTATTAATGTTCCATTTGTTAAACTAATACATTCAGAATTCATACCTGCTGTGTATGCACCGGTGATTTTTTTATTTGAACTAACGTATGAAAACTGATATTGATATAACATACCTAACATTTTCACAAAAATGCTTTGTGTTTCAAAGCGTGCAGTGGATATATGCAAAAATTTTGCCCGCAAATGATTTTTACATTTTTTCGAAATCCATTTAGAGATTGTTTCACTGCCGTATTCCTCAAATTTTTTTTAAATTACTTTACATTATAAAATTGCAATGAACATATTCTCGCATATTTACTCAACATGTTTGTTTATATATATAGAAGCTAATATACTACAAGAAATAATCAATTATTATATTTTTAAAATAACATCTATACAAATAATGCTAACTTCTTTCTGCAATTGTTAATCGAATAATAGTAAAGAGGTAATAAACAGTATCAAATGGATAAAGTAGAGTTGAAATTGAAACAGTTCAACCACTTAGAGATATATTGCAAAAGGAATATGTTATGCAGTTTCGCAGACCGTTAGGTTGGAACAATTAAATTACGTCCGGCTATTAAATTTACCTTCGTAGCAAACTGCATGCAGCTACGAATCTCTGCCCTCTGTCAATAGAAAATACACATATACTATGTTCCGGTATCTAACATGTTCGGGAAATCGAATTTACTGTCCGTTACTGACTTCAATTTAATTCACTTCACTTCGTATGTTTTAATAATGTCATATGTTGTCCTTAGTTGTAAAATATATAGGAATATTAGAGAAAAGATTAAATATAAATGCTTCAGTCATATAAAATTATCATACTATCTTAGCTACCTATTTTTCTTCATCTTTACCTACGCAGAACTATACAATCTTTATTATGCTATGATATTAAAACTTTTTGTGCTACGGCTACGAGGCTACGAAAGGCTACGACTTAGCTACAATCTATTGCGTCAATTTTATTCAAAGGCTTGTCTAGTTGATTATAATTCTATTTGTTTCTATGTATATAACTCGTAAATCTTACTAATATTATACACGCGAATGTGTGGATAGATATTTATTAGAAGGTATCTTCAGAACGGCTTATTGATCTCGCTGATATTTGTTATAGATATAGAACATAGTCTGGTAGAACAAATACACTACTAATTAGTTTTTTATTTAAATTCTGCGCAGACATAGTCGTGGTCAACACTTAGTATGATTAAATAAACATAACATCATTGATAAAAATTTGTAAGACTAAGTTTTAGGGCGGCATTCATCTCGCCTGTATACGTATATAGTACAAGTTATGAATGTTATAACAATCTGCGATACATTTGTTGTGTAAATATATAATATATTTATGCTATTTACATTAACAATTTAGTGTACAATTACTTAATTACTATGTCTGTTAATTAATTAAGTCATTAGTTTTAAGCTTTATAAATTACCATAAATGGTTCTAAGCTACGTAGATTAGGATGATCTTTACGTTGGCATTAGAGAGATTATGTAATAATTAAAATGGCAAATATGTATAATATATAGTACCTTTTTATACGCAATACCAACTACAATCATACCAAAAAACTTATTAATTATGTGTTTTGGTTATTATATTTTCTTTTAAGAGACAAAAAACAACTTTTAATTTTTATGATTTTCTTTTAACTTTTCAAGTTATAATGAAAAGTTGTAAGTTGTACAAATTCAAGCGAAGTATGCAGCGCTGTGGCTTATCTGTGTTGTAATTAAAAAAAAGCTCGGAGGCATTTTCCCTGCACCTCCGCTCGGCTGCCGGCGGCTTATTGGTAATTTTGTGACAAAGCTTGCTAATAAGCGGCCATTCGGCGAAGGGTAAAACTTTTTATAACACTTTTAGTTACAAACTAGCTGTCGCACGTGACTCCGTCTGCGCTAAATTAGAAAAATCTAATTAGTAGCCTTTGTGTTCTACCAAACTATATTGTACATATATGCCAAATTTCAGCGAGATCCGTACAGCCGTTCTGGAGATACCTCCTAACAAACATCCATCCATGAATCCATACACCCAAATGTTACAATAGTCTAGCTTTTATAATAGTACTACCTATAGCCCGCGACTCCTTCCAAGCGGAATTTAAAATAAGGTTCTATAGTTTAGCCAAATTTCATACAAATTCGTTGACCCGACCTTCTAACAAACATAAATCGATTCATCTAAATATTCGTATTTATAATATTAGTAAGATAAGTAATAAGTAACATTTGTAAATGATAAGCCAGTGGTATGTATTGAGACCTATCGTAATGTACAAGCATTGTAAGCTACGCCTGCACTGGGTGCTCGGGTACCGTCGAATAATGTCCAATTTACAATTCAAGCGGCTGTAATTTGATTTATCCGACCTATTGTGACTCACTGCATCTACTGAAAGTGTTCGCGTACAAAAAGAAGTAAAAAATACAACGAATTTCCATCTTCATTTTGTCAATTGTAAAATTTTCTTTGGGTAGATCTATAAAAAAAACGCTATCGTGTTTTTAAATTAATATCTTAATATCTTTATGATTACATACATATTTACATAAGTTATGTATGTACAAAGCCTACTGGTGGATTCAACACGAGTAACATCGTCAATGTGTACCAGGGGAACAGAATTTGCACTATACCGGAGTAAATAGGGACAGTCGTGGACAAAATTGCATTGCGTGCGAGTCAACGGTCACAAACTGACATGGACGGGAACGAGCTGCGTCAGTGATAGACTTTGAACGAGTAAAGTATAGAAATATTAACCTCTAGTAAAATATATTGAAGCTGTGTACAGCATTGAATAGAGTTACGGAAAATATTTGGGAGCTTAGATTAGTAAATAGTTAAAATGAATTGTGTTTTTTATTTCAAATTAAAAATATGTTCTTTAAATTTAAGACACATAAAACTTTAATTAGAAATCTATTTAGTTATTTTTTCTTTTCGTTATTAAAATTTACATTCATAAAATTGTAGTAGATTGTAAAAGAAAAGAAATAGTTTAAGATGCAAAGTGCATTCTTTGAAGGCGGTCTAAAAGTAATATAATTTAGGACTCATTTCAGTTCACAAATGAAGTTCATTTAGACGTGAGCAAAGTGGTGAAGTTTTGCTCCTTTGGAAAACTTTTTATGTGAAAGTTATCTAAAGCTATACGACTTTTGTGGTAGAGGCTATTAAAATGATACGCCTCAATTTGTAGATCTTATTAAGAAAAAGATTACCTTCATATAAAAAGATACAAAGTCATGTGAGACACTTTACTTTGACCAGTAATTGTTTTTTTTTTGTTAGAAAAGGATGAATATAAAATGTGTGACTATTATGTACTTTAAAAGTAATAGAACGAGATATGATTGAAATATTAAGGTACATTTTTCTATTTCATCGTTGGTTAGAATTAAGTTTTCAATAGAATTTTTTAACAAAAAAAAATAAGAACAAATTCTAAATAATCTTGTGTAACTTTCAAGTTAATCCAAATTAATTGGTATAGTTTAAATATTAACTATTATACCACAGAATTATTCAGAATACGCAATGACCCTCGGGCAATCAAGTAAAGGATAAAGGGTTTCTATGTAATACATAAACATAATTTATAGGTACAAGTTCTATATGTAATATATAATGTTCTATAATTGATATATTTATACTATAAAAAATAATCATACATTGTATTAGATAAAATATTTTTATCATAAAAGTTGTCAATAACATTTAAATCTATTTAAAGCTTAGTCACTTCTAGTTTTGCTAGATATACGAAATATCAGTGGTAGGTTAACGAGCAACACTGACAAATGGCACATTCGAGTCAATTATGAGTTACATAAATATAATTCAACAAAATAAGGTTTGACACAGTTGTAACAATTCTTGTATTCACATTATTAGAATTGTACATAAAGTTCAAAGAAATATTGCTAACAACGTGACTTTGATACAGCGAGCGTCAAAAGTTGTAGTTATATGGTGGAGGTGTAAGAAAAGATAATGTTCAATTTACAATTCATGCGGCCGTAATTTGATTTATTCATCCTTCATCGCCCCGGGCACGCAACAGAGAAATGTCTTTGGAAAAATGTTTGGAATTGTTTTCCTTTTGTTGCCTTTATGTTAACTTGTAAGGTGGCTGAGTAAATTTACGTTATTTCTTTTTCTTGCAAAAAAAGCTTCTACAAGAATGGAAGTAGCTAAGTTATGTAACATAAATAAGCAAAGTTTTAAAACTGATAGCTATGTTTTAGTTTATATGATTATAACTGGCCTCTTTTAACGTGAAGCCTTTTGATGAGGTATTTCTAAAATTAAAAAAAAAACGGAAATCGTTGAAAAGCTTACTTCTCTCTATTTAAGCTTTTCTAAGACGTTTTACAACATTAAACTTTTTCCTAATACCTGATGAAAAACAAGATACTAAGTAATTTTTGAAAGTAAAGTAAAAATATAATTTTTTTCAAAGGCAAATATTTGCGTTATCTTATAATTGAGTTGTTAAGTCAGTAATCGTTGCTAATTTGTATCGCAAGGGCTGCGGCTTATCAGAGGGCTAATTAAGATTATGCGCAGAGGCTTTTTCTCTAAGACACACCAAAGCTGTTCTTAATTTTCATGCAAAAAGTATTTTTATTTTGAAGCGCTTTTTTACCTCAATAGTTTTTTTTAGCTTTTAAAATTATCGCGTAGTATGTGATAATTCCTGCTCATTCCACGATGACAATATACAACTAGAAGTTATAAAATTCTTCCGTGCGTATATAAAAAAAAAAACTTAATACCCTCTGCGATCTTTCAGACTAGGTTCTACGTCTATATCACAAATAAGCGAGTTCTAAGCAGCCGTTCTGGAGATACCTTCAAACAAACATCCATTTATACAAACATTCGTATTTATAATAGTAAGATTGCACCGTCATCAGCCAGTTCTTTTTTATACGAAAAAATTGTTATGGTGCTCAGCGTGATAATATAGATAAAATATGTATAATAGTATACATATTTTATCTATATTATAATATAAAGTAAAAGTTCCCCCCCCCCCACACACACACACACATACAAACACACACGCCGATTATGTAGGAAGCGCGTAAAATATTGCATATCGTTACAAAGTTTGCTGTATACATAATTAGTACACGCAAGTTGATTTATTATACATTCGTATCAAAACTTATAAGTACATTTGCATATCACTGGTGTCGTTATACGATACAAAGTGTTTCCTAAACTAACGACAAACTAATACGAGTTACCGTGGGTTTCAGACTGCAGAATCTCCGTTTCAAACATTTTGTTATCTCTGTGTAATGACAGATTTCGGTCTCAGAAACCCACGGTTACTCCACTACGTAGAATAAAATACAAATATATTTAAAGTTAAGTCAAACCATGTTTGCAACTGAACATATGATATTGAATTTTATAACTAAAAATAAATTAATTACTTATAAAATAAACAATTTATTTAAATTACAGTTTTCAGAATAAAAGTATTATTCAAAAGGTAAAATATGATTTAGTTTTAACAAGCCCTTCTTGAGTTTAGCAGAAATAATAAGTACCTTTGTAACATCGCGCATTCATTACAGCGCCTCTGATATGCTGATGAAGTCGGGAGCTTATTATGCAAACAATGAAAGTTACCAACTATCTCCATGCAATGTACATGGCCATAATATTCTGAAGTTACACTGTAAAGCTTTTTAATATTTTCATACCAATTTTTAATATTAAATAGAAAGCAAATACCATCCATTGATATTATTAATCTCGATTCATGTGTGTGTCACTGACAACGAAATTTTTATTTTTTTTATTTTTGTCTGTCTCTCTGTATGTCTGTCCGCAAGGCCGCATCAATTCCCGGAATTATCTGGAAGTGTTGCCAATGCAAGCAGGTATATTACAGGCACCCGTAGTGGGAGCTGTTTCGGCAGCTGACGCAGGCGAGGTCGCGGACGAAAGCGCAAGCATGCCCGTGGTCTCGCCATGATGTGTAGGAGGAACAGAGGGGTTTAATGGGTATGCTTCCCATCCGGAAGAGAATCCCACATAACTACCGCGTCCCCCTCGGGGCGCGGAGTATGCATAAAGCATTCCCCTCTGAAGAAAAAAGGTATATTACAGGCTACCTTTCAATGCTGTGTTGACAAAGTCGAGGGAGTTTGCTAGTAAATATACTATATACAGTGCTAGTCACTTGTCACATAATAAAATTGTTTTTTTTAATTTTTTTTTATTGGGCGACATGAATTCACCATCTCGTTTATCCCTAGCGTGAAGGCCAGAGCCGTTGTCTGCGATTTCTTATTATTTACGTTAATTATCTTCGACAATTTACCTGATTTGTAATGCTATTATATAAATAAATACAATTAAAAAAATCTAGGTTATTGACTTAACTATTAATAGAATTTTATGAGAGACCAAAATAAAATAAAATGTTAAAAGTAATAAAATATTAAAGTTATTGACTTCTGTAAAAAGCTATGAATAAGGACTGATTACAACTAATTTATTTGCGATCAAACGAATTACAATTTGTAGCATTCCCGTTTATTGAAAGGTCTATTGAGTGCCAATTAGCCTTTGAATTCACTGCTATTGTTCATAAAATAGCTACTTAAATTGGATTTCATATAGTATACCAGTAAAATGCGAACTGGCATGTATTAACAAAAACGGTTTATGTTTTTGTTTTTAATATAACTTTGTAATTTAATATCACATTTTATCGTAATATAGAAACAAATTTGAAGCTAAAAGCAGCCGTTATAACCGGCCAGTATTCACATTAAGAGCAGGGCGTGATGACTGGCCAGACTGCCTCGCCCGCTTTCATACTTATTGAGGTCGAGCCACCGAAATCAATGGAAACATTTTTTTAAAGTCGCAACAAATGGATTACATGAAACTACTACTGTTCACTTTATGTATTGTCAGATTTGAAATTAAGAAACTAAATTGTAGCCTCTGGGCTAATTCTCTTTTTCTCAATTTGTAGCCTAATAAGAAAATTCAAATGGAGAATGTTGCTTACTTAGACTACTACGACGCTACGAAAAACTGGCGTAGAATGAGAATACCACGTTGTTCATGATATTCAGTGCATGTACACATCGTTCAGACTTTTCATTAAACACAGATAGCTTTTAAGAGAAATCTATCATCGTTGAGGAAGTTACTTCAGAGTTCTTTATTAAATAAATACGACAGTGAGGCGACGATCAGTATTCAGAGAGGTGTTTCACAATTGTAGAAGGGGAGGGCGGAGGAGCATGACTACATTGTCTTAGAAATTTTTATTCAAAAGACTTGAGTAAGATTCAATATACGTCACATTAAAGTGAACTTGTCAATACATAGTTGAGCTGAATAAAGATTCAGTTTCTAACATATTACTTTCTTAAAATTATATTGTGTTTTTAACACTGAAAAATAGCGCATTTTTTAAGTCTTTTTTGTCCGTATTGTGATTTTTGTACTAACAATTTCAGTAAAATATTCATATTATAATATTTAAAACTGGCACATATCTTTAACCACTAAATGTTTGGGTTTAAAATAATACAAATCAACAAAATACATTTACATGCATTTTCATATCAATAGGCTTAACAAAAATAACCGCTGTCCAACCAGAAAGCTTGCTTTGTTATGTGATTGATAGTTATATAGACGCAACAATAAATACGCAACAAAATTCTCAAAGGCCGCGTTGCAAAAAGCCTGCATACATTAAGTTTGGGGGAAAAGTTGGAGTACAATAAAAAACACTTTCGGCACGCTACGCGTCAATGCAAAATCAGTAGGGAGCATGCCACCGATTGATTGTAATGTTTGGCATTTTATAAATGGACTAGGCATAAATACTTTTAGCAAGTTTTCATTAAGAATATCAAACTGGTTAACAAGTAGAAGAAAAAAAATGTACCAGACGGGTTAACTGAATCTAATACAATTCTGAAAGAGGTGTATTAGAGGTTTGTACCCTATTCTGAAACCTTAAAAAAAAACAAATAATATTAAAGTTATTTAGAATCTCAACAGCATGTAGAGTAGTGTATACAATTCGTAGCATTTGTAGGCAATCATCGTTGTTAGCCCCCGTTGGGCGCCAATTACGCTTCGGAATTGGAGTGATTGCTCGGAAAATTGCTCGTTAAACCTGTATACAAGTATTACTACTATTCACCTTATTGTATACAACTATTTATAAAATACTATATACAACATAGTATGTATATTTTGTGGTTTATAATACGAATTCTTACTGCCAACATTCAATTATCTTCTTTTTTTTACATCATAAAACAAATATAAAGATCCTGTGATTTAATAGAAAAAGGCTTGCTACCTACAATTAAATGGTGCTACAAAAGGTATTATGATAGGAAACCCTACGTAGAACTGCGCCTTTGCACGACACTGTATAAAATGGTATAATTCCAAGAGTCACGACACCGTTCTCGTCGGAATACTTGTGCATTACTCGACGGAAAAAATAAACAAAAACCAGATTACCACTATCGTTGTTTACTACTAAGATCTTAATTAAAAAAAAGATTTCCACTTAACCGAGTTGATACATGCCTTTTGTTTACATCCTCGCCATATCCTTTGAAATAGATGGAAAAAATGTTCAGTTCTGTACAAAGAAAAGGTAGGGGTGGGAAGATTAGATTCTCTCTACTCCAACCGGGATAGAAACTACAAATTAAAGTGCCACGATTGGCTATTATTCGTAATGATCCGTAGCTTCGAACAAAATTAATTACCGGTCGGGTCAATGTCCCCCTCGTACGTACAGGGGAATCAATGAACTGCAAAGGAACGCTCCGAGGACTTGATTTGATTTAATTCTGTTTAGAAATGCAGTAAACTATTTATTTAGAGGAATTCAACTTGTATAATAGGTTATTGCGAAAAACATAATGTGTAAGGAAATGATATAGTACATTTCGTTAATTATATAGAGTAGTTAGAAAATACAACTACTACAAAATACATAAGATTATATATAAAATAGATATAACTAAATAAAACGTTTTCTCCTTTGTTCAGAGCTGTATAAATATCATTAAATATTTACCGTCAGACTGGTATTATTCTGGTTAGCTAAGTCTCTTTTCCGCTCCGGCGGATTCCTTGAAAATTAGCGCTTAATTGGCTCGTGGAGCTATGCTAGCTATGATGAATTTAAGATTTTATTAATCAGAGAATTCGTTATTAAAATAAAATATTAAAAAACTTTCAATATAATTAATTTAGTCGCGTTTTATGCTGTTTTCTTATGTGCTGCTGTATAATATGAAATATTAAATAAACATAATTATTTAAAATATATTCAAAATTTGTATTAGATTTCTAGAGTGCCGAGGCGTAAAGTGCGAACAGCAAAAGACATTTTTTCGAAAAGGTACGAAAATGCATATCGCAAATATTTGTGATTGTCCCTCTGTTATGCTTTTGTAATACTAATTACTATTATTATATTGATCTGGTAATTTTCTTTAACGTAAATAGATATTTATCAAGTAAAATGTATACGATTCGGTCTTGTGTATCTCTTGCAAAATGATTGTGTACGAAGGCATTAGGGTGACAGGCTGAGTGTTTGTCCGACACTTCAAACTCCGATGGGATAATGACAGACCTCGATCGACGTCGAGTGCCGCCCAAATTACCTAACGGTCGCTTTTAATTGATTCCCATCGTATGATTTATTGCCTTATATTTATTGATATTAGCCAGCCAGTTGTTTATTCTCGAGAAAGTAATTTTCAAACGAGAAAAGACAACTGGCAACTTCAAAAAAAGAGTGGACGATGCTAGGTCACTATTGTTCTTTGAAATTAAAAAAAAACATTGTTTATGACTTTCACATCACATGAAATTGCAAATATTTTTAATACAGATCATTTTAATAAAAAATATTAAGATTCATGATGTCTGACCTTGAAAACTTTATGTAGTTTGTGAATTATTTGTTGAATTAGTTGAAATGGGTACTGTTGAATTATTCGTATTAGTATTCAACTTGTATCGGGGACGGTCGGTGAGCGGTTGTTACGTTGTTTTTGAATTTCTGTTCACTGAACCTCCAAAGTTGTGCAACTTAATATTCATAGCACGCGAAAGCTGCTAATGAAAGACTTATTTAAGTAACCTTAAGGATTATAATTAAAAAACTTAGAAATTTAAATAAGTAATCAAAGATAATACACAACGGATTGAACCTTTGATAAAATAAAATTGATTTTTTTACACAGTATCAATGACTAAAATCGAAGGTTATAGCAATTAGTCAAATCTTATCAAATTAACTAATATCAAATCTTACTTTTTACTATCTTACTATTATTATAAATGCAAATGTTTAGATGGATGGATAGATGGATGTTTGTTTAAAGGTGTATCTAAAACATTATGAAATTTGGCAAACATATAAAACATGGTCTGTAAGATCACATAGGCTACTAATTATGCTTTGGAGGGAGTCGTGGGCGACAGCTAGTATACACATAACAAAGAACATACATAAATAATACTGAGTAATATATTAGTAATAACATATATTGTACTATGTACAATACATATTATATGACAATTCGTAAAATTTTCCACATGAAATACTCGAGAAGAAAGTAAACACGAATTATATGATGTTTATATTCACGGTTCAAAGCTGTTTGTCGCACAATGTTTGCTCATGTCAAAATTAACTATTTATTTTTAAGTTTGCGTAAGTATTTTTACAATTATTCGAGAGATTCGATAATTTCAGGACATTATTACAATAAATTATCAGGTCTACTGGCTTTACTTTAGTATCTAGTAATAGAGTAATAGAGTTGGAATGTTTGAAAAAAAAATAATTAAAAAATTTTTGACAAACAGTTAAAAGTTCAAAAGCCAAAAATAATGATTAATGTATACAAATGACTTGGTGAATGTTTAGGTAGCTTGTTTTGGAGAGCTTAATCTAAGTTAGAGTTGCAAACTTCATTGGAAGCTAATTCAATAAGTAACTTGAGTTTGCGTTCTATTTGTATACTGTAACTATCCAGTGATATCCAGTGGTTTGTTTTAGAATTGTTCTTAATAAAATATTAATTACCACACCATGATTACAATCTATCTGAAAAATCCCGCTAAATTACCTAATAGTACGTCGCAGAAGAGAAAAAATATGTAACTTTTCTTACAGATACACTGCTTTGAGTAACATAAAATATTTCATAAACTTTTATATATTTCAAAACAGAACAAACACTATTTCTCAGTTGGTTGGTTCACTTACACATCCGCCTCAATGTTGAATAATGGAAATATTTTTCCATCTTACAAGTTCTCAGAGCACCTGAAAAATAAACTGAGCAATTTTACTTTAAAGCAAACTTTGTCTGGTCGGAAAATAAAAGGAAAAAGACCAATGCATTGGCCAAGGTAAACATTGATGAGAATTTTGTTCAAGACTTTAAGTTGTAAAAATATGAATCGGAATTTCAAGATATACGAGTTTCGATATCCTTTGAGGATATAATAATAATAATAATAATAATTTTTTATTTGCATAGACACACACAATATTACATAACAGTTTAGTTTACAAATTAAAAAAAAAACAAGTTTCAGAAATATTTTCACACGTTAGTTGTTACCATTCCAAATAAGCTGGAAGCTTGTGCTAGGACATGGTTATCTACTAGACCATTAGGCTATTGTCGCTTGATTTTATGTTATATCAGTGCGCACCCGCTTACAAATTTTAGGTGTTGTTATAAACTAAAGAAACAAGATATATAGCATAGTTTTTATATATGTATTTTGATGAATAGCAAAACAAACGGAAAGCTAATGAACCTCTGTGGACCTCTCTAGATTTAATTTGGACTATTCATAAAAATGAAGTAAAGAATATATATTCAGCAGTAATCTTGGACAGAGTCTAGATTCAGTTAAGAGAAGTTTCCTACTAATATTCTAGAGATATAAAATTTCTTAACAAGTTAGTGTTATCAAGACAGGACGAAAGTCGTTTAGCCGGTTCACAGGCAAACTAATCCTATAGTTTTAATTATTTTCAGTTATGTTTCTTTAGAAATATTTACATATTTAAATGAAGTTCGTGATACTTTGTACTTTATGATAATGCGATAATATTTCTGCATACAAAATAAAACAGAAAATATGATTCCAGAAAACATTTATCTCATTGCTATGTATTAAAAATTAAATATTTTTAACTAACTGTACGTACTTTTTAATAATTGTCAAATAAATCGTCCTGTATTACAAAGTTTAAAAAGATCGTGTTTACTTTATATAAATAGTACAAATTGTGGACTGATTGAAAATAAGTTAAAATATAATTTAGTAATTATAAAAATATATTATACAATAGATTTCATTGATGCCAGAGGAGCTCATAAAATTAACAAATAGGCGATACTAGAAATTGTATAGATGTGGTTTATAAAAGGGGAATGCGTGACAAACAAAGAAGCAATCTAGGAGAAACAATCTGAAAGTGGATCACTGAATGCAAATAGAAACCAATATATATGATATGTAGGCGAGGGAACGGTGGGGACAATGAATTACACTTTTATATATGTCTTGACTCTAACAAACAGTATCTTTGCTTTATTGAAAATATTGATATTCATGATAAGTCTTATATTTTTATTAAAAACTAATAAAAATAGGCTAGGTTACTGCCGCTTACCTCGCCTACCATATAATAAAAGTCCCTTGAAAATTGGTTCAGCCGTTTTGGAGATTATATGGAACAAAAGCGTACGTGTGGACTGACAGACCAACAGAAAATAAAGATTGGTTTCTTGATCAAAAAATCAATATTAGTTAAGATGAGTTACAGTTACAATAAAGTAAAATTATTTCAAAAATAAATACAGTTAATTAATTTAATACTCTTATGACTACGTTTAGAAAATATTTTTCGATGAAACAAAAAAGCAAAAGGTGTGAATGCATTACTTAAAATCCGCCGACATTTTTATTTGCTTCTAGAATTTAATGCACAATAATTCTTCAGGAAAGTGCAGTTTGCACGCGATAAGAATGCTAGACAGTTATATTTGTCTGCACAAAATGTTTACTTACTACCTACCCGTATTACTCATAAAAGTATTGTTATGCAAAAAAGTTGTGTAGTACAATTAGTAATTTGAAAACAGTAGAAGAAAATAAAAAAAATAAACCTATTCTTTTAAAACTTTATTAAAATGTTAACTTAATATGATATTGGGACCTTCAAAAGTAGAGTGAATAGGCACATACTAAGCTAGCGCGTACCATCTTTCGACCAAATCTCCACTTCACCAGGTGGGATCGTGGTCAAGCGCTAGCTTATAAAACATAAAAAACTTCAATATTTTTTATTCATACACTGACATACACAATTGTACATAATGTAAATTACCTATATTTAGGTCATAAAATCATACTTATATTATAAATGCGAATGTTTAGATGGATGGATGTTTGTTTGAAGTTATCTCCAAACAATCCAAACAAAATCTAAACGGATCTCGATGAAATTTGGCACACATATCGTCTAGAATATAGTCTGGAAAAACACATAGACACAAGAACACAATTTTTTTAAATTCCGAGTGGACGAAGTCGCGGTCGGTCGCTAGTCTTAATATACATTTCAAATGATAAAAATCTCCCTAAGGCGCTTTTTTCAATTATCTTATTGATTAAATGAACATAGTAAGTTGGTGCTAAATTAGAATTTCTTGTAACTATTCCAGTAGGTAATGTTGAGAGGTAATAATTAATCTATTGTCTCCGCCATCTTGTGCGATAGAGATTAATGAAGTGTGAAACACATTGTTCCATTCAATTTTGCTTCAATTCATTTTGTTTCGAAACTATTTGGCACTTCCCTTTATTGCTAACAAAGGTTTGCGGTTGTTTTGGAAGTTTGATATTTTGTTGCGTGACAAAGTTGTAAACACGATCAACATGTCAATTAGTGGAAAAGGTCAAGACAACTATTTTCTTGAATTGTTTTTTAATTTCTTCATATTTTTTCATAACTGGAATATTTATTTTTATGCTTTTTCTAGGCCATAGATTATAGACAACTATCGTCCGTCAGACCCAAAATCCAAAGTCAAATTAATATTAAACACTCTCTCGTAAGTCTCATCTAATAAATGTTAAGCTTTAACAAAAAGAACAACAAAAAGTTCCAAACGTAAACTTAAAGATGTAACACTACTTATCAAGTTAACCTTCTTTTAGAATAAGATTCCTTTGATAAATTCAACGCGAAGTAAAAAGTATGTAAATCTACAAGTTTAACACTGGAACTTTGTGAATGTACTTAAACGTATCATTTTCTCGAAAGAAACAGTGCGTTTTAAAATACTTTACTTAAGAGTTGTTTCCGAGAAACATTAATTGGTATAATTAGCATATTTTAATAAATTACTCTAATTAAAAAGTCTGAATAAGTTTAGAAACAATGTCGTAGCTTAAGTTAGTTATTCCCACTTTAGTTACTAAAAGGGAAATAGTAACTCTGGTCTTTTGTTAAAAAATTATATGTTTTTTTTGTTTTATGTGATGATATATGTATATATGATTTAGTGAATTATTGGATTTTTTGTTTCAAAGTTTTCTACAAATTGTGCTGAAAAATGAGCCTGAAATAACTCTTCAAGTAGAGTCCGAGTCAAACTCTTTGATGAAGTCTCGTCTATGTTCGAATTTCATAATTTTTATTCGTTTTAATGCTCATTTTATACTATTTTTATTTAAATAGTCTATGGTTTCAATACAAGCGGAAGGTAATCAAATAATATTACTATTATTAATGCGAATGTTTAGATGGATGGATGTTTGTACGAAGGTATCTCCGGAACGGCTCAATCGATCTCGCTAAAATTTAGCATAGATGTAAATAGTCTGGAAGAACACATAGGCTACTTATTAAGTTTGTTTTTTATTTCGAAGACAGAGTCGCGGCCGATAGGTAGTTTTGAAATAAGTTTATTTAACGCATATAAAATACAATATGGCGGCGAGACGTCAGCACGCTTGCAGCAGTTTCAATAACGGGACTCTCCATAAGCTAAATAATGCACCTTCGTTTAATAAAGGCACGTGCCACATCAGGTGTAGTGCTAATGAACTTCTTTGTTGTAAAATGTTTCACTCATTATTAATCGAGTCGGAGTTTTTTTTACACCTGACAAAATAGAAAGGATTATAAAAACAATTATACATCTGTAGGTAAACACGTTTATAGTAAAAAAAAAATTATTTCTCTAAAATAATAATCTTTTTTATATCATAAGGTGGCAAACGAGCGAGCGGCCACCTGAAATCGCTGAAATAGCGAAGTGACCGTTGCTCATAGACATACGCAACTGTATATGCGTTGCCTACCTTTAAACGAGGACAGGATGCACAGAAAGAAAACATTTCCATGCATCCTCTCATCCGGATACTCCACTTCCACTTCCCATCCTTTCCTTATAAAAAAGGGTAGGAAGGGAAAGAGGACTAAATTAGGCCTCTGGGACGCACAATCATCGGACGAAACGCGGAATTGCTTCCACTTCACGCCTTTCTTCTGTGCGGTCGTGGTATTTCACCGGGCGAGCCGGGCCAATTCGTGCAAAGATGTTAAAGAGGGCTCTACCACTGTTAAAATCTCCTTCAGAATTATTAGTTAACGTTTAAAATACTAAGCCCTCAGGGTTTGTCATGTTTATTGCGTTTTCGTAGCGTCATCGACAAAATATGTCAAAATGTATATCATATTTGTCGTTGTATTTTACGCCCCATGGGTTACAAATCTAATTCAAATTTTGTCGATAACGCTAATACTTTCTCGCAAATTTTCATGCTAGGGACTCTGATTTGAAAGCGTCAGCCATCGCGTCACTAGCGATATGCGGGTGAAAATGAAGGGTGATATTCATCTAACTCTCCATAAACGTAGAAAGTTGAGAAAAACAAGAATAACAACAATCGTTGTTACGAAAACATAACAATTTATTAATTTTATGAATAATGCAGAGAAAAAATTACCTTAAATAAGTTTCCGCTATAAATCTTTTAAATATCTTACATTTTTTGCTTATCAATTTTTCCTTAAATCACTCAACTTCGCAAAAATTGAGTGCTTTTAATTTAAAATTAAGAAAGTCTGCACTTCACTTGGCGAGTGAACCTTTTTTGTTATTATGCAAAGCCTAATTTAATGAGCGCACTCTTAGTAGCTCACTCAGGCAAATTTAAAGACCTTTCCTTCAAAGTAATAGCGAAGCAACTTACCATTCTGTTAATAAAACCATTTGCATATTTCAAAATCTTGATAAAAACCCAACATCTTTTTTATTCACGACACAAACCATATTAAAAAGTCAACTCTTTTTTAAGGTTGAATTTAAACTAGTTGAAATAAAACGAGTTTAATAATGGTAATATATTATTGGAAATCTTTTTCTAGAAACGACTTTAAACTTTATCGAAAACACTTAAGGCATAATAAATCAGGTAGTTCGCCTCAAAGTAAGGCTATCCGCACTGTCCACATTGGAGCAAACATTTCGAGATTGCCTTGAGCTAGCCTGTAAGTCACGTATAATGCAGAAAAAATTGCAACTGACTAAAGTGGAAAGCTGAACTGCAGGAAATATTTTGAAGACATAAATTATATCGAACAACCATCCACTAAATACGTGTGGTATAAAACAAATGACATCGTAATCTTTAGACTTATTAAAAAATATTCTTTAGTACTCTTGAAACACATCGCTTAGATCTCCTGTTAGTTCGCTAAAAACAATATATTTTTTATTTTATTTCAACGTTTTGTGAATCTTATTAATATTGTATATGCGAATGTTTATATGGATGGATGTTTGTTTGAAGCCAAATTTCGATATAATTGTAATCATTGAATCGTACACATCCGTCTGCGGTGTCGGTGGGCAACCACCTTGTTATCAAACACGCTAGATATAAACTAAATTGATATATTCTGTAAATGCTAATGTCCCTTTAACATACGCATTCATTTACATATCGATCTATAGTTTTAATATATGTTAAATAGCTGACGCTGGAGTGGAACATGGATTAAAAAAAAACTCAATTATTTATATTGGCAAACTTTTTTTTAAGTTTCTAATACCTCCAAATTCCCACCAAAAAAATACATCGAAAGTTTTATATATAGACTTCGATTACATATTTTTCTAAGCCTTTTGAGGATAAATCCATTTATCACCCTACCTTTTACCTTTTTAATATCGTTTTTTAAATTTTCTCACCACCCTCTTGATCCGAATCAATGAAAACGAAAAGAATGATTTTAAACTTTGCTCCTAACATTTTAAATCAACTTTGTTAACAAATTTACTAAAAGCATTTAAGGCGCTATTCAAATTTTGCTGCAGCAAATGGTCGACACTTTGCTTTGACAAGGATTTAATTGCCTCTTTTAATAATAAACTAAAGAACGTTGCATTCCAGTGCGTTAGAGTAAATTAATTAAATGTAAAACTTTATTAAATAGACGTGCATTTTAATGTAGTCTACAAATAATCAGAACAGTGTCATCGGGTGCTTTATACATTTTAATGTGTTAATTATCGTCAGTGTAAAAAATTCTAGACTTTATCAAGTACGACAGTGGCAAGGAATTGATATTTAAATAGAAATAAAATGATCACTGCCAAGTTCCCTTCTCCAAAGAAGTCTACTTTCGATGTAGTCTTCCAGTTACGTCACTAAGACACCTTCTACTCATTATTATAATCAACTTTTAACTGTTAACAACGTTTATATGTTTAAAAAATAATATATGATGTTATATAAGTATAATATATCATAAAAAAAATCATTAATACATTTTGATTTCAGTATGTAACAAGCCATGTAATGAGGTTGTAATGTAGGTACGTGAATGTGGATTTATATTTGACTTCATTCACTAGTTAAATGATTCTCTCGCACGATGTCAAGTAGGGAGCGACGTTATAAATTTATTGATGAAATCATTTCCGAACACGTATAAATTCGATATAATTTATATTATGACTTGTAACTTGAATATAAAAACTGTTAGAAAGAAAATCCGACACTTTACTGGCACAACACTAGCCTTACTAAAATGTCGACGTTTATGTCCCCTCACTAATCATTCTGACACTGGACTTTGTAAAGAAACCACGTCATTCGCACCAAGTGATTCTAACTAATAATGTCTAAAAATACTTATTATAATATCGAAATAATATATTTACCCAAAGAGATATTACATATCTCTAGGAAAACAACATAAATGCAATAATATCTTGCCAATGATTACTAATAGAAAGTTATTAAGAACTAATGGTCTTTTGGTGGATATAAATTAAATATTTGTTGTTTATAAAAACATAGCTGTCGCCTGCGTCCGACCGGAATTAAAAAAAAAGTTAATTAGTATTCTATGTGTTCTTTCAGACTATGTTCTGCATGTATGCCAAATTTCATCAAGATCCTTTCAAACGTTCTGGAGATACTTTCAAACAAACGCCATCCCATCCATCCATCTATACATTGGCATTTATAATATTAGTAAGATATGCATTCTGAAGTTGAAAACCAATCAAACTTTTTTTTACTACATCTCATCTAGTATTCTTGCTGGGTAAAGTCTTCAATGCGGTTTTATACTATGCTTTCCACGAAATTGAAAATCTCTGGCTTCTACGTGACTTTTAACTCGATCTGTGTTTAAGGAAATCTCAAAATAATGTTAGTTCTGGCTCCGGATATCGGGCGCTAGCCATCCGCTTATATACTGCGTCGATAACTTTTATATTCTGATCCAAATTAAATAAAAATAAACTACTGATATAAAATTGAATTTCCATTTTCTAATACACTTTATACTTATATATTTTGAACGGCTTTTCATTTCTGTACTTTTAATATTACGTAATATCGTAAAAAAAAACTAAATACATATTTCGTACACACGATGAATTTGCGTAGCTGATAACGAAAAAAAATTGATGATTATAATAACTATTATTTTTTTAATTCTGAGGTAGCAAAGACGCGCGACGGTATTAAAATCTAAAATCAGTAAATGCATGTGTTATTTGAATCCCTTTTGAAAGCATCTAAGTAGTGTGAATGGTGAATGTTTAGCAATTCCAAGTTGTGCGGAGTGCTTTCAATCTTGCTAATGTGCGCGGACCGAATGTGTTGGACAACTGTTGGAAATTTACCTAATGTAATATTGATCCACACAAGTGCATAAAATTATTTATAGCTTTCTAACTTTAAATTACGACTTTTATAAATAATATTCAGTTATCGGATCCAAAGATTTATCAGAATTACATTTGTAATATACTGATAAATGCTTTAAGTCCAACGAAGCAGGCACAATAAAACATAACATGATAGTTCGAACCACTTTTTGATATTGTACCTTTGCAAAACAATTCTTATTAATATCCATAAGTCGGGGTTATAAAAAATGCATATTCAAATGGAATTCAAAGTGTAAGTTAATAAATGAATTCAGTGCATCTAAACGATGTAATAAATCTTCTAGCAAGTGTGAAAGCAAAGTTGATGAGTGTTTACTCGGCACCGCGTCCGAGGCAATATTGGCTAAAAGTACAGGTGACAGAACTTCCGATATTGCACTTCGATTTGGCTTGATGAAAATACCCCGCACGCTTCGTCTGCTACTCTAACGAGTTCAGCTTCAACAAATACAAGGAGCCCGCAAAATATTTGCTTCCTTTGTCAAGACAAAGGATCTTCGTTTAAGTAAAGATTTATTAAAAAAATATGTCACCTTTTCTAACCTTCATTCATACTTATTTTAACTTGTAGTTAATTATAATCTTACTTCTTTCAATATTATAAATGCAAAGAAGTTTGTTAGACGTTATCTCCAGAAAGCTGAAATTTAGCATAGAAGCACGAGTCACGGGCTACAGCTAGTTAATATTATATTCGTTAAATAGTTTTTTCGTTGAAAACCGATATTATAAAGGGTTACAACTTTGATTTAAAAAATTTAATCCTACTTGAGGTAAGCGTTACTAATACTATCAAGTGCTGGCAGGTGCATTGTTCTCGGTTGAACTGTACTTGAGCACTAAGCACTATACTATACTAGATATGAAATAAGTAACATCGCTGTATGTACCACTGTTCCCTTTTCACTCTTGTGCTACACCAAACATTTGTTCAAAAACTTATTTTTGTCTCTTTTATTTCAATGGGAATAAAAAAGATGACGATATAGTTTTATAAAAAGTTTATTTTAATGTTACCTCCCCTTTCTTTTATACCCGTAGACTTAATATCGAAATAAAATACCAACTAAGTGAACCTACAAAATGTAGAAAATAAAGATTATTTGAAATCCAAGAGCAAACAACAGAACTTACCAATACTTAGCATTAATGTCGTCCGATAGAGGGCATTACTTTTATTGATACAGCCTTTGCGAAGTTTCAACATTATCGTGAAAATCAACAGCTGTTCGCTACGACACAACAATACTAGTTACTTTATTTTTATATGTACAGGATGTACTTTGAAATTTAAAATAGGAAATCCAATGTATACATACTTTTTCAATTTGTATATTCAATTTATTTTGTTAAGAAAAAGCCGCATCTCCACCTTTTCTCAGCTGAACCAAAACAGAATATGAACTTAAGTAAATTCAACGATTTTTATGTTTAGCTTTTTTAAACATAAAAAAAAATCAAATAACTTTTAAAATATTTAAGCTCGAAGTATATATACAGTACGAAGTACACTATAATGTATTTAAAAGCCATAGTAGTGACCCCTTTGATAGCGTTTGTGTTTTCATTGATTTTACATTCCCAATGCACTTTAACGTTATCTTGTAAGTCGGTTGCTGTTGTATTCCTGTATTGGATTCGGACGCATTAGCACGATTGAAAACTTTCTGTTCAATTCACAATTTCAAAGGAGGCAGCTTCTTGTGGAACCTTTTTAGTAATATTCAGATAAATCGAAACACAGATCTTGCAAAAAATATTTAAAAAATTTTGACTGCAGACTCTATATTAACACTTATATTTTCCCAGTGTTAATAATATTAAATATAGTCTACATTATTGAAGTAAAATGGAAGATTCTGATCGTAAAAGTATAATTGATTACGGACCAGAAGTTTTTAAGTTTATACTTTATTAACTTACAAAATCATAATATTATTTGTTAATGATGTCAGTGTAGACTATCCTTTATTCGTAAGTGTAACACTAAAGTTAACTCATTACGTGCACTGAAGCCACATAGTTTTTTAGTGCAAACTTCTTGCGCCGGTTGTAGCGAAGCGGTTAATTAAAGCTGGCAAAGCGTTGCACGTCAGCGGAAACTAATTTGATGTTAAGTTAGCAGTTCGCGGCTAAGTTATTTGCTCAAGTTACGATGCAACGCTAACACTTCGTAATCACTATTATTTCTCAACATTCAAGTTAATGGTAACACAATTAAAAACTTACAAATCAATAGATCGAACTTTACATTTCAAAATTTTATAAATTTTAAATTATAAAAAATGTAAACTAATTGTAGTCAAAGTTGATAAATTAGTATTTTTTCAATCTGATTGGGAATTGTATGTAAAGCTTACTAACTTAGCCAATCAAAAGAAGGTTGCATGCCATTTTTAAAATACCAAATACATCAACCATCAACCAATACAATCTTTGTATATCTACGCAAAAATATTAAATACTAAAACCAACTTGAACTTAAAATTACTTGAGTGGAAATTTTCGTTAAAAGAACAAAGATATGTTTAACTTATCATCATTGGATCAAAATAACGCGATTAGAAATCACAGCATTTCTAAATTTGAAAAAAGAATAGACTATGAGAAATGTAATATTTTTAAGGTGTTTCGGTATTGAAATATCATTTAATTATACTCATAAATCGTTCTTAAGTTCCACAAACTATAGCACGTGTGTGGACATTGTGAAAACTATTCCGCAACCGATGCAGCTAAGAAAGAAATTCCGAAGTAGTTAGTGGATAAGTTTCCTTGTCTGAACTTTTATCACAGTTAACGAACCAACTTGAATTTTAAAATGTTGGAACGTACTTTTGAATATTTCGTCAAATGTGAAAGCATCACAACTTTAGTAGACAGAAGAGGAAGAAATTGCTAAAAATAATGTAACGTAAAACCTACACAAAGACTTTTGCTGTCTTTGTCTCTTCAAAGACTTGGAACAAGTACCTAGCTTATTTGGAAAAGTAACAAAAAATGTCAAAAAAATCAATCATCAATCATCATCAGCTCACTATACGTCCCCACCGAGGGGCTCAGAGCCTACCCTATGTCAAGGGTGATTAGGCCATAGTCAACCACGCTGACCTAGTGAGGTTTGGTTGACTTCACACATATCTTTGAATTTCTTCTCAGATATGTGCAGGTTGCATCACGATGTTTTCCTTCACCGTAAGAACGTCGGATAAATGTACATATGTAAATCGGAAATCGAAAAACACATT